>NW_008331836.1:1822029-1839830 GCF_000622305.1 Nannospalax galili | reverse complement strand
GACTAGTAATAATCAGATATATAGAGATTAGAAATGCATGTGCAAACATCTTAATGTCAATTGCATTAAAAATGAATTCTCCTGTATGAAACTGAATTTAATAATGAAATGGAGATCTTTTTTAAAGGTTAAAATCTCATTTAATGTTACATCTTACAGGGCTTATACTAAGTACAATATTGTATAACTGTAATAATTCAACTGTAAATCTAAAAATTTACAGACAATTTTGAAAGAGATGTATCTTAGCTCTGGAAATTGTTATTGACTATGTCAATGCTGTTGTAATGAAATACTTCTTCTAAGAATGTGGTTATTAAATAAATAATTTAAAAAAATAAGCATTCTATTTTTAAAATACAACATGCCATGTAAAAATAAGTAATTACATTGATAACTTCTATGAGAAAAATTACACAATCTGAACCAAGTTTGCATATATGTTTAATAGTTACTAGCTCCTATATAAAAATCTTGCTTCTCTAATGATTAAGGTTCTTTAAAGACAGTATTTCAATTTCCACAACAACATAGCTTGTGTTTAGCTGCAGCATTGCTAAAGTTGTCACATTATTGTTATACCGAAATAAATAATTAGCCTGACAGCGTTAGTTTCAAGAGTGGGCCAGAACTCCAAGAATCATCTGTTCTTTCTGATACCTCATGGAACTGTGCTTTCAAGCCAGACCTTACCCATATTTTATCCAAACAGTTTCTCCAGCATCAACTGAGAAATGACAAGTTTGGATCCACCTTATCAGAGAATCTTGCCCTTTGATCCCTAGGCCTAAAATATCATACATACAATGTCAATTATTCTCACTGTTTTCAATGAAGATAGGAAAATGAATATGCTGTTTTTAGCACTTTTCAAGCACACCCACATTTATTCACTCTCTTGGGTAGAGAGCAAAATGATGGGCAGTGTCTGAGACTAGTAGACATCTTCCAACACACTCAAACAGCTATGCACAGTGGTGATAGAAGGGTTTCTTTTCTAAGACTCTGCCCAGAACTCTGTGACTCCTGTGGAACAAGACATCCATGTATGAGAATGTGCTCCTCTCTCCTGACTGAAAGTGAAAAGCTATTTTACACAGTTGTCAATTTTTTTTAAACAACCCAAAACAAATTGCATCAGTGCAAGATCAGATACTAGGACTGTTTACTTTCAAGTGGCAGTAATCTAACTTGATATTGATTTATTATTTGAGAAAAAAAATTTTTTTCCTTTTGTGAAGGCAATGAAATATCCAAAGAGCACACAAATACACTGCCCTGAGAACTGGCTCTGGAAGGCTCCCAGGACTTTGCTCTAGCTTTTGTTGACACTTATCTCTACATGGTGACTGTTATTTTTGTCTTCACAAACCTCTTTTCCACCTGGGACAAGCAGAGCTGCCTGTGTGTCCCAAGTGTCACATCTGTATTAGTTTCCTAAGGCTACAATAACAATGGACCACAAACCAGATAACTTTTTTAAAAAAGAAATGTATTGTCTCCCTGTTCAGGAGGCTGAAGCTTGAGATCAAGGCAGAGGCAGAGCCATGCTCCCTGGAAGGCACCAGGGAAGGATCTATTCTTGGCTTCTCTGAGTTTCTGATTCAGCTTGACTCCAGTAGTCACCTGATAAGGTCTGCTTCTGTAACCAAATTCCTCTGCAGATATGTGCACTCTTTGTCACTGAAGCCTTGAGCTTTGTAGCATTTTCTACTGCAGATTTTCTTTAAGCTTATTATGGTATGATCAACAAATTAAAATAGGCAATATTAAAAGTGCACAACTTGATTTTTTTAGTACAAAAAATAAATATAGAATTGATTAAAACACCCACAATATTTTAAGGATATCAGGAGTAATACAGTTCGAAAACCCAGTTGTTTGTGGAAATTATAATAAAATGGAAATCAAAAAAGAATATATACTTGCAATTTCTAGGCACCCTAAATTAAATTTACTGAAACACTGGGGGAGAAGATAGGGTAAGGAGGGCAGCTCAGGAGGCAAACCAATAAAGTGGAAGAAAAAATATTAACAAAAAAGGTAAAAATTATACAAAATAAAATTATCAGCATACATTTACTGTACTAAGAATATCTATAGTTTAATACACATCCTATTGCCTAGAGACATTGCAAAACCACACCATTCATCCATCAACCCCAGATAATCTTCATTTCAAGTAGCCACAGTTTACAAAGTCAAGACGGAATATTCAAGTGTGGTTGTTAAGTTCACCTCCGTTGGAAGCCAGGAAACCAAACAGGAATGGAAAGAGATAAGAAATAAAACATACCCAAAAGCTGCAAGTGTTCTAGATTACGTCTACTTCGTCAGTATGCCACGAGACAGCCAGTCCTTTCTTCTTTAAATACACAAAAAAGAAATAACATCACTCCTGTTTGTCTTCGCCCTTCAAGAGAAAAAAATGAAAAATATTTGAACTAAGAAAATTTGGGATGTCCGAATGAGCCAATTCGTATGCACTGAAGTTCCCATACGAAGAGGGGTTCCCATGATGGACAAGTCAGGGGAGAGCATGCTTGCCATCCTACGGAAACCATCCCTGATATCAGAAAAGCAAATGAAGTGCGGGCCAAACAGCTCACCCGTTCCTAGGCACAGACCGGCTTGGGACCTGACCGCTGTGCTGAGGCCCCTGCTCAAAGAAGCCTATTGCTCTGTCCTCAGGCACCTCTGCCAGGAAGGCTGGGTACCAGACAGGCTGTGCTCCCAGAAACGACAATGTCCTGGAAGGAGTGGGTCTACAAGCCTGGGCTGGAGTTTGCACCTCTAATGTGTCATTTTGGTCCAGGGTATGTGGAAGTTGGTCTGGTAGGACAGCAGATGAAGCCAGGTGTGGAGGGAGTTTTCAAATGACAGCAACAATGACGGAGAAAGTTGGATGAGATGGGCAGGAGATTCACATTTTTATTCAAAAGCAAAATTTAAGAATGGAAAAGTCAGTCAGGCGTGGTGGTACATGCCTTTAATCCCAGCACTCAGGAGGCAGAGGTTGGTGGAGCTGTGTGAGATGGAGGCCAGTTTGGTTTACATAAAGAGTTCCAGAGACCCTGATGCAAAAAAAAAAGGAAATGTCCAACCACACTCCTTTGTTTACACATTCTGCCATTGTAACTGCTTAAGAATTAAATAACAGAATGATCCCAGATGTGTCAAGGTCAGGGAGGTGGTCAAATGAACAATCTGCAAGTATCATACCCTCATGGAATCTATTGAAGTTGTTACAGTGTCCTGTTTGTGAGGTATTTAAAAAAAATTGTGACAGTGGATGATGCAAAAATGGAGTTTCCTGTCGAGTTCTTAAAACGTCAGCTTATGTGGACACAAGAAGTTTGGTACCAACTGAAAGCAGCCTTGGTGGTACTAAGGGACAAAGAAAGCATCTGCCTTTAGTCTGAGCACCAGGAGCTACGGTGAGTGGCAAGAACCAAAGGCTATCACAAGCCCCCTGCACCTGGAGCTTCCCTGGACCTTGGCCTGACAACTTGATTTTTTTTATTATATATGTAGACTTTGTAAAATGAAGACCACAATCAAGCTAATTGAACTAGTCATAATGTCAGAGTTATTGTGCTTTTTTATGTACCTGTTTTTGTGGAGGTGGTGAGACTACTTAAGCTCTGTCCCCTTAACAAATTTGAAGTATACAATAAATTAGTAGAGGCTGGAGAGATGACTCCCTGGTTAAGAACACACACTGCTTTTCCAGAGGACCCCAGTTTTGTTCTCAGCATCCACACTGGGTGCCTCACAACCAATAACCACAACTCCAGGGAAAATCCATCACCTCTGGGCACCTACACCATGGGGGTCTAAACTCACATGCATATACTCACACCCAGACACACATACATAATTTTAAATAATCAAAATAAAAGTTTAAAAGATAATATATTAGTTGAAACTATAGTACCATGCTGTACATTGGCCCTTCAGAACTTGCTCATATCTTATACTTTTTAATTAAATAATTAATTTGTGCTGCAGATTGAGCCAAGGCCTCAGGAATGCTAAGTGTGTACTCTACAACTGATTACACCCCCAGTCCCTAAATTTTTCTTATCTTGTAAATCTCATGTGTCTATATTAATCCTACAAGTTTGTACACTTTAATCAAACTTTATTTTCTCAAACCCATTAACCTCTGCTAGCCAAACTTTTACTCTATTTTTATAAAGGCAACATTTTTAGATTACACATTTCAGTGAGGTCATACAACATTTCACTTTTTTCATGATGTAGAAGGAGGAACGGGGAGAAGAGGATATTGGGAAAACAACGTCCATTACATGAGTTATGTGACTGCTGTGGGTTTTTTTAATTAATAGCTCCAAACGACTATAATACATTGTGTCTTCCATAGGTGGCCACCCATATACAATTATATGTTTTATATGTAATGCATATAATACATGTATAATATGTATGTATATCTCACATATCTTTCTTACAACATGACTCACATTTTCCCACTAAAAGTAAGGACTATGCTTTCTCTCCTTAAATCTAGGTAGACTTTTTTATTATCATTAATTCTTTGGGAATTCCATATAATGTATTTGGATTATAGTCCCACCTCTGCCAACTCCATGCAGATCCACCTCACCTCCTTACCTGCCTGACTTCCTCTTCTTATGCCTCCATCCTCCATCCAGTCCAATATGTTTCCCAAAATACTCTTGCGTGTAGAACAGTGGGCAGATATTTTTTAATTGCCTTGACTGAGGCCAGGGCACTAGACAAAATATCGATTCTACGTGGCTTTGTCTCTGTTTTCCTCTTGCTAGAACCCAGTGATCATGCTATGAGGCAGTATGGACGACATGGCAAGGTCCAGCCTCCAGCTCCAATGACATTCCCACCTAATAACCAGGCATCAATAACCAGGCTATGAAACAAAGGACCCAGATGATTCTGTCTCCAGCCTAAAAAATTTCTAGCTGAGTCACCAGATGTTGGAACAGGATCAGGAAACCTCTATACCCACTGTGCCTTGTTCAAATTCCTAACCCATGCTGACCATAAGAAATAATCATTCCTGTTATGTTAGCCACCATGGGGGGCTGAATTGTGTTTTCCCCAAATCCATACGCTGATTCTAAGCCCCCCAGCATCCCAGTATGGATTCCATTTGGAGACAGTTTGGGGGAGGTGATAATGTTAAAGTGAGGCTGCTGGGGCAGGTGCTAATCTAAACTGGTTGGTATCTTTATAAGCAAGGAGTGAGATATAAGAGGTGCTCACTCCAGAGGAAAGGACATGTGAGGTCACAATAAAATGTGGCCAGGTAAGAGATAAGGAGTTGCTACAGAAGAGACAAAACATGCTGTAGCAAAAGAGACAAAGCCGCTGTAACCTTGATCTTGAACTTCTAGTCTGAACAACTGTGATAAAATGTATTGCTGTGGTTTAGCCAGCCAGTCTGTGGCATTTTGTTATGGTAGCCCTAGCAGACTAATCCAGCCACTAAGTCTGGGTATGAGTCACTATATAGCAACAAATAAAAAATTAAATTATTTTCAACTACATTAGTACATACAAAATCAAACAATATACCTTTCATTGTAGGGCATAGAATAAAAACACGACCTTGATACTGACAGGTGACTTAAGATGTTAGAGTTGACAACAAGACTAAATCAGTATATAAACATATTCTTATTAGGCATCTCATTGTTTCAGTAGGTAGCATATCAGTCTCATGAACATATAATTACTTAACTTACATACATGTCTTAACGTAAATAAAGTGGTAATTAAGGAGTGGTGGGTCATCTTTTTGTTCAATTTTGGTCAGATGTCACTCAGCCCATTTTGGGGGAAAGGGGTTGAGGCAGGTCTTACGATGCAGGCCCAGGTAGCCTGGAACTTGCTATATAGAACAGGCTGGCCTTGAACAGAGACCTGCCTGCCTCCCCTCCAAAGTACTGGAATTAAAAGCATGAGCCATCAAGCCATGCTCTAATCCAGTGTTTAGAAGCACAGTCATCAGTTTCTGGTTTTTCATTCAAAATGTATTAAATAATAATTAGTATTAGGGATGGGTCCTTCACAACAAAGTCACAAATAAATATGAAGAAATTGGATCTGGACATTGAGCTAAAAATTGTAAGATTCCTATTAACATGCCAATGTGGGAAGGAGCAGCCCACCGTGCTCATTGGTCAAAAAGCCCTCATCTCATTTGCAGGCTCCTGGGATTGGATGGGGATCAAAGAGGCTAAGTTACTTCAGTTACAAATTTGAAGAGGGGGAGAATACTAGAATCATGGGTATGATGATTGTTTCTGAGACCATTTGATATCTTAGAGGGACAGTCAATATAAAATAACTTTCTAAGTAAACCATGGGATATCCTGTGGTGACTTGAAGTCTCTAGAAGAAAAATCCAAAGACTATCTCTGCTGGATTGCAAAGTCTCCATAAATCCAACTTCATGCCCTCTGAGTGGAGAAATTGCCTCACAGTGAGAGACCATACAACCATCAGCAACTGCTAGTATCTCTCCACTACTGATTCATGACATGGAAGTACAACTTAGCAAAATATGTGACTTAAGATCAAATACCTCTACCTCCAGCACTCAGTTTCTGGTAATTTATCTTTTGATTACACTGGAAAAAGCCTTCCCCATATACTTTGTAACCTGACCCAGAGTACTAACCTATAACTCAGGTGGCTTACTAACATTTGAAGAAGCAAAGATTTGCTTTAAAGCCATCGTCAGACACCATGCTGCTCTGTAGAAGATCAAAGCCAGCAGTTTTGAAAAGTTTGTATCTGATTAGAAGCCTTAGAGTCATCTTTAGTTCCCTTTCTAACTCAGTGTATAATCTTCAGATAAGGAGAGATATTCCTTTTTACACCAATGACTCAGTAATTTTATGATCACAGTGGTATAATATACCCTCAGCATCCTGATACGACATACACTGAGGTCTTGGCAAATCATTGTCCCTCATTCCAAGTTTCTTTTGCTGTATTTCAGTAATCTGTGGTCCATCATTGTCTAGCCCACTGCATTTGATAGCTTACAGAGATACTCTACACACTTCTTCTCCCACAACCTATGTTCCACCACAGGCAACCCTCACCACTTCATGGAAGAAGATTTGAGTTCTACTAGAGGACAGTATGAAAACAGAGAGCAGGTTGCTGTGATTTCCAGACATTCTGCCTTGATACACGTGCACACACACACACACACACACACACACATACACGCATGCGCACACGCATGCACACATACACGCATGCGTGCACGCATGCACACATACACACACACACACAGGTTACGTTTCTACATAGCTTGACCCTTATTCATAAAGCTATATTTTCAGAGCTGGAGAGATGGCACCACACTTAAGAGTGCTGACTGCTCTTGAAGAGGACCCAAGTTCTTTTCCTATAACCTACATTGTGGTTAACAACCATCTGTAACTCCAGTTCCAGGGGATCTGACACACTCTTCTGATCTCTTGGAGCAACACACAACACAGCTGCACTTACACATATGCAGGCAATACACTCACATACATAAAATAAAAAATAATAAATAAAATATGAAAAAAGTTGTATTTTCCTGCTTGGAAAGTCAGGCTTCCTGCTTTTGAGGGATTATTATCAAACAAATGTTTATATGAAGTGTTCCTTTAAAAACTATAACTGTATCCCAAAAAGGACAATGTGCCCAGATTATGAATATTTGTCAGTCTACTTTTTGTGAAAGCTTAGCTATTTATATAACCTCAGCATCCAGATGAGGCTGTGTCCATGTGAGAACTCTAATATGAAAAGCTATTTCAAATTTGAAAGTCTATCAGTGAGGATGTCCCTAGAAAGGACTCTCACCTTGAAGCCATTTTTATTATACATTAATTACACAAAGAAATAAGTAAGACAACATCCCCCACCCCACACCAAGGCAGTCTTCTCTCCAACTAGCCCTGACTCTCTTAACTAACATAAGAGATTACAAAAGGTAGGGAGCCCAGAGATACAGGATCCATATATCAGGTGCCTGTGTGTTCTGAGGGATGATTAAGAAATACTGTGTAGAATCTAAAAATCCTCTTGGTTTTCATCCTTAGAGCAATATCAAAGAAGAAAATATATTAAAGTAGCAAAATGATATAATCTATAGCATTTTGTATAGAGAATAATTTGGTTTACATATTGAGAAGGTGTTGAGAAGGAGTATGTCTTCAGAGTCCTGTAAGGAGGGTGTTTTATTAGTCTAAAAAATATGTGATGTTAACTAATGAAGAAGTGGCAGGAAAGTGATACTTCACAGAGGCATTAAAATCTAGATTGTGCAAGTGATGCCAACAATTAAACATAAAACATATCTGCTGTATAAGTTCCTTTTCTGTTGCTATGATAAAACCCCATTACCAAGGCAACTTATGGAAGAAAGAGTTAATTCTGGCTTATCATTACAGAGGGATAAGAGTTCATCATGACAGAGAGGCATGGTAGCATAGGTCAGAGCAGAAAGCGGAGTGCTCACATTTTCACGCACAAGCTCGAAGTGGGGCAAGGTTATGAACTCCCAAACCTCAGTGACCTGCTTCTTCCTGTAAGGCTGCATCTCCTCAACTTCTGCAAACACTGCCACCAACTGGGGTAAATATTCAAATACGTGAGCCTATAAGGACATTTCTCTTTCAAACCACCACTCCTGTGACTCAATAAATGGGAAAGTGAAGTAAACAGACAGTTCTCAAATGAAGAAACACAGTTTTACAATAAATAGATTAAAATATGGTCAACATCCTTATCCATATGGGAAACACACATTAAAATTACTGTGAGATTCCATCTCATCCAAAACTGAAGGATTATCATAAAAAAATTACAAAAGTAACTGGTGTGACAGCTCAGTCGGTAAAAGTAATGATATGGAATCATGGTGGAAGGAGGGAACAGACTCCTGAAAGTTGCTTTCTCCTAAGGTTGTGTATTAGATCTTATTACACAGTAAATATTAAATAAAAGCTTGTTCATTAAATATACCAGTAAATGTATATCCTAATCACATTGCTCAAACAATGAGCACAATTCAACTCTGACTGTGTCTGAAACTTCAGAAAGAAATGCTTTCTTATTTTTTCTGCAAATGAAATGTACATTTCATTTATCCCAGGATTTAAAAATACAGGGCAGGAGAAGAGATTAGTAAGAGAAAATCAACATGGAACCTCAATATCCTGAAAGGGACAGGTGAAGTTCTCCCTTCTACAGTTCCTTCTAAGACCTGAATGTCTGATACTGTGGCTCTCACCTAATCTATACACTGGGATTCTCCCCAGAGACATACCTGTGATACAGTTAAGTTTATGAATTAGGGATGGTAAGAAACTATCAGTAACTATCAAGAAATTAAAACAATTGTAAGAAAACATTGTAAGAAAAGTCATCCAAAATTTTTTATTTTTTTTCTCTGGAAGTATCCATGTAATATTTTCAGGCAATTGAAACTGTAGAGAGTGAAACCAGGAATAGATAGACTCCTTTCTGGAGCAGTCCTATGCTTTTATAGTTTTGTAGTAGTGTCCAATTTGTTTCTACTTCCTTCTCTAGATCAGGGGTTTAACTTGTCCTTTGACCTTCCCATTGGGGAGGTTTTTCAAATACAATTCTTATGAAGAAAATATATTACTTTCAAATTTTATTTTACTTTCAAATAATTTTAAATTTATTTTTATAACAATTAAAAAGGAGATATAAAACATATTAAACATTATGTTACCCAACCAAGTACCAAATTGATAGTTAAATAAAAAGCTAGTTTTCTTGAGAGAAATGGTCCTATTTGTTTATGTCATTTACATGCCGTAAATGGTTATCATAGCATTGTAAAGGTAAATTTTAGAATAATTTTTATTTGAACTTTAATTTGCAAACTATTGTGTCCTTTGGCATATTTGGTTACAAATTTGCATAAACAGTATAATTACAATTATCTGCTTTTCCCAAAAGATTAGAAAGGAAAAAGTACTAATTAATCTCATTTACATGTGGATAAGGTTAATTGCTAAAACTAATTTTTATTTTCCCTTGCTAAGCTGTAATAAATCCTGCCATGCTTATTAAGATACAGCAAAGATATTATACTATGTATCAAATTGAATAATAATTATATTTATGAAGTACCTTTCACCCCCCACTTTAAGAATAATTTTCTCCTTATCAAATAACATGTTGTCTAAGTCAACAGATACTTTCTGCCAGAAATATTTCAATCTGGCCTTTCTGAGTTCCCCTATCTTTCCCAGCATACTAACATATTTCTCTTCTTCTCATCAGTATGAAGATAAATACAAGATAAAAACTTTGTCTTTGTAAAACAGAAAATTAATTTCTATTAATACAAAATAAATACCCAATATATAGACATACAGGTTAACATTTGTTTTATATTTATATTTATAAGGACATCTCTTTTAATTTGTTCAGTCTGTAACTGAATATTTGGCTATTCACCTAGGTCTTTACCGATTCTACTTTGTGGATGTTTCTTTAATCCAACTCTTCTCTCTGTTGAATGTTAAGCTTCAGGCTATTTTAAATAAACCCCAACAAACACCAAAGTTAACCCTCTAGCCCTCTTCCCAGATTTACATATTATAGAAATGCCTTTTTAAAATGTAAATTGAATGATATAATATTCTCACATGAATTCTTTCAGTGTTCTCTTTCCTTACAAGAGAGCACAAGTGCCACAGGACAGCAGGTAAGATTCTTCACTGCCTGGCTGACATTGTAGTCCAACTATTGAGAGCCTGCCAACATTTACTGATTCAATCCTGAGCAGAAATAAAGGCAAGTCTTCCCTGCCTCTTCCCTGGATGCCAGTCCACAGCTCCACCTGAACCCAAGACCATTCCAAGTTCCAGAAAAGTCAGGAAACTGGGACTTTCTGAAAGTCTCAGTTCATGCCCCTACAATGAATGAAATATAATCATCTTCCCCATAATTGCTGAAAATTGCTGAGTTTCCTAAGACCCTAGTAATTATTAAAACATTTCTTTTCATATATGAATTTTGATCATATTTAAAATGATTTTTCTTATAAGGTTCGCTAGACCCTCTGCTTGCCTGCGGTATGTGTTTGTCCATGTCCTTTTGCATTTGTGTTCTTCCTCTTCTTGTCCAATTGGAACAATCCTACTGGAACTTGTAATAATCAACTTAAACCTCACTGTCCATATCCCTTCTTGCCCTCCCAAGTACTCCTGGCACCACTTCCAGTTCTCTTTCTGAGTCCTCTCTCACAGAACTTACCACATTCTCTTGGATCATTGTATGATTTCTTCTTTCACAACTGTCTTAATCTCGCTCCCTTAAAGTGGTGTGCTGGGTGTGTGTGGCAGTGTGGATGCAGCGCATACTCCCAACATTCCAGTTTCTCTCTCTGGGAATTCTCTTTCTCTCACATGGTCTCAACAACGATTAGGTAGTAAGTTTAGTTGCTCTGACTCACATGCCTGTGCCCTTAACCTGTGCCCGAAGGCTCTTCTGCCCCATTAGTTGATTTTTTTTCCCCTCACTTTCCAAATAACCTCTTCTCACAGCACTGGAATCTCTCTCCTGGGATGTTCAGACTTGATCTTGTGAACAGATGGCCTCTTTGAAGGTGCTCCGTCTACTAAGGGCCTCTGGAACTTCAAAGATCCTAAGTCTACAGCCTTTCCCTCTGGCAGGGAGACTATAAGTTGTCCTCTAATCTATACACCCTTTCTGCAGAACACAGGATTTCTTAGAGGAGATAATATTCACCAGCCTCCTTTACAATTAGGTGTGCCTTCATGACTAGTTCTCAGCAGTGTAAGGAGATGGGATGCACCACCAATGCATGTAAGTGTTAAGAAGGTTAACTATGCAAGCTCTCATCCCCTCTAAACACGCCCCTATGAGAGATGCAGTGGATTTAACCATGAAAATCCTCATGAAACTCCATTATTTAGTTTCATCAGGGAAGGGGGATCTTCATGCCCTATCACCCCAGTGTCTCACATAGTACTCAACAAATACTTCCTGATATATGTAATTAAACAAGATTTAATTTTCCAACTGTTTGATGATAAAGCCACAGATAAACCAATCAAATTAGTGTCCTGTATTCCATCTTTCAGTATAAATTCATTGGTTATAAATGCTATATTCAGTACATAATTGATTTTTTTTCAAGTAGTACTAAATGTGATTGTTTTCCCAGAAAATATAATTTGTGTCTCATGAATTGTAAATGCTCAAAGTTTCACTGTTTGGCATACCAACATATTCATATTTCAGAGCCTATATGAGTCAGGCTGTCAGAACAATAAAAATGTTTATAGATATCACATATATGTTAAGTTCAGGCATTCTTTCTGAATAATAAAATTAGCCTAAAATCTATCCATGACAAAACAACACAGGGAGTTGAAACGTCATCATAAATTTGATAGAAAACTTATTCTAGTGTCTCTCACCTGGCTACAAATTATAATTAGAGAATTCTTTTAAAAATTCTCGTGCCTGGGCTCTATATCCATTTTTTTTAAAACTTGACTTTGGAAAGTCTTAAAATCTATATATTTTAAAAATCTCTCCAGGGGATTATAATATATGTCCAAAATTTAAAAATAAATGACTAAGAATGGGGAGATGGCTCAGTCAGCACCGAGCTGCTGCCCAAGCATGAGGACTTGAGTCTAGATTCCTAGCACCCATGGAAAAAATTGAGCATTGTGGTACACACCTGCAATCCCAGCACTAGAAGGTAGGGACAGAGTATCACAGGACTTGCTGACTAGCTAATCTACTTAAAATGGTAAGGTCCAGATTTAATGAAAGACCCTGTCTCAAAAAGTATGGTGGAGTATGATAGAAGATGCCCCCGACACCTCTGGCCTCCATGTGTATAGGTACAGGTATGTATGCCTGCACATATACAATGCCACACAGACACCACACACAAAAACATAAAGAAAAACATCGAAGATCATCTCAGATAACAATATCTCTTAATTTTCATCCTAATAGTAGTTTTCCTCACAGTTTCTGCTGATTATAGCTGCTGTGCACACTAAAAATGAAGAAAAAAAAAGACATTAAAATAAAATCATACATACATAAATATACATAAATCATATGTATGTATTTAATGTAGTGTATGTATATCAAATGTTAAAGCACATTGGAGTCAATGTAAGAAACTAGGGCTCTTTGGAGAAATGGCTGCTTTCAGACCTGAAGCAGAGACACTTCAAGCTAAGGGTCTACAGCTCAGTGATTTAGTGTTTGTCTAGCATGTGCAAGGCCCTGGGTTCAGAACACTGTAGGAAGACAAAAGAAAAGTAGTTAAGGTAAGTGGTCTCTGAAACAGCCACAAAAGAATCCATTAGGAAAAGAAAGTTTGGGAACTACCACTAATGCCAAATTATCACCTAACTGAGCCCACTTCTCCCCGACCCTTTCCTCCTTTTAAAATTTTTATTTAATTAATTAATTAACTTATTTATTTATTTATTTATTATATGTGTATGGGTGTTTTGCTCACATGTATGAAAGTGTACCACATGGATGCAATGTACGTGGAGATCAGATGAGAGTATCGGATCCCCTGGAACTGGAGTTACATTATGAGTGGTTGTTAACCACTGTGTGGGTGCTGGGAATAAAACCCTGCTCCTCTGCAAGAGGCTCTATCTCCAGACTACTGAGCCAACTCTCCAGACCCAACAGAACCCACTTCTAATCTCTGTTCTAGTGACAATTACCATGTTACATATGACCCCGTAACACAGGGGTCTAAACCAACCATTTTGTTATATTCAGAGATTCCAAATATCAGAATAGGGAGAGTGGGGATGACTTATCTTCTCTGTTATCTGGAAACTTTCCCAGGAAGTCTGCAAGGCTGCAGTTGACTCTGGCTAACACCTCAAACTAAACCAAAGCTCCTTTCTTCACACATCTAGAGCCTCCACTGTGAGAACTGAAAGGCTGGGATTCCTGACCATCCCACAGACCTGTATGAACGCTTTGTGTTGACTTCCTCACTCAGAGGAACCGCCATGAGGGCTGGTATAGCAGCTCAGGATTCAGCACATTCATGTTTCTGGGAGCAAGGCAAAAGCGGTAAGGTATTTTATATCCTAAATTCACTTCTGACTTCTGCCAGACTTCACCAGCTGAAGTCAGAGTACACTTCTTTGTAGGAAAGTGTCAACACATTGTAGAAGAGCTCCAGGGAACAAGAGATGACGTCTCTAAAAAAGACAATCAGGAGGGAGTCTAAATATGATTAATATTTATTGTATGAGATGCACAAAAATTCAACAAATGATACACATTTTAAAAAGAGACAATTTGCCAGATCTGCCTTGTGCAGAAGTGTGGAGGAACCGAAAGAGCCAGCTACACAGGAGACGCATTCCTCATGCCCTCTTCCGCTCCCTTCTGCACGATGCTCAGCCTGAACAGGGGTGTGGAGAAAGAAGGTTTCAAGTGCAAGAAATCTAAGCCTTAGAATACCATCTGTATTGGATTAGCTGTATTGAAACTTGAAAATAAAGACAACTGTGACCTGGTATTGATCAGACAAGTTTAAGACCTGTCTGAACTCTCCTAGAGGGGATGGGTGAGCTGCAGGGCTTTGCAGAAGTGAAAGAAAAAAGCTACTGCACATCCAAGCCCAATTCATTCCTTTAGGACAGGTGACCTGAATACTCTTTGCTGTATGCCATTGGTATTCTATGCCAAGAATTCTCTGTGAAGTCTACGTGGCCATGGCCATGGTAACAAATCACATTTAGTCACTTGTCTGTCAGGTAGAGGTCAGAAATTAGTTCCAGGACAAATAAATGAAAGTTAATCTAAAGTATGTCATTTATTTTTGTTTTTAGAAAATTCCTTGGTTTAGTCTGGTCTCTCTCTCTTTCTCTCTCTTTCTCTCTCTCTCCTTTTCTTTTTTCTCTCTCATGTTTATTTTGACTTGAATATTTAATTTTGAAATTTTGAGCATATTAAACATATACCTGTAAACACACATCTATCTTTAACTTTAAAAGTTGCCAAATTTCAATTTTTAGTACCAAAATTAAACACAGCTGTATCTTTGCAAAGATGCTGTGGCACACCAGTTCACTGCAAATGTCCCCAAAACAAGTCATTCTATTCACAACAGTAACACCATTAAGTCATCGAGGAAAGTTAATATCCTATAACAACATTATCTGATGTATACTACATTTCTTTCATTGTGCCCCAGTGATATCTATTGTGTTTCTCCTCTTTGCAGAGTCAATTAATGACTACACATTGCATTAGGTTTTACATCTTTTTGGCGTCCTTTAATACAGAGCAGTCTCTCTCATTACTGAAGTTTTTTTGTTTCGTTTTGTTTTTGTTTTGTTTTTATGTTTGTTTGATTTTTTTCGGAGGAAAAGGTTTATTTGGCTTACATGTCTAGATCACAGATCATTCTTGAGAGAAGCCAGAGCAGGAGCTCAGGGCAGGAACCTGGCTATAGGAACTGAAGCACAGACCACAGAGCACTGCTTACTGGCTTGCTCCTCTGGTCTGTTCGTAGCTTCTTTTTTTTTTTTTTTTTTTTTTTTTTTTTTTTTCTTTTTTTTCTTTTTTTTCTTTTTTTTCTTTTTTAGAAGGAGCATTTCATTACACCTTTAACATACTCAATAACAATTTCCAGAGCAAAGATATGTCTCTTTCAAAAGTGGCTATAAAATTTTTAGGTTCACAGTTGAATTAATACAGTTATACAATATTGAACTCAGTATAAACTCTGTAAGACATAAAATTGAATGAGTTTTTAACCTTTAAAAAAGATCTCCATTTCATTTTAGAATATATTGTTACTTACAGAAAGACTCATTGCTTTTGCTAATAACACTTAGATGTTGGCTCATGCGCCTCTAATCTGTAATTACTAAAGTATTTTAAGAGCTTAAACCAGTTGTTCTCTAGAGTGACCCTCCATCGGTTTTCTTGATTGCTTCCTCATGAACAAAATAAGATTAAACATTTTACTAAGAATTTTACACAAATGATTTGCTGCTTCTTGGTTTATCACATGAGAAATATATTTAATTGTTTCTATCATTGTTTGTGATTGTAGGTTCCACTGCTTTGTTAAAATAGGATTTTCCAGACTTCTGTTTAGGGTGGTGGCTAGAAGCTACCTCTGTATGCCCCAGTTAAAGGGAAGAGTCAATGGAAGATAGAAAAGATCATTAATGAGTGAAAGAGGAAGAACATCAGAAGCTCACAAAGGTAGTGGTACAATGAGAAAAAAGAAGGCCACTATCCTGAAAAGAAGCTAATTGACCAACCAGCTGCAGCCACATGGCTCCCCAGGGGAGTAAAGGAAAGCACGGGGCTTGCCTAAAAGGTAAGCCAGTCAGCCATGGTGAAAAGACAAAGACAGTTCTACCACCAGGACAGAAGCCTCATGTCCAGTTGCAGGTTTGGTTAGACAGTGATTCATCTAGCAGATGGGTAAATTGTCCAGAGGAATTTCATTGTGTCACTCCAGGTGATTCGAGGACTGTGCACCATCTTGTGAAGGAGTCTATTGCTTAAAACAGAGCTCCCTGGTGATCTAAGAAGAGGAAACACAAGTCAGGAAACTGATTTTTTTAAGTTGCCACTGTCCCAAGATCAGAGACAGCCCTGGAAGGCAGCTGTGGAAAGTAAGAGGGCCAGACACTGATAAACAAGCCAGTGAAGTAGGCAGAAAGTTTGGCTCAGGCAGTGAAGAGCACAGGGGAAGACAGCCTCAGTGGGCTGAGTCAGACCTTGCCAACTGAAAACAGCCATGGAGTCTGATAGCTCTGAGGCCACAGAGGTGGCTCAAACTCTGCAAGTATGCCATCAACTCTGAAGTCCATGGGGTACACATGATGCTCACAGCTGCATGCCTCCAACAGGATGATTAAAACTCAGAAGGTCTTGAAAATATGAAGATAAGTCTTCTGCTTGCAGCAACCTCAATGTACTTGGCGGACATCAACTCCTGTTTCCCCAATAGAACAAGAAGCACAACAGGTCTGGGGAGTCTCAAGAGGGTGAGACTACCTGCCCAGCATGTAGACTACAAGGGCCGGTAGAGACACTTGGGATACAAAGAAAAGAACCTATTAGCATAAGGTCAGCTTTGGCAGACATTTAACACATGTCCAATATAGGCTCAGTACCAATATCTATAGAAATGACAAGTTGCTGCAAGTTAAGGTGAGCTCCCTCCCATAACATGAAGTCTCATATTCTCCAAAACCCAGAAAGCATCAAGCCTAACATTTCATCTTTAATTTTCTATTTTTTTTTATAGGTATGTCTTGTTTTGTCCTGTATTAGTCAGGGTTCTCCAAAAAAACAGAACCAGTAGAATGAATATGTATAGAGATTTATCAGCTTAGCTCACAGGATAGAGTCCGAGTAGTCCAACAATGGCTGCATCACACTGGAGAGGCTGAGAATCTGTACTCGCTCAGTCCACAAGCCTGGATGTCTCAGTAGTCCCAATCTGGTGCTGAAGGTCTGACAAATTCCAAAATATCAGCTAGTCTTCAGTCTACAGCAGCAAGACGAACTCACCAGCGAGAGAGAAGGCGAGCCGCAAAAAGCCCCCGTTCTCCTCTACCTTGGTCTTTTATACCGGCTGCCATTAGAAGGTAACACCCACATTTAGGGTGTGTCTTCCAGCTTCAGATGATCCAATCAAGAAGATCTCTCTCATTTCAGTTAATCCCAGATCCAGTCAAGTTGAC
>NW_008331836.1:1810238-1815922 GCF_000622305.1 Nannospalax galili | reverse complement strand
GTTGTTTGCACATGTGTTTCTAATCCCTATATATCTGATTATTACTAGTCACAATCAGTTACTTTCTGAAATCCTTGGCATCTGAGCATGGATATAAAGTCATCAGGTAGATTTCAATGGTAATGTTTTCACATCTACTAATTTTTTTTTTTCTGTCTTTTTGAGACAGGGTCTCCCTGTAGCCTGAGCTGTCCTGGAACTCACTATTTAGAACAGGATGGCCTTGAACTCACAGAGATCTGCCTGCATCTGCTTCCCAAGTGCTGGAACTACAGGCATGTGCCACCACGCTTGGCACATCTACTAATTTTTAAAGAGCAAATTTTTATGCTTTGAAGAATTTTTTTTAATTTTTTTAATTTAATAACCACATGATTAGAAGAAGCATTTCATTACAGTTTTAACATATTCAGGAACACACTCCAGAGTAAGGATACATCTCTTTCAACAGTGGCTGTAAATTTTTAGGTTCACAGTTGAATTAATATAGTTATATGATATTGAACTCAGTATAAACCCTGTAAAATATTAAATTGAATGAGTTAATACCCTTTAAAGAAGATCTCCATTTCATTTTAAAATATGTTGTTTCCTACATTTTTAATGCTACTAATGCTTAGATGTTTACACATGTCTTTAATCTCTATGTATCTGATGATTACTACTCACACTTGGTTACACCCAGATCCTTAGTACCGGAGAACGGATATAAAGTCATCAGGTAGATTTCACTGGTAATGTTTATCACCTCCACTATTTAACCTGAAGTAAATTTTTATGCTTCCTCCTCAAATATGTCTTTTTTAAAAATTTGTTGATTTTTCTGTGTGTATATCATACAAAACAGCCAATACAATCTTATTCATATATATACCCACTTCCCAAATGGCACCCTCCCGTAATCTCCCCCCTCTCACATACAGGAGCCCATATACCTACAATCCCTGTTACTGTCCACTGTGTTGTTGACATCCCTGGCCATTCTCCAGCGCTTGTCCGTCTGCTGTATCTAGTCAGCCTATCTAGAGGCCCTTGTTTTAGAAACATCAGCTGTTCCTCATCTAGCAGCAATCAGTTGTCAATATTCCTTTAGATAAGATTGGGATCTGCTGTTCATTTTCCCAGTTCTATGCTGGGTTACTGTCTGGGAGTCTCTTTTGACACCTTGGCCAGTAACTCAAAGGAAGGAATCTCCTGTCTGGCATTGTTTCTTTTTAATAAGTAGCCTTTAGCTATACATATGGACTATTAAAAATTATATTGACCCCATTAATCTTTGGTTATACTTTCCTTTTGGGTGTTTAAGAACCCAGAGTTGGCCCACATAAAACAATTTATTTTTACTCTTAAGGCTGTTTGAGGATCTGTTCCTCAGGGGTAACATGGGCATGGGAGGAGCCGCTGGCTCCTTTCTTTTACCAGTTCCATCTACGTGAAGATAAGTCAAAGATCCTGCTGGACTATGGCTGGCTTCGCTTGGAAGCATGGAGGAAATGTTTCCTCTGTGTTGACCCTCCTCTTTGTAGATGGGACACTGGTTCAGGTCCATCTGGTGAGGTCTCCACAGCCGCATTGCTCAAGAGAACAGGTGACTCACCACAGTTACAGGACATTTTGAGAGATGCTCATAGTCCCCTGCAACTTAGTTAACCTAAGAGGGCAAGGAGCAAAAACTGTCCTTTGTGTCCCCCTAACCAAATTAGTATAGGCCTCAAAGTATGGCTGTTAAACATCCAAGAAAGTTCCACCAGTCTGGTACTTTTAATTATCATATGACATGTAGATAGAGCTTGCTCAAAGGCCAAACACTCTCAGATAAACCTTGCATAGGCATGTAGCAGGAGGCCTCCAAAGATGGTGCGGACCCAGAACCCTGAGATTTAGCAAGAATTCACTTCACTTCTTGATCAGCAAATAGCCGGCCAAAAGGAGCCCATGCCTCCATACCCTGCTCACGAGCCCAGTGACTGCTGACAGACTGCATGGCGCAGACCAATCAGAAAACGATACCCTGACTAAAGGGACTTGGGGGCAGAGAAAAGGGAAATATAAGGCCTGCCCCCTCCTGCATTAAACGAGCCTGCAGCACCTCGCCTAGTGCTTGCTTCTACCCGACTCCCGGTGTCTGTGTGTTGACTCTGCACCTCTTGCCCCGCCCAATCGACAGAGGACCTGATCCAGGTCAAGACCTTCACAGCTGGCCTGAGGAGAACCCACAACACCTGGTGCCTGAACAAGGACTCCGGCCCACCGTGTTGGCAACACCCAGAACCTTAGTTTGTTCGGTAAGTAGGCCCCTGGATTTGTCTATTTCTTCAGCTGCTCGAGGGTAAGTGAGTAGCCCTCTCCTCTGTCCCCTCCACCTTATCTGTCGTCTTTATTGTTGGACTAGTTTGTTAGATCAGGGAGGCACACTTCGCCATTTGGTCCCGAAGCCCATGTCAGAACTCCTCCCTCTTGGCTCGTCCCGGTGAGTTCACATAAGAGCTGATCTACCCTGAACTCAGAGCCCAGGTTTCGGGTCACCCTGTTGCCTGTCCCAGAGACACCGTGTGAGCTTATGGCTGGAGGTGTCACGGCCTCCAGAAGTCCCTCACTGAGCACAAGACATTTGGATCTGATACACCTTTACATGTCAGGGCGGTTTACATCCGAGTGGCTCACAGTGCTTCTTTGCTTCCTTTGTGCCCTCTTGGTAGTCACCCTCGCCTTCTACTTTTGTGGCAGATTCCCCTTCACGAGACCCTCCCACAATGGGCAATTTACCACCACAATGCAGCACTCAAGGTTCTCCTTAAAAACAGAGGGTTGAAAGTGAAACCAAAGGATATCGAACACTTTTGGGATGAAGCCACTGATTTAGCTCTGTGGGTCTCCCCTGAAAACATGTGGGACCCTGACACATGGATGCAGGTCCTCTTCCTGGCCTGAAAAAGGGAGGTCAGGTCAGAGATCGCCCCCCCCCGCATCATTTGTACCGATCCTCCTAGCTGTCATTGCTATCCTTAAATCCTCCTCTCCTGAGGAAGTCATCTCGGCCCACAACAAACACTGCCAGGAGCAATCTAGTGTAGATCTGGCTATTACCTTGACCCCAGACCTCCTGGATCCCCTGGACCCGGAGGTGGACACCGCCTCTGTGTCCACTTCCAATAAGGAAGGAGCTCCTTTGCCTATATCTCAGGATACTCTCCTACAGCTACCATGCCCAAAAATTCCCCCGCCCCATTACTCGTGGAAGTACTCTCTCCTGCCCCAGTAACCATCCTGCCCCTTCCCTTGCTAATGTGCCCCTCCCTCCTAGACAGCCCTCCTTAAAGTCTTACCTGCCTTTGTCCGCATTTCCGGTTAATGTCGGCCCCCATGTGGCACAGCGTCCATGGCTGCCCACCCCACTTGCTGACTTCATTCTTATCCACAAGGCAATCAGGCCCTGACTCCTCATATTTCAAATAGGTTCTTCACCAGTGGTCCTTACATTTACAAACCCACTATGATTGGTATAGCTTTCTAAAGGCAGTCTTAGAACCCTCAGTCTTTCTAAACTGGCTCACAGCCTATGATGATCAGGATGAAATGCCTAAATCTCCAATATGGCCTCAACATTACTACATTGTACATGCTCACGGGATGTGGACAATATACTGACCCCATCACCCAGTCTACTTTTGGCCTCTATGCCTATTTTTAACAAGTTTCTGACTTGGCCTTTAAGGCCCTTAAATGTTGCTCCCCCTGTGATCCACGAGCCTTTTTCTGTAATTTGATTCAACAGTCAGGGGAGTCCTTCAGGGACTTCCTTACTGGTGTCACTGAGGCAGTAGAGCAGAGGGTGGAATCTGGACCCACCTGAGAGGTGCTTATCAAACAATTAACTTGGGAGGGACTAAACATCCCTACTCATAATGCTGTCGTGCTTGTCTGCAATGATAACATTCACAAATGGGTACTCACTACTAGTACCTAGGGTAGGCCTATTGAGGCTTTGACCACCTCCTTGGAGACTCTTGTCACAAGGAAAAACCACCCACTTTGGCACATGGGAAGGCTGCTGGAACTGTGGGGGGGCTTGTCCACTTTCGTAGCCACTGCCCAAGAGGTACAGCCTGCCCCAAGACTCGCAGCCCCAAGTGCAAAAGAGGGCTCCATTGGGCTAAAGACTGTAGGTCACGACCTCAACTAGACTCGGCTCCTTTAAACTCCATCCGGGTGCCCCTCAGCCCTGCCCACAAGAGGGGAAATGAGACAGATATTATGGACTTTCCCAATCCTCATCCACTCCCCATTAATGATCCTATTCCTAGATGGAACTGCCATAAAGGGCCTAGTAGACACAGGGGCTGATGTCACCATTATATCAGAAACTGAATCCCTTAAATTCCCTCACTGGAAATACCGGCCAGGCCCACCAATAAAAGGAGTTGGCAGCACACAAGGTACCAAGCTAGTCACATGTCCAGTATATTGGAAGGACTTGGATGGGAACCAGGGCACTGTTACCCCCATAGTAGCAGATGTTCCCCGTAACTTATGGGGCCGAGACGTCCTAGAGGACATGCGCATGGTCCTTACCATGCATGACTGTGCCTTTTATGATGATATCATGCTCCATGATAAATTGGGACTATCAGGGAAAGGACAACACCTTGCCCAACACCCCCAATCATAACGGCCACTGCATGCCAGGGATCGACTCCAATCTTCGCCCCCGAGACGATCCCCATCACCTGGCTCTCTAATGATGCCATTTGGGTGGACCAGTGGCCTATAATAGAACCTAAATTATCTGCCCTCAAAAATTTGGTAGCTGAACAATTGAGTCTTGGCCACATCGAGACCTCTCTCAGTAAACATAATACCCCAATATTTGTTATTAAAAAGAAATCAGGGAAATACAGATTCCTCCAAGATCTTAGAGCAATCAATGCCCAGAAGGAAAAGATGGGCTCACTATAAGTGGGCTTACCACACCCTACAGCTATCCCCACATCCCCATATCATAGTACTTGATTCCAAGATTGTTTCTTCCAAATCCCCCTAGTGGTACAAGATAGACCTCACTTTGCCTTCACAGTATGGGAGCCCAACTTTCAAAGAAAAACCAAGAGATACCAATGGAAGGTGCTACCACAGGATATGAAAAATAGCCCCAAAATCTGTCAATTATATGTTAATAAGGCCTTAACCAACATCCCCAAGGACCTAATTGTCATCCATTATATGGACGACATACTGCTAGTACACAAATCTCACAATACTTTACAGGCTGCAATACCCAGTCTGCTTGCCGATTTAGAATGTCTAGGTCTCCACATTGCACGTGACAAGTTACAATACATCCAACCTTTCATATACCTTGGCTACCATATAGATACTGTAATTAAACCGCTTAACCATTCCATCTTGAAAAAAATGTAAATACCTTGACGGAGCTCCAAAAAATCTGTGGGACAAGAAACTGGATCAAACAATTTGTACCAGTCCCCGACTTGGAATTCTGGGCCTTGTTCTCCCTGCTGGAAGGCCATAATTCACCAACTTCAAGGATCCCTCTCACCCAGTGAGCTAAGGATGTTCTTAATAAGATCATATACTCTGGTCTACGTCACTCCGACGTTATGACCCAGCAAAACCATTACTAGCCTTGATCCTCTGGACTAAAAATGGTGTCTTGGGGGCGCTAT
>NW_008331836.1:1802421-1810173 GCF_000622305.1 Nannospalax galili | reverse complement strand
ACTTGGTATCCAAGATTGTTTCTTCCAAATCCCCCTAGCAGAACAAGATAGACCTCACTTTGCCTTCACAGTATGGGAGCCCAACTTTCAAAGAACAGCCAAGAGATATCAATGGAAGGTACTACCACAGGGTATGAAAAATAGCCACAGTCTGTCAATTATGTGTTAATAAGGCCTTAACCAACATCTCCAAGGACCTAATTGTCATCCACTATATGAATGACATACTACTAGCACACAAATCTCACAATACTTTACAGGCTGCAATACCCAGGCTGCTTACCAATTTAGAATGTCTAGGTCTCCACATTGCACAAGACAAGTTACAATACATCCAACCTTTCACATTCCTTGGATACCATATAGATACTGTAATTAAATTGCTTAACCCTTTCATCTTGCCAAAAAACTGTATATACCTTGACGGAGCTCCAAGAACTCTGTGGGACTATAAACTGGCTCAAACAATTTATACCAGTCCCTGACTTGGAATTCCTGGCCTTGTTCTCCCTGCTGGAAGGCCATAATTCACCAACTTCAAGGATCCCTCTCACCCAGTCAGCTAAGGATCTTCTTAATAAGATAGGTCATATACTCTGGTCTGCATCACTCCGACGTATTGACCCAGCAGAACCATTACTGGCCTTGATCCTCTGGACTAATAATGGTGTCTTGGGGCCACTATGGCAGCAAGACCCTCTGGTGTGGATCCACCTGGCTACCTCGGACCCAACTAGGCTTAGCTCTAAGTATGATATTGCCTTCAAGTTAGCAATTAAGCCCCGACAAACAGCCAGGCACATATTCAGAAAGGAGCCTGACAAAATTATACTGCCCTTTCCTCTTAAGCATTCCCAAACATTATGGGAAGACTCTCTGGCTTTCCAACTAATGATGTCCAGGTTCATGGGGGAGTTGGATAACCACACACCCCCAGATAAGCGACTGGCCAGCCTGGCCTGTTTGGAAATCACCACTCAGCCACACACTTCCCCCTGCAAAAACCCCCTATGTTTAGCCACACTAGCTTTCTTGGATGCCAATAAGTCCCATTATGGCATTGTCATTCAATGCATGGGAAAGGATGACACCTGTTATGTACAAGCCAGTCCCAGCTCTGTCCAGTTGGGGGAGCTCCTGGCCTTGTTAAAAATCTTCCAAGTCTGCCAGACTGAGCCACTCAATATATTCTCCGACAGCCAGTATGTGGTTCAGGCCCTCAGATGTCTTCCCTTTACTCAAGTAAAAGGCCACAAGGATCCCATCACCAGAACCATGAGAGCTCTCCAGATTATCTTAGATAACAGACAATGGCCCTGGCACATCTCTCACATAAGATCACACACCAAGATCCCTGGGATCTTGGCAAAGGAAAATGACAAAGCAGATAAACTTATTATGTCTGTAGAGATTCCTCTACTAGAACAAGCCAGAGCGTTACACCAACAATTTCACCTTTCTCCTTGCAGTCTGCACCACCTTCTACCTGACCTACTCATCTCTAAATGCAGACATCTGAGCATGTCTTGCATTACATGTACACCCCTTGCTCCATTAGGCCCCCTCAATCGATATGGAGTTAACCCGCATGGTCTCCTACCCAATGCCCTCTGGCAAATGGATGTCACCCA
The DNA here is from genome assembly GCF_000622305.1 of Nannospalax galili. Taxonomy (NCBI): domain Eukaryota; kingdom Metazoa; phylum Chordata; class Mammalia; order Rodentia; family Spalacidae; genus Nannospalax; species Nannospalax galili. The sequence goes on along the minus strand of NW_008331836.1, from coordinate 1,808,542 downwards.
TTATAACTCCTTTGGTAATAATAAGTATGTCCATGTCATTGTTGACACCTACTCCTCCTTTCTGTTTGCCATCACTCAAGCTGGTGAAAAGGCCTCACACACCATTAAGGTGGTCAAATCAGCAATGCTGGTAATGGGAGTGCCATGGACCCTAAAACTGATAATGGGCCAGCTTACACCTCTCTACAATTCCAATCATTCCTGTCAACATGGAAAATTAGCCACTCCCTTGGATTCCCTTATAATCCACAGGGACAAGCCATTATGGAGTGGGCAAATATGACCCTCAAAGAAACATTACAAAAATTTGCTACCTCGAGTCTAAAACGGACCCACACTTGACTCTAATTGAAACTCTATTCAGCATTAATTTCCTGTCCTTCAATGAAAATGCATTGAGCCCGTGCTACAAACACTGGGCTACCATACCTAGGCCTACACCCTTGCCACTAGTGAGATGGAAGGACCCCATAACATGTCAATGGCAACCACCCTCCCACTTGTTAACAAGAGGGCGAAGCTATGCTTGTGTGTTTCTTCAGACAGAAACAAAGCCAGTATGCATTCCAGCGAGAGATGTGAGACCAGGAACTGACCAACAGGACCCCCAGGCCCCAGAGACCTCGCCACTACCTGGATAATTGGTTTGTTCTTCCCCACCCCTGCTACAGCCCATGATCTCTGGGCCTTGGTCCCCTCCCCACCTATACTCTTGTCCTTATCACTTTATTCCCCAGCCTACCCCACCCTTTATTCAACTGATTCTACACTTGGCCTCCCCACCATGGACCCAGTTACTTCCTGGGAATCACTCAATGGCTCCTGGCCCCTAAATAACTCTCTATGCTTCACTACCAACAACGCATCCGCATGCATTGGGCTGTTCAACCTGACCATCCAAGATTATGCTGGCAGTGCCTCCTCAGGTTACATGCTTAAACTCCAGTGCCTTTCCCCTACCTTCAACAACACCGATGTAACCTTGGTCCTCACTGCGCTGGGGACAATAACAACAGGGGAGGTGGAGAGGACCGCCACCCCTCCACCCCCATTTTGCCCTGCCATTCTATGCCCACCACTCCCCAACTGCCCACGCACAGGCTCCTTTGCACCCTTTTTCCTCACACTCCCTATACTGTGGCAGAGATGCCACCCTAACCCTAACCATGCCATCCCTCCCTTTTGCCGCTTCAGCCACTCTCCCTCCACTCACCCCCTAGGATCTTGGAGACAACTGGCCCCTACCTATCCCTGTGGCATTAAGATCTCCCATACCAACCACAAATCAATACTTGGTAACTGGGACCTCTGTGGTCCACACGCCTGCATGGACATGAGGCCGTTACTGGCACAGCAGGGCCTTCAGCTTTCCAATGGCACTTACACTAACACCAATCCCTCTACTTGTGCCAAAAACAAAATCCTTACATCCATTGATCACACGACATCCTGGCCCCCTACCCTCATTTGTGTGCGGCACCCATTTGCCTTATTGCTAGCCAATGTTACCTCCCACCCTCAGGGAAAACTCAACTATTCCGATACCAACACCACCTGTGTACTGGCGGCCTGCTGGAACCATCCAGCTCACATAGTTCTCTTTATACCTGAACCTGTGGCCCTTTGGGTTCTAGTCACCAATGCAACCCACTTCCATGCTGTCACTCTTATAGAGTGGACAGCCTTGTCACAAGCCCCCTGCTTAAAATGGGATTTCAGGGTCACTGCTGTTCTCTGCCATCATCCTTGCATTAGGGTTGGCCACCACTGCTGCAGTGGCCATCACCCAATCCTCCACTACTGTGGAGACACTCAAAGAGGCTGTATCCAAAATCTCCTCTACCTTTCACACTCAGTCCCTTAGCAATCAGCATCTTCACCAGGCAATTAATGTGTTACAGTACAACAACAAAGTGATCTCTTTAGTGAAGAGCTGGCAATTACCAAAGACATGGCTCTGCTAGCTTGTGACCCTCGCTTTAGGTCACTTTGTCTCACCCCTATAAAGTACAGAATATTACTGAAGTGCACCTATAACTCGCGCACTATATTCACAGCCACTGGAATAAAGTTTCTTAATTACTGTATATTACTAACTAATCAAATTATTGCTCTAAATTATACCCAGGCCCCCATGCTGGACATCAATTCAAGGTTCTTAGAGAAAATCTAGTCTAATCTAAAAGCACTGTTTGACCAGTCTTGGATCGTCATTTACCTACTCCTTACAGGCATAGTTATTCTTCTCTTTCTACTTCTTAAATGCCTTGTTCTTTCTTCCCACAGTCAGAAAAAATTCAATCACTCAGTGTATCAGGCCCTCAGAGCAATACATGAAGACTGATTTCAACCCGCCCTATGCAGCCCAACAGACTTGACTTGCACAAATGTACGAGACCTCCTACATATAATTCCCCACCTCGACTGATCCCCCAGGATGATACCCCTTGGAGGGCTGGTAGCCAATGACGGGTAAGGTCCTGTTGGGCTGAATCAACCTAAGCCAGGACATGGATGTGTATGCCCATGCTCCAATGACGGGTAAGGTTCATGCCCGAATAGGACAACCTAAGACAGAAAAAAACTCACCAAGTCCAATTTGTGCTGCCCATATATTTCTGGGTGAGGTGCAATCCACTGGCATGCAAGAGCCACACCTGTAAAGTGTAGCAGGAGGCCTCCAAAGATGGCATGGACCCAGAGCCCTGGGATTCAGGGAGAATTCACTTCACTTCTTGGTCCACAAATAGCCCGCCAAAAAGAGCCTCCTACGCTGCTCCTGAGACCAGTGACTGCTGATAGACTGCATAGTGTGGACCAATCAGAAAACGATGGGCTGACTAAAGGGACTTGGTGGAGAAAAGGGAGATATAAGGTGTACCTCCTCCTGCATTAACCGAGTCTGCAGCACCTTGCCTAGTGCTTGCTTCTACCCAACTCCCGGGGTCTGTGTGTGTCATGACTCCGCGCCTCTTGCCCAGCCCCCAATTGGCAGGGGACCCGATCCAGGTCAGGGTCTTCACAGCTGGCCTGAGGAGAACCCGCAACATAGGCATATATTACATTCTTTGATCTGGTTGTATGTATAATTTCTCAGTAGGTTGTTGGCCTAAAATTGTTCCCTCTAGTTTTCTAAAACTAGCTAGGCATTATTTATCTCTCACACTGTCTAACTCTTCCACCATGGTTTCCCCATTTAAGGTGCCCCCATTTTTTCAATTTTCCCTTAATAATACCCTTCTCCTAAGGTCCCACCTATCTTGAGCTACTTCTTTCCCTTTATCCCCTAGGTTCCTTGTCTAACCTTCCCTCCCCCCTCCCCTCAAAATAAACACATTATTATCCATATCTCCCTGTTAACACCTGTTTTCTACAGTTCCTCTCTTTCAGATTCTTTCTTTTCCTTTATTTCCTTGGTTCCTTTTCATTATCTTGGTTCCCGTAGTTATGTCTGGAAACATATTCACTTATAAGGATTTGGTGCTAGGATCCACATATGAGGGAGAATATACACCAATTTTTTTTCTGAGTCTGTGTTACTTCACTTAGTATAACACTTTCTAGTTCCATCCATTTACCTGCAAATTTCATGATTTCATCTTCCTTTACTGCTGAGTAAAATTCCATCAAATAAATATACCACATTTTCTTTATCCACTCGTCAGTTGAGGGACACTTAGGGTGCTTCCATCTCTTAGCTATTGTGAAAAGAGCAGCAACAAACATGGATATACAAGTGTCTCTGCAATAGGATGAATTCTTTGGGTATATGCCAAGAAGTGGTATAACTGGGTCAAATGGTAGGTTCCTTTGTAGTTTTCTAAGAGTTCTACATACTGCCTTCCATAGGAGTTGAACAAGTTTGCAGTCCCACCAGCAGTGGATGAGCATTCCCCTTTCCCCACATCCTCTCCAACATTTTGTTTCACTTGTTCTCTTGATCTTAGCCAGCCTGACTGGGGTAAGATGAAATCATAAAAGTGGTTTTAATTTGCATTTCCCTATTTACTAGTGATGTTGAACACCTTTTAAGATCCATCTTAGCCATCTTTATTTCTTCTTTTGAGAACTCTCTGTTCAGTTCCTTAACCCATCTTTTAATTGGGTGACTTCATTTCTTGATACTTTGTTTTTTGAGTTTTTTATATATTCTGGATATTAAACCTCGGTCAGACATGTCACTGGTGAGGATTTTCTCCCATTCTGTGGGTTTTCTCTTCACTTCTTTGGTTGCTTCTTTTGATGTACAGAAACTTTTTAGTTTAATGAGGTCCCATTTGTTGAACTTGAACTTGTTTCCTGGGTAGTTCATGTCCTGTTTAGAAAATCCTTTCCTACACCTATATCTTGTAGGTTATTGCCAATGTTTTCTTCCAACAGTTTCAGAGTTTCAGGCTTCACATTGAGGTCTTTGATCCATTTGGAATTGACTTTTGTGCAAGGTGAAAGATAGGGGTTTAGTTTCATTCTTCTACAGGTGGAGATCCAGTTTTGCCAGCACCATTTGCTGAACATGCTGTCTTTCCTCCAGTGAATGTCCTTTGCTCCTCTGTCAAATATCAGGTGGCTGAAATTGAATGTACTCATATTTGGGTCTTCAGTTTTGTTCCATTGATCTATGGATCAATGCCAGTATCATGTTGTTTTTATGTCAGTACCATGTTGGTTTTGTGTCAGTGCCATGTTGTTTTTATGACTATAGCTCTGTAATACAGCTTAATATCTGGTATAGTAATCCCCCTAGCATTGCACTCAGTGCTAAGGTTTGCTTTGGCTATCCGAGGTCTTTTCTGCTTCCATATAAATCTTAGGATAGGATAGTTTTCTCTAATTCTGTGAAAAATGTAATGGGAATTTTGATTGGCATGGCATTGAATCTATAAATGGCTTTAGGTAGGATGGTCATTTTCACAATATTAATTCTTCCAATCCATGAGCATTGGAGGTCTTTCCATCTTCTGATGTCTTCCTCAATCTCTTTTTTAAAGGAATTAAAATTTTTGTTGTAGAGCTCTTTAATGTCTTTGGTCAGGTTTATTCTGAAATATTTAATTTTTTTTGCAGCTATTGTGAAGGGGAGTGTTTCCATGTACTCTTTCTCTGATTGCTTGTTATTGGTATATAGAAAGGCTTTAGACTTTTGTAGATTAATTTTGTAAACTGCCACTTTACTGAGCATGTTAATAATTTCTAGGAGTTTTCTGGTGGAATTTTTGGCATCTCTTAGATATAATTATCATCTGCAAAAAGGGATGATTTGATCCCTTCTTTTCCAATTAATACTTCTTTAATTTCTTTCCCCTTTCTTATTCCTCTTGCAAGAGTTTCAAGCACTATGTTAAAGAGGAGTGGAGATAGTGGACAGCCTTGTCTGGTTCCTGAATTCAATGGGAATGCTTCCAGTTTTTCTCTATTTAGAAGGATAATGGCTGTGGGTTTGTTATATATGGCTTTAATTATGTGGAGATATGTTCCCTCCAGTCCAATTCCCTCTAGTACTTTGAATATAAATGCGTGTTGAATTTTGTCAAAGGCCTTCTCTACATCTATTGAAATGACCATGTGGTTCTTGTCTTTGAGCCCATTTATACGATTTATGATGTTTATTGACTTATGTATATTGACCCATCCCTGCATCTCTGGGATAAAGCTGACTTGATCATGGATGATCTCTTTGATGTCTGTCTGTATGCAGTTTGTAAGTATCTTGTTGAGAATTTTTGCATCTATGTTCATAAAGGAAATGGGTCTATAGTTTTCTTTTTTGGTTGTATCTTTACCAGGCTTTGGTATGAGAGTGATGCTGGCTTCACAGAAGGAATTTGGAAGTTTTCCCTCCAATTCTATTTTTTTGAATAAATTGAGCAGTATTGGATGCAGGTCTTCTTTAAATGTCTGATAGAATTCTGCTGTAAATCCATCTGGTCCTGGCCTTTTTTCAGTCGGGAGGTTTTGTATTACTGTTTCAATTTCTTTTTGTGATACGGGTCTGTTTAAGCTGTTAATCTCTTCTTGGTTTAGTTTTGGTGGTTAGCATGCCTTTAGATATCCGTTCATTTTTGTTAGGTTTTCAAATTTAGTAGAATATAGGTTTTTAAAGTATTCCCTTTTAATGTTCTGA
>NW_008331836.1:1790790-1802317 GCF_000622305.1 Nannospalax galili | reverse complement strand
CAAAGAACCAGCTCTTGGATTTGTTGATTCTTTGTATTGTTTTCTTTGTTCGTATTTCATTAATTTCTTCTCTGATTTTTGTTATTTTGTCTTGTCTGCTGGGTTTGGGTTTCATTTGCTGTTGCTTTTCAAGTGTCTTGAGTTGCAATGTTAGGTCATTTATTTGTCATCTTTCTGATTTTTTAATGTAGGCACTTAGAGCTATAAACTTCCCTCTAAGGACTGCTTTCAGTGTGTCCCAGAGGTTTTGTTGTGCTGTATTGTCCTTTTCGTTTAGTTCCAGGAATACTTTCATTTCTTTCTTAATTTCTACTTTGACCCATTCATCATTCAGGAGTGTGTTGTTTAATCTCCATGTGTTCATATCGTTACTGGGGATTCTTCTGGTGTTGATTTTAAGCATTATTGCATTGTGGTCTGATAGAATGCATGGAATTATTTCAATCATTTGTATTTGTTGGGATTTGTTTTGTGCCTCAGTACATGGTCAATTTTGGAGAAGGTTCCATGGGGCACTGAAGAGAAAGTCTATTTTTTGGTGCTTGGGTGGACTATTTGGCAGATGTCTGTTAGGTCAATTTGGTATATGGTATTGTTTAATTCAGATGTCTCTCTGTTAATTCTCTCTCCTGTCGACCTATCTAATGGTGACAATGGAGTATCAAAGTCCCCTACTATTAATGAGTTGGGATTAATCTGGGTTTTAAAGTCCTGTAGTACTCTTTTTATGAATTTGGGTGCACCAGAGTTTGGTGAATATATACACATGATTGTAATATCTTCTTGGTTTGTTGTTCCTATGATCAGAATGAAGTGGCCTTCTCTGTCTCTTCTGATTAGTTTTAGTTTAAAGTCTATTTTATCAGCTATCAGAGTTGCAACACCTGCTTTTTTCTTAGTACCATTCGCTTTAAAGTCTTTTTTCCATCCTTTCACCTTAAGGTAGTGCCTGTCCTTGAAAGTGAGATGAGTTTCTTGCAGACAACAAAAAGATGGGTTTTGTTTCTTTTTTTTTTTTTTTTTTTTTGGTCTTTTTGAGACAGGGTCTCCCGGTAGCTCCAGCTGCCTGGAATCCACTCTGTACACCAGGCTGGCCTCAAACTTACAGAGGATCCACCTGCCTCTGCTTCCCGAGTGCTGGGATTAAAGCCGTGTGCCACCACACCCAGCTGGGTTTTGTTTCTTAATCCATTCAACTAGTCTGTATCTTTTGACTGGGGAGTTCAGTCCATTGATATTTACAGTTATTAACGAAAGATGAGTATTGAATCCTATCATTTTTATTTCTGTTGACATTCTTGATATAGTTGTGCATTTCCAGTTATACCTTTGTTGATTTTTTTCTGTCACCCCTTGTGTATAGTCATTTCTTTCTTCAGGACTTTGTATTGCTTCAAGAACTCTCTGAACAGCTGGTTTTGTGGATGTGAATTCTTTCAGCCTATTTATGTCATGGAAGATTTTTCTTTCCTCTTCAACTATGATAGACATTTTGGCTGGGTAAGTAATCTGGGTTGACATCTGTGGCCATTTAGAGCTGGGAATACTTTGGTCCAGGCTGTTCTGGCTTTCATAGTTTGAACTGAAATATCAGTTGTAATCCTGATGGGTTTTCCTTTATATGTGATTTGTTGTTTTTCTTTTGTAGCTTTCAGTATTGTCTCTTTGTTCTGAACGTTTAGTGTTTTTACTATGATGTGCCATGAAGAGTTTCTTTTCTGGTCCTGTCTATTTGGTGTGCTATATGTTTCTTGTATTTGTATGGGCATGTCTTTTTTAATTTGGGGAAATTTTCTTCTACAATCCTGTTGAAGATCTGTTCCATACCATTATCTTGAGATTCCTCTCCTTCCTGTATCCCTATGATTCGTAAGTTTAGTTTTTTTTATGGTGTCACACAGTTCTTGCATATTCCCTTCTTATGTTTTTTTAAAATTTTTCGTAATCTTTGCTTGAGTGGTCTAATTCGTCCACTTTATCTTCCAGTCTTGATACTCTATTTTCCATTTTATTCATCCTGTTGTTTCCTGTCATTTCAAATTGGTTTATTGAGTTCTTCAACTCCAGCTTCATTTCGGCTTGAGTGTTCTTCAATATTCTTTTTTTGTGAATTTGCTTTTCAAATCCTGAATTGTGTATTCATCAATATTTCTAACTCTTTTCTGAATTCATTGAGAAGTTTATCCCTATCTTCCTTTAGTTCCTTGATTTCTTTGTGTGTTCTTTAAGTGCACTGATTTCTTTTATCATGTTTATAATTGTTCTTTTGAGTTCCATGTCTTGTGTTATCTCTAGGGGAGTTTTCATTGTACTACTCTAGAGGACTATTGGTACTTGGTGGGGATATATTATTTTGGTTTTTCATGCTATTGCTTTTTCTTTGTGACTTTGGCATGTGAATTTCCGTCATTGTTTCTGATTCTTGTGTGACACTCAAGCCTTCCTTTGTTGAGTTTAGATCTGCTTCCTTTTGTAAACTTTATGTGCCTTTGTGGTTTACTTGTTCGGCATGAAATGTTGGTTGGTCTAGGCTTCAGGTTCTCTCTTTTGATTTTATATTGGAGTGGCATAATTCCTTTTGTCTTCAGGAGTTCCCATATAGGCCCAAGTGAGATGAGGCTCAGATGATATCAGGCTTTCTCCTAAGGTATGGGTCCCTCCAGGAAAGATGCTGCACTCAAGAATTTGAGGGCTGGGCTGGCCTGGGAGAAGGGCCCAGGATAGATGCTGGTCTCAGGAACCTGGTGGCTGTGCCACCCAAGGAAGTAAAAGGAGGTGAGGGTGGGACCAGCCTAGAGGGTTCCTGGGGTGGCAGGGAGGAAGTGGGTTGGTCTGGATGCAAAGTATCCAGAAGTAGTGGAGGCTCAGTGCCCAGAGGTTAGCCATCCCCTCACCCCGTGTCTGGGGTACCCCAAAAATGGGGCTGTACCCAGCCTAGGAGGAGAGATTTGGGGGGGTATGCAAGAGGCTGTGGGAGTCAAGGCATGCTGGGAGCGCTGGACTTACCCAGGGAAGTTGCTGCTTCCAGGACACTGGAGGTTGTGCGGCCCAGGAAGCAAAGTGTTGCGAGGGTAGGACCTGGTCCAGAGGGTTCCTGGGGACCAGGAAAGGTGCTGGCACTAGGCCACCCAGAGGCTGTGCAGCCCAGGGAAGTAAATGGAGGTGAGGGCAGGACCAGGCCCAGAGGGTTCCCGGGGATGGTAGGTAGGAATTGGGTTGGTCCAGATGCAGAGGATCAGTAAGCAGCTTTGGCTCTGGGCCAAGAGGTTGGCCCTGGTGTCTGGGGTGCCAAGATAAGAAATGGGCCTGTACCCAGCCTAGGAGGAGAGACTGGGCTGGGGACCTGGGAGGGTGAAAGAGGCTGGGCAAGCAAGGCAAGCTGGACTTACCCAGGGAAGGTGCTGGGACTAGGACCTTCTTTTTTCCTTTTTAGTGGAATATTAGTAGAATTTTAATTTCTTAAAAAATATGTTTTTATTTTTTTACCTTATGCATTTATGTAATTTTTTATGCTTTTTTCACTACAGGGCAATGCCTTTTCTTCCTCCTCACTCTTCCCTTTCTCTTCCTTTTGGTCCTTTGTGATTCCCTTTTTTTTTTCTACTCAGGTTTCAGAACTATTTTGATTCTATCTTTTATTAAATTTATATCTTTAGTCTTTTTTAATTTCTTACATTTACCAATTATTCTTTTGAACTCTCATATTATTAGGAAATCTTTTTGTTTTCTCTTCTTTCTTTAATTAAAAAAAATTAAATATTTTCTAGTCCAGGCATGGTAGAGCATGCCTTTAGTCCCAGCACTCAGGAGGCAGAGGCAGGCAGATCCCTGTGAGAGCAAGGCCAGCCTGGTGTAGGAATTCCAGGCCAGATGGAGCTACAGGGAGACCTAGTCTCAAAAAGCCACCACTCACAACAAAAATCTCCTGACCTCTGACTTTCTTTTTTTTTGACACCACAGCATTCTTCTCCATTCTTCTTGTTTTAATGCTGTTCTTTCCAGCCTTGATTTTCTTTCATTTTCTCTTTTCTTTCAGCTTTGCCTGCTTTCTTAGCCTAATTTACTTAGAATTTCTAATTTTACCATAAATAATTTTTAACTTTAAAGCATACTCTATATTAGTTTTGCTATTTGTGTATTAATTTTATTTTTTCCCCCACTGCTGTGATATAACACTGTGGGAATCTATGGAGGGGAAAGTTTGAGTTTTTGGTTCCAGAGGATAAGGGTCCATAATGGTGGGCAAGGCAGAGCAGAAAGTCAAGCAATCACATCTCCAAGCAGAGATAGGAAGCATCAAAGTGTGACTGGAAATCTGCAAGACTTAACTCTTGAGGCCTGCCTCCAGTGATGTGCTTCCTCCAGCATGTGGGCACCTCCTAAATCTTCCCAAAACAGCACCACCCACTGGGGAAAAAATGTCCGAATACTTGGAGCTTGTGGAGGACATTCTCATTCAAACCACCACATTCCACTTCTTGATCCCCTTAGGCTCATGACCACATAAAATGCAAAATACATTTAGTCCACATTCAAAAGTGCCCATAGTCTTTGCCAGTCTCAATACTATTCAAAAGTCCAGAGTCCAAAGTCTCCAAGAGGGACATAAGGGCTGAAGAATGTACAGTTTGAATTGAAAAAGAGCACTAGGAAGATTAATGTTGGAGCCCAAGCATGTGCTGAAAGAGAGAATCTCTTTGATAAGGAGATTAAAATCTTGAAGGCGAGGCCTAGAAATTTGTACTTTAAACAATGGAAAGAGTACTTTCAGGGCAAGACCACACACAGCTAAGCCTCCAACTTGTGAAAGGAAAATGTTGGTGGGGTTTTTTATTTCTAGAAAACCACAGCATATGAAGGTTGAGAATGTGGGTGAAGCAGGCCCATCCCAAACTGGCAGCCAAACCAACAGAGGCATAAAAGATGTAAGAATTAAGGGGTCAACAGTTCTTCCTCCTACACTTTCAGAGAGCTGCTGAGGTGAGCCAGCATGCATCAGGGGCATCCTGAATAAAGAAGAAAGACCCTGACAGGCCAAGAGGCCTTAACTTGCCATTGTATGAAGCTGTGAAGGTGGAACCTGGTTGACAGTGGAGACCCCCAAGCAGACTTGGAGATGCTAGATCCATCAGATATCCAAGGAGATCTACATACAGGAAGTAGTACCAGCTAAAGAGCAAAACGTATTCTTCACAATAGTCCCATTCCTCTTTTTTTGGAATTGAAATATGTATTCAGTTCCATTGTGTGCTGGAAGTATGTAATTATCCTTTAGTTTTACAGCCTGAGTATTCTTCAGTATTATCTTTTCTGAATTCATTCAGAAGTTTATCCCTATCTTCCATCCTCCAAAAACCCATATGGTCAGGTCTGTCACAGCAATACCCCACAATCCTGGTACCAACTTCTGTATTAATTTCTTTTCTGTTGCTGTGGAAAAATACCATAACCAAGGGAAACTTTATTAGTGCTTATGGTTCCAGAGGGGTAAGGGTCCATTATGGTGGGCAAGGCAGAGTAAAAACCCAAGCAATCACATCTTCAAGTAAACACAGAAAACAGAGTGGGACTAGAAATCTGCCAATGCTTAAGAACTCTCAAATCTCACCTGCAAGCCAAGTGTGGTGGTGCAGGCCTTTAATCCCAGTATCCAGGAGGCAGAAGCAGGCAGAACTCTACGAGTTCAAGGCCAGCCTGGTCTACATAGCAAGTTCCAGGGCAGCTGGGGCTACAATGAGACCCTGTCTCAAAAAGAAAAATAAAAACAGCTCACCTGCAGTGATGTGTGTATGTTTGTGTGTGTGTGTGTGTGTGTGTGTGTGTGTGTGTGTGTGTGATGTGCTTCCTCCAACATGGTCATACCTCCTAAAGCCTACCAAAACATCACCCCTCCACTGTGTACAAAATGTTCAAATACTTGGAGCCTATGGAGGACATTCTCATTCAAATCACCTCACTGCCAGTTCTACAGCACTGGTGATATGGTAATGAGCTTTAATCAATTTCCAGTGTAAAAGTTGTATGAATATTGTTGTTATTACAGTAAATGTTTTTCTCCTCTCTAAATGTTACTTAGGATTGCACCCTCAATAGTAAGATATTCAGTAAGAAGAATAAAAATGGATGAGCTATCCAAATAAACATGAGCAAATCACAACCAAGAAACATGAGAAACATGAAAAAGCAAAGTAACATGACTCCTCCATAAGATCTTAACTCCTCACCTGCTAAATTCAAAGATGTTGAAATAATCAAAATACCAGCAGAAAAGTTCAGGAGTTCACTAGGTCAAGTGATCAATATAGTCAAAGAGGATACAAACAAGCAACTGAGTTGAATCATGGGCCTGCAGAGGACAGTTAGCAACACAGAAGAGCAAGAAAGCCATCAGTGTGGATGAAATATCAATGACATGAAAGAAAAATCCACCAAGGAAATGGAAGTTTTGAAATAAAAACCAAATTGAAATTTTGGAAGTGAAAACCTCAATGAACCAGGCTAAAAACATAGTGGAAAGCCTCAAAAATAGAGTATTGGCTAGAAAAAAAAAAAAAAAAGAGTAAGGAATGGGGACCAAGGTAGCGGAAATATAACATCCAAATACCAATTTTTGAAAAATGCAGCAACTTGCCAGGCATGGTGGCACACACCTTTAATCCCAGCACTGGGGAGGCAGAGGCTGGTGCATCTCCGTGAATTCTAGGACAGCCTGGTCTCCATAGTGAATCTGGGCCAGCTGGGGCTACAGGGAGATCCTGTCTCAAAAACAAAAACAAAAAAAACCCCAAAAACCAAAAAAAAAAAAGAAATTAAAAAAAGAAAAAGGCAGCAACTGTTACCACAACACCTAAGAACTTGGAGGGATATGACCAACAGACAACAATGTAAGAATCTGTAGGTTAGAAGGATTTGAGATGAAAATAAAAGCCAGGGAGAAACTACTCTACGAAATTATAGCTGAAAATTTCCCATAAGCAGAGAAGAACCTCTCCATAGCATATTACACTGAAGATGTCAAAGCTACAAAGCAAAGGAACAGTATTAAAAGCTGGAAGTAGAAAGCACCAGCTCACTGACAACAGCAAACATCAGAATAACATCATTTCATCAGTAACCCTAAAACAGAAAAACAAAACAATATATTTCACGTCCTGAAAGTAAATAGTTACCATGCAATAGTACTGTATCCATCAAAGCACCTTTGGAAACAGATGGAGAAACACAATGTTTCAAGACAAGCACACCTTAAGGTAGTCTCATGTCATAAAGTCAACACCTGAAGCTACTTGAAAGAATACTAGAGAAGGTGGAGGAAATAAAACTGTCTCAAATGTACAGAAAAGAATCATTTCGTGAGAAGAATCGATGAATAAAGAGAGCTAGAAGGAATATATGATACCCAGCACAGAAAATACTACTAATAATAGGGGAATTTAACAAATAATAATCCACCCAATCAGAGAAACAGCCAACAAAAATTACAAGAGCTAGTAAACCTCTCTCAGTAACAACCCTAAATACAAATGACTCAGCAAACCAATAAAGAAATGCCAAGTAGCTGATTGGATTATTTAACATTATCCAAGTAGCTATAATCTCCAGGAAAGGCACCTCCACATTGATAGAATAAAACTGGAATTAAATACATCAAGCAAATGGGAGTCAGAAGCAAGGAGGTTTAACTATTCTGATGTCTGATAAAGTAGATCTCTAATCAAATTAGTTGTCCAGCCTGACTTTGAAATTGAGATTCTCCTGTGTCCATCTCCTGAGTAGCTATCAGTAAGACCACACAACCAGATCCAGAGGAATTTACTGTTTTGTTGAGTTCACACTTGGACCTATACCAATGTCAGTCTTTCTTTGAGTTCATGATAGCTAATGATATAGAAAGTTGCTATGAACTTCATTCCCATCTTCCACGTGGGTCTTTGCTAGCTTTGTAAATTGCTAGTGTCCCAGAAGAGGTTTCTAACTTTATGTGATTATTTAAGTCCAACTTCATATTCTAGATTCTAGAGATGAATGCAAGCTCCCTGTGGACAAACTAGCAAAAGGGCAAGGAGCCTTCTTACTATCTCTGCTTCATCTCTGTGGGCATTGATAGCTACTGCAAAGGGTAGGGTGATTTGTTCCTTAAAGGAAAAGGAAAACTTGTCCTTCAAGAAGGGGAATCTTTGTTGCTTTTGTCCGAGTAGTCATCTGCCATCTGTTTAAAAAAATGCACATCATAATTATTTTAGAAATTCAAGGTAGATCTCTTTAGATAAGTGTACCTTCTTCCCATCACCATGAAGGTACATGGATGTATATTTCTGATACATAGTCTTTAGGCTCAGTGCTCAATGGAGCTGACCAAAGCAGAATTATGAACAGTGTAACATTTGTTTTCAGAACTTATTCTATAGTCATGGTCCTCAAATGCCATCTTTCCTTATTAGGTATATGTTACTTTCTTTGGAATAAAGAGATATGCTTTGCATAGTAGTATATGCCTGGGAGGCTAAGACAAGAGGATCTCAAGTTTGAGGTGACTCTAGGCAACTTCCTAAGAAACATTCTCAACAACCCACAATCACCCAAAGGGGAAAATAGGGTTTTTTTTTAAGTGTAAAGAAATGGGGTAATTATATTCTCTGTAGCCACTCTCCTGCATATTATCTTAACTGGCCTTTCTTATTGTTGGCATAATCAAGAGTTCAAGTGATTTCACTCAACGTTGGTATGCGGAAAGATGAGGTCACTTCGGTGTATATTATCACATTAGTCAAAGAGCAGAAATGAGCTTACATATTTGCCTCCTTTTGCTGTTATAATAAGCTAACACAGATTTGATGGCTTAAAACAATACTAACTTATCTTTTATCAGCTCTGGAAGGTAGAAGCTGGAAATAATTTTTCCAGAGCTAAAATGGTTCCTTTCGTCAATAGGCTCTTAAGAGAAAGTTCACAGGCTTATTATTATCTTTTGCTCTTAGTGGCCATTTATCATTCTTGACTGTGACTTTCTCAAATCTTCAACAAATATTACTTCAACACTTAGGACGCTGAGATAGAATTGCTGTGACTTTGAGGCCAGCCTGGGATAAAAGTGAGACTCTTTCTTAAAATATACAAATAAGGACATGATTTGAAGCCCTTCTTCCTTCATCAGATTGGCTAATCCTTTGACTAATCCTTTCACTATTGACTTTGACCCTTCATACAAGAAGTGGTATGATTGCAGCTACCTCACCTAGATGATAAAGGATGTGCTCATCATTTTAAGAACTTTGTCATTCAGACATCTGCAGTGATTTCTTGCCATGTTTGAGATGCAGGATTATAATGTGGACGTCTTTGAGAGGATGAGCACAACTTCAGAGTGGATACCCCCTGCTCTGTAGCTTCTACTCTCTTTGCCAGCACACAAGTTAATTGTTTTCTAAGCTTGAGACTGAGGTCCTTCTAGCTGGTTAGAAGCATTCACAACTTCTAAGCCATGGACCTTCATCATCAGTCATTTCATAGAACAAAACTATTCGAAGCCTCCCTTATCCCAATTAATGAGTCTTCCGTCAGATTTGGGCTACCCATAGATCTAATCAGAAATGTGTTTAGTTTGAAACACACGTTATTGTAGTTCATTATTCTTTAAAATATTTTGTTTATTATTTTATTTTATGTGCATGAGTGTATTGCCTGCATGTATGCAAGTGCACCCCTGTCAAAAATGCACATGGAGGTCAAAAAAGGGTATCAAATCCCTGGGAACTGGAGTTACGGACAGTTGTTAACCATCATGCAGGTGCTGGGAATCAAACCCAGGTCCTCTGTAAGAGCAACCCGTACTCTTAACAGCTGAGCCATCTCTTCAAGCCTCTGTAGCTCATTGTTTAATGACTCACCAAGAATGTAAGTTTAAATAGTTATGTACACTTATATGCCCTGCTTAATATGGAAGTGCTTTAAAGTACATTACAGACAATATGTCATATAATATGATTTATTTCTATTTTCATTTGTTTATAGACATGCTCTTAATATAATGGGCTTTGTTTTCCTCTTATAAAGTACTGTCTCAAAGATTATAGCCCTCATTGATTATAATAGAAATATCTCTCATATGTAATGTTCAAAATGCAACTACCTTCAAGACCAGAAAGTAAAGAGAATGTTATTGACAGTCCATATTGTATCAAATATTTGTATGTTTCCCTGGATTTTTCCAATGTTAATAATATTTAAAAGTTAATAAAATAAATTTTAAAGTTTACCTATGGAATCAGATTTCTTCCTGAGTACAGCCCTGTGAGGTGGGTATTATTAGCATAGTACAATAATCATCAGAAATCTAAAAGGCAGTCAACGTCAAATACAATTGATGCAGGCAAAGTGATAGAGAAATGGTGATATTGGGAGAGCTTATGGGAAAACACAATTTTATCTATGAAGCTATGCAAGCAGGCTTCACTTTGTTCAATTCTACTCCATAGATTCTGGGTCCTGGTGATTAGTTCTGCCCAGAATGTGTTCCCGGGTCTGAGAATAGTGGTGGTTTACTCTGGTGAACAGTTGAAGGAAATGGGTAGGATAAGTATTTAAAACCAACTTCTCTTCCTGGAAGCTTGAAAGGACTGCCCTTTTCAATAGAGGACATATTTTGGCACCTATAAACCTATTTAAGCCTCCTTTCTGAACAGTTAAGTATACTTGAAGTGGTGAGATTTCAAGTTTTCTCCTAGAAATATTTCATTGAATCAGCCATTTATACAGAAGGAAACAAACCTTTCCATAAATCAAACAAACAAACAAAAAATTCTGTAAATGTAGTTATAAAATGTAGTTGTTCCTGACACTTAAAACGACAAACTTGTGGGCAGCAAATTATTTCAACATACGTACACTTTAGAAAGAAAAAAAAAGTCTATGGGGTCAGGAAAGATTACTCAGCAGTTAAAGAGAGCATACTGCTCTTCCAGAATTCTAAATCCAGTTTGTAGAACCCACATTGGACATAATGAATGGCCTGTAACTCCAGCTCCAGAGGATTTGATGTCCTCTTCTAGCTGCTGTTGGCACACATACACACACACACACATACACAAACAATAAAATAAACATTTTTTAAAAGAAAAGAAAAAAGAAAAACTACCTAAGTATGAAAATACACGGAGAGATGGCTGGAGAGTTAAGAGCACTAGTTGCTCTTGAAGAAGACCTAAATTCAGTTCCCAACACCCATTTGGCAGCTAACAACCATTCTAACTCCAGTTTCAAGGGATTCAGTGCCCTCTTCTGGCCTCTGTAGACATTGCATGGCTCAGGTGCACTTACGTGATAGGTAGAGAGCGGGAGAGAGCAAGCGGATGGATGGAGGAGGCACCGAGGCACAGATGGAATTCTCAGCGGGATACAGATTTATTTCGCACGGGGCACCTTTCCCTCGGGGAAGGGAAAGATGTCCACAAAGGGAAAGATGTCCGCCCACGGGTTGTGAGCTGGGACTTTATATATGGGGGCTTTAGGGTGTGGAAGGGGGGAATGT
>NW_008331836.1:1786014-1790673 GCF_000622305.1 Nannospalax galili | reverse complement strand
GGGGGGAATGTTTGGGGGAGAAATCAGGGAGGGGGAAGCAGGAAAAGCAGGTAGGATTAGGGTCTGGAAGTGTTTACTTTTTCCCTCTTAAGAGAAAAACAGCTTCTAAAATCTCTGGTTATCAGGTAGAATCTGCTTATCTTATCTTTGGAGGTCAGAGGAAAGGCAGGCTGCTTCTCAGCAGAGTTTGTTTCCCTTGACTTCAAAAGGTCAAGGTGAGGTCCCTGTGGGGAGGGGGGAAACTGCTGCTGTTTGGAACCCTAACATTATGTACATACAAGTTTTGCTCATCTACATAAAATAAAAGTAAAAGTAAAAGAAGAAAAGAAAATATGGATACAGAACTTTTTAAAGAGAAAGAAAAGAAAGGCAGAAAACAAATTAAGATAGAGTATGAAAAGTAACTGAAGCAGAGAGATTTGAGGAATGGTGATGATGGCCTTACAGTCCACATTAAAGGGCTAGAAATGGAGTTTTTAGACTGTAAGAAGTTAATAAAGTCTATTAAAGGAAGTCAGGTCAAGATTAGTTTGATATTTGCTGCCCCGTGATCCTTGCTTATCCTTGGCATTCAAGAACATTGCATTTTCCTGGCTCCCCTGCAGCTGGGGAAGGAGACTCATGTGACCTCCTGGCCACTGACATATGAATATAAATGTTGCCTCTACCTGCCCTTTGAATCATCATTGACATCCTCAGCATGGTCTCTTCCTCTTCACTTCTGCAGTGACCCCAAAGATATGGTTTCAAGTGACAGACTGACAAATTAGAAAGAACAAAATAATGGAACTTAGTATAAAGAGATAGCTGACTCTGATGTGACTGCAGAAGACGTTATTGCTTTGAGCTTTTGTGATACTGATCACATTTGTTTCAGCAGCCAGAATTATTTGTCCTAACCAAAGGAGTAGGTGGGTGTCCCAGCTTCATTTGGTTGCTATAAATAAAATACCCTGAGAAAGAGACACTTAAGGAAGAGAGGGTTTATTTTAGCTTACAATTTCAGATTACAGTCTGTCATTGTAGGGAAGTCAAGTCGACAGGATTTTGAAGCATCTAGTCACATCACATCCACAGTCAGGAACAGAAGGAAATGAATTAATAAAAACAAGGTTTGTTGCTGCTTAGCTGACTTCCTCTACTCTCCAAGAGCCCAGGACCCCAAACCCAGAAGCCCCACAAAATGGGTGGATCTTTCCACTTCAGTTAACTCAGTCAAGACAATACCCATAGACATGTCCACTGGCCTAACTGATCTAGACAGATCCACATTGACTTTCATCCCACTTGATTCTAGATGGTGTCAAGTTGACAATTATAACTGTCTGTCACAGTAGATATCAAAATTGTCAGATTTGAGATTTATGTAAGTCCCTGTGTCAGTCTATTAATGGTATGTTAAATAAGGCAAGTCTTAAAAGAAGCAAAATGAGGGTAACTTGAAGGTGAATTAATGTCAAGTTTACGTGAGAATGATCAATGTCCATCTCAAGAGCATTAGAGGAACTTAGACACATAATGCAAGCATCTGAGAAATAATGCTGACCACATAACAAGTTCTAGAAGCTTGCAATGTTCTGGTTGTGCTCTGGTTCACTGTGTTCCTTGCATTTGGTACTCCTGTGATTATTTCATTACAATGATTTTAAACTGGAAAGCTTCCTGAGAGTAGAAACCTTACTTGCTTTCTCAGTTGCATTCTGTCTCTGTTTATTACCAAGTCGTTCTTCACACAAAGGAGATATGCAACATGTAGAATCAATGAATGGAATGTGAGTCATGACAAAAACAGATATTTAGACAGTGAAATTTCATGAACGAAACCTGACTTGAGAAGTTGAAGACGAAGAGCTTTAGCCTAACCTGAGTGTGGATGGAATGATGCTTGGAGAAAAAGAGGAAGCCAAGAAGAACATGTGGCAATATAAAAGGATTTATTCTTTCCTTAAGAAGGAAAGGGGACATTTCTCATAGTTTGAGAAAGAGGTCATTAAGAAAAGAGATTGAGTGGCAGGAAGTCAGGGAGATGGTTAAGCTACAGGTAAAGCACTTGCTATGCAAATAGCAAGCCTGAGGGCCGGAGTTCAGACCGTCAGCGTCCAAGTAAAAGCTAGGTAAGCATGGTGGTTTACCTGTAATCCCAGTGCGATGGGAGGCAGAAATAGGAGAATCAGTAGAGTCAATTGGTGAGCCATCTAGGAAGACATCTGATGTCAACTTCAGTCCTCGTGTACCCACACACTCTTGGACCCAGACAGATGTGAACATGCATATACACACATGCATACCACACACACCTACATATTCAGAAAGAAAACTTAAAAAGAGGTAGAGGATACAAAGTGTCAGAAGACTGTAGACCAACATAAGGAAGAGAAGGATGATCACCAATGAACAGATTCGATCCAACAGAAAGAATCACTGTCCTTTCACTTGGAGGAGAAGAATTAAAGGATGTGGGTTCGGTAAATTTGTGGGGAATAAGGATTGCCTTGAAAGTTTTCATATGGATGAGAGGTACATGGGCAGGGCCAGATTTAAACTGAATGACAGAGGTTATGGATGTTTATTAAGAAGAAAGAAAGCCTTACGAGGAGATAGAGAAAAGCAAAATGCCTTCTATACAGAACTGAGTGAGGGCTTAGCCCAGATGAGGGACTATGAATTTTTGGAACCTGAAAATCATGAGGCCACGCACAAAATTCTTGCTTCATTTAACACTTATCCACTCAGTATGTTCTATTGTAAAACCCAGTGCTAGTTTCAGGAATCAAAGTGTGTTAATGATGGCATTGCTTTGTATTTATCGTGTCTGAGGCACAAACAATCCATCATTCTAGTAAAAACAAAACAACTTATTAGTTGGTGGCAGGTAGACAAAATTATTGGCTGTGTGAAATGTCCCCCTTTCAGCCTGTTGTTTTATTGGAGTGGTGCACACAGGTTCCCTGCTTTATTTCTCAAGTTAAAGCATTTAATGTGTTCTCTTACTGACCTTCATTGGATAAATCACTGTGAGCCTGACAGAGTCTGGAAACAAGGCTGATGAAACCAGGCTGGGTGGGGGGGGATCCACCTACTTCCCCAATCTTCCTTCCTATCAGCCCTCTTGAAGCAAAATATTCTGTTTTCATTCCCTCTCCTTTATAGGCTTAATCTCCATGCAAACAGTCTGATAAATATGTTAATACAAAACATTTAATCTCAATGGAAATAGAGAAGCTATTGAGAGATGCTGTTCAGGTGCTTGCTTACATGGTTGAGGAGAGGTTTGGCATCAGTTTACTCCTAGCTCTGACCTCCAACTCCTCTCTAGGCCAGTTGTCTTCCTAACAGAGGACAGATTTGCCTGCTCTCAGTGGGAAGAGACTCAGAGATGACACATCCACCTTCCTTGTTTTGTGAAAGAGGAAAAGGACTAGAGGTCACCAGTGACTCTGGCATCCTCAAGAACAAGAACAAGAAGAGTCAGACAAACAAGATTCAAAAATATAACTTTATTCGTAAGAAAGAAACTAAAAACCCAATGTTCTTTATAATTAAATATGCGAACACATTCACTTTGCACTATATCCAAGAATAATATTGTCTTAATTTTGTCAAAGTAGTTTGGCTGGTTTCTAAAGACATATGGTGCCTCCCCCACCCCCACCCCCACAATAGCCATGCTGGACACCATAATAGAAAGAGTCTTATGTAAATAGTTCACTGATAATTTCATTTTCTATATTATTGAGTATTCTTTTGAGAATGTTGAATTCAATTCTATATGGGATAAAATAAGTGGTTTATGAAGTGGCTTTAGGGGAAACTATGGAACTCCTACAATGATTCTGGCCCTGCATACCTTCTCTGTCTGCACCATTAGTGAATCAACTTGAATGACTGGTAAATTATCCCTGTGAAATAGCAGAATAGTAATAACAGTGAATTAAACTAATTTCTAAAATCACCTACTTGCTTTTACCAAGGTCATCTAACCAAACAAAATTTCAGAAGAATTAATATTCTGTCTCCTTTTTATTAAGTCATCTCTGATGGGCTTAGGAGAAGAAGTGTTGAATGTCAATCTGGTTTTATCTTTTAAATCCTCATCTACTTAACTGAATCCACTGTTAGGCTTATTAAAGAAGTGACAGCCTGCATAACACATAAAAAGCAGAAAAGGCTGGGAGACTTAAAAACTGTAGTTGATATGATTCTTATCTTCCACTACCAAGTGATTATTTACACTCCTCATTTGCTCCCTTTCTTGCATTGAAGGTTATTTCTAAGTATCCCCCCACCTTGGTATCATGGTTATCTGTGTAACTAAGGATATCTGATGGGAGACAGAAAAAATTGGAGCACATGTGTCCCTGTATTCTTTCTCTATTAATATTACATTTAATTATTGAAGCTTAGACCGTTGTTAGTTTAATTGAATTTCAAAGCATATTTGTATTTTAAAATATTAATGTGTAATTTCAGTGTGTATTATTTAGATCCTACCTCATATATTTCTGTCTTTTGAATCTACAAATTTCTCTGAGTCCTCTAACCCGCTCCAATTCCCCCACATGTGGATCCTAGCACCAAATCCTTACATGTGAGTATGTATCCAGGTGGAACCACAGGAACCAGAATAATGAAAAGGAATCAGGAGGTAAAGGGAAAGAA
>NW_008331836.1:1775844-1785947 GCF_000622305.1 Nannospalax galili | reverse complement strand
CAGGAGCTCCCTGTATGAATCTTTGCCAGAGGAGGATTTATGTATGCTGGCAAAAAAAAAAAAAACAAAAAAAAGAAAAGGGGGGGGGGGGGTAAAAGGAAAGAAGAAACCTGAGAGAGAACAGTAGGAGACAGGCGCTAAGGGAGAAATGGATAAAATAGTGGTATTTAAAGGAGGGGGCATGGATGGTTATACAAGGAACTTTGGGGATAAAGGGAAAGAAGAGCTCAAGAGAGGTGGGACCTTAGGAGACTGGTATTATCAAGGGAGAAATAGGGAAAAGGGGGACATTTTAAATGGGGAAGTCATAGGGGAAGGGTTAGACAGGGAGAGAGATAAATAATGCCTAGCTAAGTGTAAAAAACCAGAGGAAATCATACTAGCCCAACAACCTAAAGAAAAATTACACATACAGTTTCTCTACATGAGTCCATGTGTATAGCTAAAGATTATATAACAAGAAACAGTACCAGACCAGAGAAACCTTCCTTTGAGTTGTTGGTCAAGGTGGTCAAAAAAGAGACTCTCAAAATTACACAGGTTATTGCCACAGCCCTTGATTGCCTCCAAGAACCTGAAGGTAAGATTCTAGTGCTAAAGACAGAACATACTTTGGATATAGGATTTGGAGCAATGGAACGGGAAATGACCACTTTTTTAAAGACCTTATTTTGTGCTCTAGGGCAATATTTTAACCCCTTGATCACTCTTTTCTTGTTTTATCTATTATCTTTATTAAATAGCAAGCTGCTTCTTAGAATATAGCTATCTTGCTAGATATTGGACACTCAGTATGTAGCATGACTGTCTGTTGCATGCGTGCTTAATATATACATGTTACATAAGCCAATTTAGAACTGAATAAAGTGAGGGACAGAGATGTAGGTTATCATCTATTAGGTTATAAGAGGCATAGGAAACACTTGAACTATGAAGAAACAGTAAAATCAATTTAGCATAATTCTTTCAAAGAGATTAAGCATTTAGAAGAAACACTTGCATAAGTCACAAGATGCTAGGGCAGAGACTGAGTAAATCTCTCTCCAGGTATGTCTAGGGATGACAGTAGGGAACTTTGGTCCACTTAACTGAAGAACCTTTGTTTCGCCCAGTACAGTAACCTTGCTTCATAACATACCTTCATTTGTCCTGTAACATCCATTCACACAGCTTTTCAGCTTCTGGCCCAAATAGATGTATAGCAAATAATTTATAATACAAGCTTGAAAGATTTCCATAATCCTGACTGCCTTAAAGTATTCAAATGTCTTAGGCAAACCATGAAAGACCATGAATAAGTGAATACTATTTTCATAAATGGAACAAAAATACATTATAAGAATCTCAAATCTGTTTCCACCCTGATATAGGTTATATTTTAGACTGTGTATTAATAACTAGCAATGTACTATAAAATATAATTTTTGTTTACCAAATGGAATGAATAGAAAAATAGAGTGAGAAGAAGAAGCACTTTCTAGAAAGACACTCTACAGCCTTGTTTCAGGTACTAAATGTGAAAAAATACTCACATATATGTGTACTGGATCGCAGTGTGTGTGTGCGTGTGTGTGTGTGTGTGTGTGTGTGTGTGTGCGCGTGTGTGTGTGTGTGATTTCTGAAGCTGGAGACCCTAACCTAGACCCTTGACACTTGCTAAACAAGTACTCTGCCACTAAATTAAATTCTCAACCATGTAATATATATTTATTTTTATTGTGGATTTTACTCCAGAAATTTAACAACCACTGATCTGACATTTTGTCTTTTGTGTTGGTATCACAGAAAAACTTGATAACTAGCTTTTCTGGTAGGATATTCTCAGTAGCCTAAAAGTGTTCTAACAGGATGAAGTGAACATAAGTATAAGTGGAGGTGAGAAAATTAAAGCCATTCCTCATTTCTCATCAGACCCCACAGAAACGGAGATATGGTGGTGGGTCAGCAGCATCATCTTGAAGTTCTATCAGATCTGTTGAACTAGAATCTTCATGTTAATGTAATCTCGAGGGAGTTCCACCTCACATTAAAGTTCAGGAAGTTCTGTGTCATTGATGCTTTTGCTGTTGTCACCTCCTCTCATCCTCAGATAGTTCATCATTTTTTATTCACACCAGTTCCCTTTTTCTGGTTTGTTTTGAGACAAGTTCTTGTTATATGCAGCCCAGCCTGGCTTTGAACTCATGGCTATCCTGCCTCAGACTCCCCAAATCTGGGATTACAGGCAGTTCTCTTTTCATCAAGTTTGTCACATCTCTTCTCATAGGCTGTCAGAAAATAATTTGACTGCAAAGAAGTTGCCCAATGAGATTAAAACTGTTCCTCCCACCTGAGCAATCACAGACAGGTGAGGTGCATAAATACTGCATCCTCCTGTCTCTTAGCTTTGAAGAAGAATTAACTTTCTCTGTCAACTTGAAAAATGGACCATGAGTATCCAGATGTTTGGTTAAATATCATCCAGCATGTGCCCTGAGGGTGCTTCTAGTTAGGACTAGCAACTAGCATGTCAATTGGTACACTGAATGAAGCAGATTTCCTTTCTCAGTGTGGGTGGGTTTTGCATGAACTTTTCCTGGCACCAATGACAGACCAAAGTAACAATTCCACCAAAGTCCAACCTGGCAAACCAATGAGCTTCTGGGCCTGACTTACCGAACACAGGTGAGGGGTTATTTGCAGGAGCATGGTTGACCATGTTGTACCACTGGAAATACTCACCACATTATGAGTGAAGTGAGGATCTCCCTAGCCGCATAGATGGAGTTCCCCATGTAGTTCACCTTCCTGAGATCACAAGACCATGTGAAGTTTGGGTCAAATGCTTGTGACTATGAAGTTAATCAATTACTCATTGCATCTGTTTCTCTCCAGAACTCTGACTAATACAGTAACCATGTTTTCTCCATAGTTCTCCCTTGGGACTGAAACAAATTTTCATTATCTAATGCTACATTCTCAGTCTGTTTCCTTCATTTGCTTCTCTAAATTTGCCACCATGTTCTTATGAGAATGCATTCTACTGAATCATCTCTCCCTGGATCCTTACCAGATTGACTGTTGCTGCAAATCTCAATGAGGATACAAGACACAAGAAGTTCATAGACTACAAACAAATAAATAGCTTCCCAATATTTGCCCCAACCTGGTACTTTCCAAGTGTATAAGGTGAAAAATGTAGTATTAATATTACTAGAAGTACAAGTGACTTTTAAAAGTTGCTGACAGGAATTTCCACTTTGAATCAAGATGGAGATTCAGGAACAAAATTCATCTTGCCCTACCCACACACATACTTGAAAAAAAAATTAAAGCCACAACAATACACTCAGAAAGCAATACATGGAATATTCAGTTTCAAGCAGTTTATATCAGGTAACAGAGGATTGTGATCTCAGATGAAAAAGAAAAAGGTGAGTTTTATGATTTCCCAGCTTTCTACATTTGGAGAGTTTCTAGGCAACCCAGCGATGAGGGACAGCCTATACATACAGAGCTTGCAGGAACCCCCGACTTGAGGAATGGATATCAAGGCTACTAGAGTTTACAGGGAAGGTGACAGAAAAGCCCAGAAAGTCCTGGATCGAGAGAGGAAATGACATCAGGTATAAAAATGAGTGCACACAAAAGAATGAAAAGCTTAGAATTAAGTATCTTAGTTTCTTTTATTTCTTTTTTTTGGGGTGGGGGTTGGTGGTAGTAGTGGTGGTGAAGGAAGGGTTATTCCTAGCCATAGATCAGGAGACTCACAAATCCACTGGGGTTAGAGAAGTCATAGAGGGAGGATAAGCTAATAAATGAGAGGGTATGTTTAGAGATGGTAGAGATTTCCTTTTTTGCTCCTTTTGTAGTTCTTTCAAATAGGGCTTCATGGAAATGGTCAACTATGATGTCCTCTATGTATAATTCATATACAGATGTATCTCAAATGAACTTGGAGGCTGTCTGGTCACTCTGGTGGCTATCCTAGATCTGACTGTATTTGACCAGTGCATCCAAGATGGGACTTAGGGCCCTACAAGTATCCCCTGTACACCCTGAGCTGAGATTTCATCTCACTATCAGTGGATTGACATGGATTGAAATCATATGTGTCTGATGACCAGAGATGCTTTACTGCTGGTCCCTGAACACCTACAACCTGCAGAGTGCTGGGGATCCTGGGTTCAAAACCAAAAGATCTGAGCTCAGAAGTCAGGCAAGTTTGCTGGCCTGGGTTAGAAGAGAGCAGTGTCTCAGGATGTCAGCTAGCAGAGGATGTGGAGAAAGGATATGGGAGCTGAGAAAGATATTTGTCAAGTAATCATTGATGGCCACTGAGTATCACTCTTGAGCTCCCTAGTAGTCCTTGGATCCACAATTCTGGGACTTTGGGTGAACCAAGGATAACATTCTGGGATCCTTGCACATCATAGTCCAAATTGCTTTAGTCCAAATCTGGACAGTTTGGAGATACTAGGCAGTATGGCAGAAAGCTTCTGGATAGGGATGGTAAGGTAGGCAGTTTGAGCATCATGAAGCAGGAGTCTGAGGTAGCTGGTTGAGATGGCTTTGGTTACGAGTGCTTGCTGCTCTTCCTGAGGATTGGGATTTGGTCTCCAGCACCCACAACTTTATAGACATACACAGGTGCCAGCAGGATGATCAGAAGTCAGCTGCAGGTAGAAAAGTTAAGATTGGAAGAGAGTTCTCTGCCAGATTGGAAGTTTGGGCTAGAAAAATGGTTGATTGCTGTAAGCAGAGCTTAACAAGCCATTTTAGTAAACACCTGGAAGAAAGTAGTGCTAAGAGCAACATAGTTCCAGAGAGAAATAAGGACTTCAGCAGCATTTGGGATATTTTGGCAAAGAGTGTGGCTGGAGTCTGCCCTAGACCTAAAAGCTTACCTGACTCTAAGTTGAAAAGCAGTGGAGTAATTTTTCTGGCAGAAGAAATTTCAAGACAGCCTAATGTAGAAATGGTGGCATGGCTATTAATGGTGAATATTATACAGATTTACAGTGAAAAAGAGAAAATGGGGCAGAAAGAAATACAGCTTGGATTGAAAAAGAGCACTAGGAAGATAAATGTTGGAGCCTTGGCATGTGCTAGAGAAGATCCCTTTGATAAGGAGATTAAAATGATTAAGGAGGGGCCTAGAGATTTGGACTTAAAACAGTGGAGAGAGTGCCTCCAGGGCAAGACCACACCCAGTTAAGCCTCCAACTTGTAAAAGGAAAATGCTGCAGGGGTCTTGGAAGAAAAAACTTCCAAAATGGGTAAAGCGGGCTGGGGTCCAACCCAAACTTGCAGCCAAACTTGGCAGTGTTGCTCACCTGGTGCTGGCTTTAGAGGCATGAAAGATGGAAGAGTGAAGGGGTCATCAATTCTTCCTCTGAGGTTTCAAAGAGCCTAGGAGGCCAGGCAGCATGAAGCAAGGATTCCCCTGCCTAGAGAAGGCCCTGATAGGCCATTGCGTGAAACTGTGAAGATGAAGCCTGGTTGGCAATGGAGACCCCAAGGAGTTCGTGATGCCAGAGTTGTGAGGCATCTGCCAAGAAGACCTGCACACAGGGAGTGGTACTGGCACAAGAGAGAGATGCGTGCTGCATGCAACAAAGCTAGAGAGGCCAAGCCATCTAAGCCTTTTGGAAGTAAAGTCCCAGACATTGGATGTGGAGCCACAGGATTTGGTTTTTGCCCTGCTGGTTTTTGGTCTTGTTTTGGTCCAGTATTTCCTTACTATGCTTCTATTCCTCCCTTTTGGAATGGTAATGTGAATTCGGTTCCACTGTATGTTGGAAGTATATAATTTGTCTTTTGATTTTATAGAGGTTTACAGTTAAGACATTTACCTGAGTCTCAGAAAAGACTGGACTGTGGGCTTTTGAATAGTACTGAGACGTAGTATTGAGATTGATAAAGATTATGGGAACTTTTAAAGTTGGACTAAATGCATTTTGCGTTTTATATGGTCATGAGCCTATGGGGGCTGGGGGTGGAAAGTGATGGTTTGAATGATAATGTCCCCCATAGGCTCCAAATATTTGGACATTCTGTCGCCAGATGGTGGCACTGTTTTGGGAGGCTTTAGAAGGTGTGGCTATCCTGGAGGAAGCAGGTCACTGAAGGGGAACTTAGAGAGTTCTTAAGCCTTGCCAGATCTCCAGTCGCCCTCTTGCTTCCTGTGCCTACTGGAAGATGTAGAGCTTAGCTTCTGCTCCTCTTCTCCAGCCACCTCTGCCACCATGCCTCCGCCAAGACAGACTGTAATTACCCTGGAACCATAAGCTCAAATAAATTCTTCCTTCTATAAATTGCTTGGGTCAATGTTTCTATCACAGCAACAGAAAAGTTACTAATACACTTCATAACTGATTTTAGTCCTGAGTAATAAATAAGCCTTTTATGTAGATCAGCAGTTTTCTCCACCTATTTTTAATCCTACCTGAGAAAATCTGTACTCTTGGTATCTTAGTTAGCATTAACTGTGAACTAGACACAGCCTAGAATTACCTGAAAAAATAAGATTGAGTAATTTTCTTTATCAGGTTGACTTGTGGCCATGTGGCCTGTGGAGGACTGCCTTGGTTGTTAATTGATGTAGGAGGGCCAGTCCCTGTGAGTGGCACCATTCCCTGGGCAGGTGACCCTGGGCTGTAGAAGAAAGTTAACTAAGCATGAGCCTGCGTGTGAGTGGATTAGTGAGAGAGCCAGCAAATAGCGTTCTCCATGGCTTCTGTTTCAGGTTTTGCATAAACTCTTGTCCTTCTGCAATGGTGGACTGTGACCTGGAAGTATAAGCTGAAATTAACCCTTTCCTCCACTAAGCTGGTTAGTGTTTTATCATAGTAATACAATGAAACAAGAACACTTGGGAGTTGTTTTTTGAGTAATTGTGTGTGTCTGTATGTGGGTAAGTGCCCTGGAGGCCAGAAGAGGCCATTGGATCCCTAGAACTGGAATTACAGGCTGTTGAGAGTGAAGCTTGCATCCTCTGAGAGAGCAGGACCCACTCTTAACTGCTGAGCCATCTCCCCAGCCCCAATGTCAGGAATTTTTGTTCTTTGCACTGGAAAAAATATCATAGAAACTATTCAAGTCATAAGCAAAAAGGTATATAACATGCAGCTAATATAACACCTATGAAGATGTTTTTACAAAAACGATTCCACATGAAAACAAGGTGGGGTTCTTTAGAGAGAATATTCAAATTAAATGTTTAATGCATAAAGTTCTTCAGTATCTAGGGGAATTCATAGATAATTATCAATGAGTTTGTCATCTAGTTAAATATGTCACGTCAAACAATTGTACTTGTGATTTGCTTTCTGAATTTTATGCATATCCTTATAATTTTTAGGGTTTTTTGACAGACACATAATTAATTTTTTAAATTAATCAGCTTTTCTCTCTGAAATCTACTTATTTATATATGACTATGCACCAAGTACTATGTAGTTATCAGTAGTCAAAATATAAAAATCTCAGGCTACTCTTAATGACTTCAATGAAATAATCTCTAATTGTAACAAAAAGTAAAGTTCAAGAGAATAATGAACATATGGAATTAAAATGTTATCAGAAATTTAATTTCATGTATGTTCCTGAGAAAAGTATCAATGAAAGTTGTTTGTTGACAAAATGACCTTAGAAGGTTAGCATTGAATAATAATTGTGAATTGTGGCACAGCACCCAGAGGCAGAGGCAGGTGGATCTCTCTGAAATCAATGTCAGTCTGGTCTACATGGTGAGGAGTTCCAGCCTGCTGGGATTACAGGAGAATCTCCCCCACCCCGCCAAATAAAACAGAAAGAAATTAAAAGAAATTAATTCACAATTTTCAATTATCACACAACTGTTTCCTATAATGGCTAATTAATAATATTTGATCATTGAAACTAGAATTTAAGGAATGGAAGTTTTGATATTTTTCTGAAGAGAATTATGTTACAGATTTTTAAAATATGTTTCCTTTCTGAACTCTGCATAATTAAATTTGCTGATGGGAGAATGGTTAAAGGAGCTGGGCACAGTGGCACACGCCTTTAATCCTAGCACTTGGGAGGCAGAGGAAGGTGGATCTCTGTGAGTTCAAGGCCAGCCTGGTCTACATAGTGAGTTCCAGGTCAGCTGGGGCTACAGGAAATCCCTGTCTCAAAAAGACCAAAAAAAAAAAAAATGTCTTTAGGTACTGATGGAATCAAACTAAAGCCCCCCCAGGTCAAAGTGGAGTCCCCCAGGCCAGAGAAGAATATTTTGGGAAGCTGTATAAGGAAGTAAGATGTAAATAATTCTAACTGCTGAGAAAGAACTGACCTTTTCATGCTCTGATTTCCTGGGAACTCAGTTTCCTGATATTAGACTTCCCCCTCCCACTACTGCCGCTCCCCCTTCCCACTTCTGCCGCTTGTGGTTTGTGGTTTTTGCCTTTAAAAGAAGCCTGTAAGCTGAGCTCTGGGCTGCTGCTCTCTCTGAGTGAGGCAGGAGCCCGTCTGCGCAAATGATTAAATCCTCTTGCTTGTTGCATCTCCTGGTCTGAGGACTGAGTTATTGGGGTGTGACCTTTTGTGGACGTTGGGTACTCCAGACTGGGGTTGGGGGCCCAACAATTGGGGCTCGTCTGGGATTCGGTTGCCCCCAGACCCATTTCCTCAGATCAGCAGGAGGTAAGGACGTCTTGTGGTTTGTCTTGGTCTTAATGTCTGTCAGTCATTTCTTGTTCTGGGAACGTTCCGTCTGAACATTTGTGCCTGTGCAGGACCTGTAAGCCTGTATTCTGGAAACCAGCAGGAGTGGCAGACGTGCCCAGAGGCCCCTGGTTCTGACACTCTGACCTTAGGGACCAGAGTGGTCTGGAGTGGGAAGGATGGCGTAGCTTTCCTTCCCCCAGGAGAAGAGGGGACCTTGGCTTGGCTACTCCCCTCCCAATCTATATTTTTCAGTTCTTGAGTTAAGAAGCGCACGCCAAGGATTCTCTGTTCTGTGTATTGTCTGTGTCTGTGTTCAGGGATCCCAAAATTGGGTGCAGCGTGTGTCTGAGTGAAAGAAGGACCGGTCCACATGAATGTGATTTAATGTGGTATGCATGCTTGATGGTTGAGTTAGTTGGATAGAGGGAGGTTTGGTTTTGTAGTTTTCTCTATGCTCTCTATTTTAAACTTTCCCTTCCTCCTTTTTTTCTTTCTTTTATTCTTCGTCTGAGTCTTTGCATGGGACCATTAAAGGTGAAAGAGCAATTGAGGTTTTCTGGTCAGGGCTACTCCCTGATGTAAGCCAAAGGCTCTTAGCCCTCTTAGTGGACCCCGACTGCCCGCACGGGTGAAGACAAGATGGCTTTTTTGTATCTCCCTCTTCTCTCCGTTCCTCTGGCCACTGAAAAAGCCCCACGGGCACTGGTCAAGCAAATAAGAGCCATAGGGCGCTCGCCACTAAAAGACTCCCGTGGAAGGATAAGGGGGTCCCAGGCGTGAATCCCAGATAAATTCACGTTCCCCGCAGAAGAAAAACTGGGCAACGTTAGGTGCTCGTCCATAAGCACACCCACTGGTCATTATTATTTGAAGTGGCATTTTCTCTCTCTCAGTCTCTTTCTCTCTCTCTCTTTTTTTCTTTCTTACTTCCCCCCCTCTCCTGTGACCTCCACCATGGGTCAATCGCTAACTACCCCTTTAAGCTTAACTCTGGAACACTGGAAGGAGGTCATGGAGAGGGCCCACAACTTATCATTGGAGGTCCAAAAGAAGAAGTGGCAGAGTCTCTGTTCCTCTGCATGGCCCTCTTTTGAAAAAGGATGGCCAAGGGATGGGACTTTTGACCTTGCTACTATCTTACAGGTTAAGGAATACATTTTTCACACAGGATCACATGGACAACTGGACCAGGTGGCCTACATAGTCACCTGGGAAGACTTGGCCCAGAACCCCACATCTTGGGCACGGCCGTTCCTACCTCCCAGGGGAACTGGAGAGACAGACCAGGGGCCTCCTACACTTTCTGCCCCCCTGAGTCTCACTTCTTCCTGCCTGCCCCTTCAGTCTGCCCCTGAGAAGAAGAAGCAAAAGCCAGTCCTCCCCGAGGACCAAGCTTCCCTAACCCTCCTTGATCCTCCACCTCCCTATCC
>NW_008331836.1:1765416-1775287 GCF_000622305.1 Nannospalax galili | reverse complement strand
ACCAATTTGGCAAAGGTACGTGCTATAACCCAAGGAGAAAATGAAACCCCCACAGGGTTTCTAGAACACCTGATAGAGGGATATCGGATGTACACCCCTTTTGATCCCACAGCCCAGGAGCGTCAGGCAGATCTTATTATGGCCTTTATAGGACAATCAGCTCCTGACATTCGTGGTAAGCTCCAATGGCTGGAGGGCCTACAAGGGTACTCCTTACAGGATTTAGTAAGAGAAACTGAAAGAGTCTATAATAAGTGAGAAACTTTAGAAGAAAGAGAGGACAGAATCAGAAAAGAGCAGGAAGCTAGAGAGGATAAGAGAGAGAAAAAGAGAAATAAAGAATTAAGTCGAATTTTGGCCACAGTAGTTCAGGGAACAGGACCAGGACCAGGTAGGAATCTGGGAGACAAGAGAAGGCCCCGGAGGGAACAGGACCAGGACCAGGTAGGGACCTGGGAGACAGAAGAAGGCCCCAAGTGGATAAAGACCAGTGTGCTTATTGCAAGGAGAGAGGACATTGGGCTTGAGAATACCCCAGTTCTGACTCTAGGAGACTAGGGGAGTCGGGGCCAGGAGCTCCCCCCTGTGCCCAGGGTAACTTTGAAGATGGTAGACACAGGAGCTCAACATTCGGTTCTGACAGCAACCGAGGGACCCATGAGTTTCAAAACAGCTTGGGTCCAAGGGGCCACTGGAGGAAAAACATACAGATGGACCACAGAAAGAAAAGTGGACCTCAGCACAGGACGAGTCTCCCACTCGTTCTTATTGGTCCCCAACTGTCCATACCCTCTTCTTGGGAGAGATTTACTCTCTAAGCTGGGAACCTACATCCACTTCACTAGAAAGGGAGCTACTGTAAAAGGAAAAGATGGAGCTCCACTACAGGTATTAACCTTGTGGCTGGAAGTGAACATCGGTTATATGAGGGACTGATAGCAGGAACTCCTGGTATATCTGATTGGCTAAGTAAAATCCCCTCACCATGGGCTGAGACAGGAGGCCCAGGACTAGCACACAACCAGCCTCCAATAGTGGTTACACTAAAACCATCCACAACTCCGGTCTCAATCAAACAATACCCTATGAGCAAAGAGGCCCGAGAAGGAATCAGACCTCATATTCAAAGACTTTTGCAAGTAGGCATACTTCACCCTTGCCAATCCCCTTGGAACACCCCACTGCTCCCTGTGAAAAAGCCAGGGAAGGATGATTATCGACCAGTTCAAGACTTAAGAGAAGTCAATCGGAGGATAGAAGATATCCATACCTCTGTTCCTAATCCCTATAATCTCCTGAGTTCTTTACCTCCTAGTCACAGGTGGTATACTGTATATGACCTGAAGGATGCGTTCTTCTGTCTAAGGCTGAGCCTGGCTAGCCAGCCCATCTTCGCTTTTGAATGGAAGGACCCTGAAGCTGGAATATCGGGACAACTAACCTGGACGCGACTTCCCCCAGGATTCAAGAACTCCCCTACTCTGTTTGATGAAGCTTTGCATCGTGACCTGGCTGACTTCTGGGTAAGAAACTCACAGATTTTGCTCCTCCAGTATGTAGATGACCTCCTTTCAGCAGCTGAGATGGAAGCTGAGACGGAAGCTGACTGTTTACAAGGTACGGAGGCTCTCCTATTGAGACTGGGGGAACTTGAATACTGAGCCTCGGCAAAGAAAGCCCAGATCTGCCTACAACAGGTAAACTATTTGGGCTACCAGCTGGAGGGAGGGCAATGATGGCTAACAGAAAGTAGAAAGCAGAGGGTAGCCTCTATCGCCCCACCAACGTCAGCCAGAGGACTCAGAGAGTTTTGGGAAGCACAGGATTCTGTAGACTATGGATACCGGGCTTCGCCGAGATAGCGGCTCCTCTATACCCTTTAACAAAGAATGGGACCCCTTTTGCTTGGACAGAAGAACACCAGAGAGCTTTCGACAAAATAAAAAGAGCACTGCTGACGGCTCCAGCATTAGGATTGCCAGATCTGACAAAACCTTTCATCCTATATGTAGATGAAAATAATGGTATGGCAAAAGGAGTTCTTACTCAGACTTTGGGACCCTGGAAAAGGCCAGGAGCTTATCTCTCAAAGAGACTGGACAATGTGGCCACTGGCTGGCCCCCATGCTTGAGAATCATGACGACAATAGCATCCCTGGTAAAAGACTCAGACAAACTTACTATGGGTCAGCCCCTGACTGTTATAACACCACATGCAGTGGAGTCTATCATTAGACAGCCTCCTGACAGATGGTTGTCAAATGCCAGAGTGACCCATTACCAGGCACTATTATTAAATCCAGAAAAGATCAAGTTTGGTAGCCCTGTCATCTTAAACCCTGCCACGCTGCTACCAACCCCCCAGAAAGACACCGAAATTCCCCATGATTGTCAGCAAATACTTGCGGAGACACATGGGACCAGGGAAGACCTTACCGACCAGCCCCTAACAGATGCAGATGCCACCTGGTATATGGATGGGAGCAGCTTTCTGCAAAATGGTGAGCGTAAGGCGTAAGGCGGGGGTGGCGGTGGTCAATGGGGAGAAAGATAATCTGGGCCCAAGCCCTGCCGGCCAGAACATCAGCCCAATGGGCTGAACTAGAAGCCCTAATCCAAGCCCTAAAATTAGCAGAGGGCAAAAAGGTCAACATTTACACTGACAGCCGCTATGCGTTTGCCACGGCTCACGTACATGGAGAAATTTACTGGAGAAAGGGACTCCTCACCTCACCTGGTAAGGATATTAAGAACAAAAAAACAATAGTGGCCCTTCTGCAAGCCTTGTATTTGCCTAAAAAGGTCAGCATTATTCATTGCCCTGGACATCAGCGAGACCAGGGGCCAATTGCTCGAGGCAATCGGATGGCAGATGAAACTGCCCGTCAGTCAGCAGAAGGTACTTGTATTCTCTACACCCATTCAGACCTTGAGGCTGAAATTGAGGCACAAACAAAGGAAGGAGATGCTTCTTTCATTTATACTGAACAAGATCTGGAACTCGTTCAGAAGCTCAACACTACTTTGGACCCAGAATTTAAAATGTGGAAATATCAGGACCGAATCATACTGCCCCAAAAGGTGGCCCTTGAGTTAATCTCCCAACTCCACCAGTGGACACACTTAGGACACAAGAAACTAAAGGCACTACTAGAAAGGGAAGAACAAATCTCTTATTTCCCAGACCTCAATCAACTGGTCCAGAAGGTAGTGGGAGATTGTGTCTCATGTTCCCTGGTGAATGCTACCAGATCAAAGGTCCCATCTGATAAGAGAGAAAGAGGGACACGACCAGGGACTAACTGAGAAGTAGATTTTAATGAGGTCCTCCCAGGAAAATATGGTTATAAATATCTTTTAGTGTTCATAGACACTTTCTCAGGGTGGGTTGAAGCTTTCCCCACCCAGAAGGAAACAGCCCAGTTGGTGGTGAAGAAACTGATCAAAGACATTTTCCCTCGATTTGGACTGCCTAAGGTAATTGGGTCTGATAATGGCCCAGCCTTCCAGTTAAGTCAGGGAATGGCCAAAGCACTGGGGATTAATTGGAAATTACATTGTGCTTACAGACCCCAGAGGTCAGGACAGGTAGAGAGAATGAATAGAACTATTAAAGAGACCTTAACCAAATTAGCTTTAGAGACTGGCACTAAAGACTGGGTGCAGCTTCTACCTCTAGCCCTATTTCGAGCTAGAAATACTCCTGCTATGCACAGCCTAACCCCCTATGAGATTCTTTTTGGAGGGCCACCTCCTGTTCTTAATGTGACTTTGTCCCCCTTTCCCTCTTCCTTTGATAACCCCAGCTTGAAAACAAGACTCCAAGCCCTTCAGATCATCCAGAACCAGGTTTGGAAGCCCTTGGCTGCTGTCTACCTGCCTGGGAGTACACAAACACCCCACTCCTACCAAATTGGAGATCAGATGTACGTGAGAAGACACAACATAAAGACTCTTGAACCACGGTGGAAAGGACCCTACACGGTTCTCCTGACAACACCCACAGCCCTCAAGGTAGACAGGATTTCAGCCTGGATCCACGCTTCTCACATCAAGAGAGCCCCAGCCCAGGATGACATTGGAAAATGGCATCTACACAAAACATCCAACTCCCTAAAAATAAGACTCTCCAGAGATACTTAATAATTCTTCTTGTTTGTAGGTTTTCCCTCAGTCAAGGGAGTCCCCATCTCCCTGTGCTAACCACTTGGCGGGTGATTAATCAAATGGGTATTATGGTATTTGAAACCCACAAAATGGTATCCAAGGGCACTTGGTGGCCTTCCCTGTATCCAGATTTGTGTAAATTAGCTTTAGGAGCACCAGTGCCCTGGGACATACCAAATTTCACGGATCCTGATAAAGTACCCGGCCCGGAGGCTTATCCCCTGTTTGGAGGACCCCACTTAACAAGGGGAGGGTGTCATGAACAAGCAAGGACCATGTTGCATCGGCTAACCTTCTATGTCTGCCCAGGTAACCATCGAGCTAAGTGGCTCAATTCCCAATGTGGAGAAAGAGACTATTTTTACTGTAAAAGCTGGGGATGCGAAACAACCGGGGATACTTGGTGGTTCCCATCCTCATCTTGGGATTATATTACTGCAAAAGCAAATTATTCCCACAAGAGCCCAAATGCTCCTAATTGGGATTGTCAAGGTAAATGGTGTCACCCTCTCCGGATAGAATTCACAACAGCAGGGAAGAAGGCCACAGATTGGGGCAAGGGCCATTCTTGGGGAATTAGGATATATAAGGAGGGGACAGATCCTGGCCTTTTATTTACTATTAAGAGAGATACCTCCCCCTATTCAATAGCTATAGGCCCCAACCCCATTTTACCTATTCAGAATCCCATCCCCAGTCACCCAAATCCCCTACCAGCCTTAATTCCCAACCCCCTTTCTGAAACTTCCCCTGCAAATATCCTGTTAAAACAGAACTCTAGCTCCCTGAGTCACAAGGTTTCCACCCACGGGGGATCGACTGTTTACCAAGGGGCCTTCAATAACACACTTCAGTCAACTTATGTCATAGAGAGACCCCTCACCCCCTAACCCTCACAGAAGTCTCGGGATCTGGGCTCTGCTTAGGAAACCCACCTCCAACTCATGCCCGCCTTTGCAACTCCACTATCTTCTGCCTCCGCAAGGGGCTTGGTGGGCATGTAACTCTGGTTTGACTCCCTGTGCAGCTAGTATGGTCCTTAGAACATCTCAAGATTACTGTGTCATGATTAAGCTCCTGCCCCGAGTATTCTATCACCCCACAGGGTGTTTGAACAACAACAACCGAGAAGGTACAAAAGAGAGCCTGTGTCCCTAACTTTAGCAATACTTCTGGGAGTAGGGGTGGCTGCGGGAGTAGGAACTGGAACAGCAGCCCTAATACAAGGACCACAATATTATGCAGACTTACAGATGGCAGTAGATGAAGATATTAAGGTGATAGAACAGTCAATTACACACTTAGAAAAATCTCTAACCTCCCTCTCAGAAGTGGTATTGCAAAATAGAAGGGGACTAGACCTGCTTTTCCTCAAGGAAGGAGGGCTTTGTGCGGCTCTAGGCGAAGAATGTTGTTTTTATGCTGACAACACAGGGGTTATTAGAGACTCTATGACTAAACTCCGTCAAAGGTTAGACAAGAGACAAAGGGACCGTGAATCCAAGCAGGGATGGTTTGAAGGATGGTTTAATAAAACCCCCTGGTTGACTACTCTAGTATCCACCCTAGTAGGCCCCCTAGTCATTCTTCTCCTTCTCTTAGCCTTCGGACCATGCATCATCAATAGACTGCTACAGTTTATTAGGGATCGAATATCAGTGACTAAGGCCTTGGTCCTTACCCAACAATACCATGCTCTAAAAAGAACAGAAAAACCTATAGATTTTATGATTAAAATCTTGCCATAAGAAAAGGGGGGAATGATGGAATCAAATTAAAGCCCCTCCAGGTCAAAGTGGAGTCCCCCAGACCAGAGAAGAATATTTTGGGAAGCTGTATAAGGAAGTAAGAATGAAATAATTCTAACTGCTGAGAAAAAACTGACCTTTTCATGCTCTGTGCACAAGCTGGAAATCACCTGAAACTATCCCCTCCCACTTCTGCCGCTTGTGGTTTGTGGTTTTTGCCTTTAAAGGAAGCCTGTAAGCTGAGCTCTGGGCTGCTGCTCTCTCTGAGTGAGGCAGGAGCCTGTCTGCACAAACGATTAAATCCTCTTGCTTGTTGCATCTCCTGGTCTGAGGACTGAGTTATTGGGGTGCAACCTTCCGTGGACGTTGGGTACCCCAGACTGGGGTTGGGGGCCCAACAGTACCTGATCTTTCAGTCATTTTTTAATAAATCCAGATTAACAAACTGAATGAACAGGAAGATTTACTTAGTGTCAATTAATTAATAAAAGATAGATGATCAAAATCCTCAGTCATTCTCTCAAGCAGCTTATTTTTCAACATTAATTCCTTAGTGTACACATAGTAAATATAAGTGTATATTTATATATAGTAAATATTGTGGTGTTACTACACCAACATTATAATTACCTGAATAAATAAAAGCCTAACTTTTAAATTTAGTTCTTTAGAGTGAACTTGAACTTGGAGTATATGCATTCCTCCAGATATCTCCTGGAACCATCTGTGTCCTGGAACTATGCTGATGGAACTGTCTTTTTGGAATTCTGTCCTGAGTCTAGGCCCACCCATAAGTTTATTCAAAATGATTTCTCCAGCTTTGATTGGGAAAGTACAAGCTTAGCTCCACCCTAATCTTACCAGACTATCTGGCCTTTTCCTCTCTAGTTCTAGAATATCTCATTCATCTAAGGTCAGACGTGTCTTTCCTAATCTCCAATGTGTCCAACTGGATGGGGATGCCCCATTTTGGAACTTTGCTATGTTAACTTTCAAGCACACCCACATTCATTCATTCATCATCTTTCTGAGTGGAGTACCAAATTGAGGTTGTCTAGGAAATGAGATCAGGCGTCAAGGTCACAAGATACAAGAGCCCATGATTTTGCTGGAGTTAATTAAAATTCATTAATCCAGATTGTGTCCATTAATAAAAGTCATACCCACAAAATATATATAGCATATATAGTAGAGTATAGATATAGTAAATATATAAACATTGAAGGGGGTATTCAAAGAATACCAGTAATTGTTGAAAATCCAGTAATTCAACATAAAATTGTTCCCTTAAGATACTATCTGTTGGAAAGGAAAAGAGAAATTATTATTATGTAGTGCAGATTCATAGATACCATGTGGACAAAGCTGGTAATGCATAATTTTAAAACATTCTAAAATCATGACCCATTGAAATATAAGATGAACACATGTTGGATATTTTGTTCAGTTCATTCATTAGTTAAAGCTGGCTGCAGAACAGGCATATATAGTTATTAAACAGATACAAGAATGTTGGTGTGATGGGCCTGGAGAGATGGC
Organism: Nannospalax galili; assembly: GCF_000622305.1. Lineage (NCBI taxonomy): Eukaryota > Metazoa > Chordata > Mammalia > Rodentia > Spalacidae > Nannospalax > Nannospalax galili. Next base: position 1,767,833 of record NW_008331836.1, on the reverse strand, counting down.
TCAACAGTTAAGAGCTCTTGCTCTTCTTCCAAAGGATTCAAGTTCATTTCCAGCACCTGCGTTGGGCAGCTCACAACCACCTATAACTAACTCCAGTTCCAATAGATCTAATATCCTCTTCTGGACTCTATGGACACTGCACTCATATGCATATAGCAACACACACACAAAGATAGACACAGACACAGACACATAAACACACATGTAATTAAAAATAAAAACAAATCATAAAAATAAATTATACAGAAGAATGCTGGTGTGCTTTTACTTACAGCTGACTGGGAATATACAACATAATCTCTGGACCAGAGTTTTCACTGGATACATATCAATTGCATTTCTACTAGAAGCAACCATCTGTATTTCAGTACACAAGAAGGCTGTGTATTATTACAACTATGGCTATATTTCCCAACCCAACTACAAATGTGTTTATTCTTCAACCTACCATCTAACTTCCAGGAACTTACTCTAAATATAAAGCTCCAATAACATACAAATGTAAAAAAATAAATAAATAAAAAACAACTCATCTACACAAAGGTTATTCCATTCTATTGTTTTCATCTTTCTACTATTTACAGTTATAAAATAATCTATCCCAACATAACCAAAGACACAGATACTTCTAACTGGATAAATCTAAAAGAAATCAAACAATCAAAAACTCTTGACTTAAGATATTAAAATCTAATTTATTAAAACCCCCACAACCAGGAAAGCACTCCACAATTACACAATGTGGAATCACCAAAGCCTTTCTCAAATACACAGACATGTAGGTAGACCAACAAACTGAGAGGATTTATCTTCAGTTTTACACATCCAGGCAAAGGTAAAAAGCAAACTAGAAGCCCAGAACCTCACTAATTCAGATCTCTAAGAGCTGTTTTCATTACCAGTGGACACAATGTTCCTAATTAATTTGAGCATGCAAATAGACACAGGATAAACAGAAAATCCACAAGAGATTTGCTGTCATTTCTCACTTATCAGAAAATATCTTTCTATTACCCATCTGACAGATATCATCAAAAAATCACAGCATAAAATCAGTTTTCTAATCATTATTGTCACTGATGTGGAATAAATTATCTTATTGTCCAAAACACATACAAAATTATTATAGGGGAAGAATAGAGATAGTGTCAACAAAGTTTACATTTCATTTACTTGAGAAGAAAAAAACACTTAAAAAAGAAAATAAGGCATAAAGACTTAGATAGCCCATGAGGCTCTTGGGTCCAGTCACTAGGCTCCTCAAGTGATTTCACCTGGGATGCTTGTGGGCTTCCAAAACTAACAGACTATTCCCAAAACAATGACCATGACTCCAATACAAATATATTTCATTTAGCTTATTCATTAATGAACCAGTACATTTTTCAAAATGGTCCAGGATGAACTACAGATTTTATGTGAGTTTGATATGTATGTGGGGGGGGTCCATGCATATGCCATGAATGCTGTGTCAGAGACATATGCAGACATGTTCTGACCTTTTACAATATCAGTATTTAATGAATATCAAATTCACATGCTAAATCAGTTTCATTGATTGTAATTTAGGAAGTGATCCTGATTTCCTTCAATGTCATGGTCATTGGCAATCATGGGCTCTTTTATTCCAATCTTCATATTAATATTAACTCTTAAATCACACATTACACTTCACATAGTAATAGCAATCTCTCTATCTCTCTATCTATCTATCTATCTATCTATCTATCTATCATCTATCTATCTATCTATATCTATCTCTTTCTGTGTATGTGTGTGTGTGTGTGTATCACAGAATGACTACAAAAGAGTTAAAGATACCACAGAGTTCAAAGAGGTTTTACCAGAGGCAGAAGAAAAGAGCTTCAATAGAAGCAAGAAAGAGTCATTTCAGGTGGTTAGATAAACTCAAGCAGACAAAAAGCCAGCATAGAAGTGGGAAATTGGGCAGCTGACCCCAATTTTGGCAAAAAACTATTGGCAACTGATTACTGCTGGGTGACGGAGAGTTGATCTTCTTTAAGGGAGAGACTCTAAATAGACCGACTAGACCCCAGTGGATGAACTTCCACTGAGGGACATCTGGGTACACTACCTTGACTGACTAGATAGTCCTTAACATATATGACAGAAGGTGTGAAATCCAGTGGGGTGGGCTATGGGGGATCTGGATGAAGGAAGGAACATAAAGATGATTAAGATGTTTTGTATAAAATGCACATAAATTTGATAGGAATTAATTAATTATTACTTATTACTTAATTAATTAACTATTACTTACTTAATTAATTAAAAGATATTAACTTAGTAGGGAACTACTAGAGGAGTACTTAGCCTGTACTGATTGAGAGTATTCAGATGCTGTCCAGTAGAGGCTGTCGAATTGAAGCCCCAAGGACAGTTAGGATTTCACCGCT
>NW_008331836.1:1751286-1765320 GCF_000622305.1 Nannospalax galili | reverse complement strand
TCTCTCTCTCACACACACACACACACACACATACACACACACACACACACCTTGTGATCAAAGATAGGTCAGTAGTACCTCTGATATACTTTTATGCAGTCCAAGTAAGAGTACTGTACATTTTATTGGTCTGGTATGTTTGATAAGTTCATGGGCTTAGCTGTTTAAGCTGGTTTTATTTTGTCCTTGTAGTCCTAATCTAATTCAATAAGTTCATATTAAGTTAAGTTCTAATTCAATAAGTACATTTTCACTTGTAGGATTAAGTTATTTATCAGCCTGTGCTTCATAGCTCCTGATGGGCAGACAGTGGTGTCTTTTTAGAGACAAAAGATTCAGAGTCATCCTGCTTATGTATTTGTAGCTAAAATGAAGCCAGCTGCTGCTTTGTAAAATAGAGTCACTCAGGGCAAGGCATAGCCTGAAACGCACTGTTTTACACCAGTTAGAGCAGGGCGGTCACTTTAAGCAGGACACACAGTCTGATTTAAATGAGTATATAAATAGACATCTATATCTACGTGATATATACAAAATATATCAAACACCATCATCATCAATGCTGAAACAAACTGCTGAAAGAGAAATGAATATACCAAAGGAAAGCATGAGGACAGAGAATCTGGTGTATCTTATCTGTGTGTATTTATCTTTTCTGCATTTGTTTACTCAAATCAAGTAAGAATTTTATGGCCATAGATAATAACTATTCTTAGAGACTTGAATTTGCAAAGAGATGCTATTCTAGTTGTTTTTCTGTTGCTATGATATAACACTCTAAGCAAAAATAATTTGAAGAGAAAAGGATTAATTTGACTTACACTTCTAGATCACAGTTTATCATTGAGAGAAGTTAGACAAGGAACTCAAGCAGGAATTCAAGCAGAAATCATGGAGGAAAGCTGCTTATTGCCTTGTTTTTGGCTTATGCTAAGTAATCATTTTTATATAACCTGGGACCACCTGCCTAGCATGATTCTGCCCACAGTGGGCTGGGCCCTCCTATGTCAATTAACAATTATATTTTCTTGAAAGCAGAAATAAAATGTATCTTTACAAAATTTTTTATTTTAACTTATTTGTATGGTGATCAGTTGCCTTACTATAACCTTTTACAATTTACTGAATTACAACACAATCTAGTCAAAGAAACACAAAGTTGCTATAGATTGAGATATTCCCAAAGGATCAAGGAGAGAATGGCAGCTAGACAATCCAACTGAGAGCTACCTAAAAAATTTATTTTGTCCATTATAAAGCATTTCACATTTTTTTCCTATCAAATACAACAAAAGAAATTAAAATATTGATCCAGGGAAACAAGGTATCAAAGATGATGAGGGTATGCTCATTAAAACAGAATAAACAGAAAAGATGGCAAAAGGTACTGTTTAATAAGACATAATGTCACAAAACAGTGCAAAATATTTAGGGAATATTGGAAATTCAGTAGAATTCAAGTGTGAGAGCTCACCCAAGGAAAATGACAATGAACAAGTATGAGATTCTGAAGCAATATTGGTATTATTGTTTTCAGCATGGAATAGTCTTATGAGAGATGACTATATGATATATATTTTAAAATATATATTATGCATTGATATAGCCATTTTGATATATATGTGTAAAATGCTGAATTCGTATTTAATCAAGGACATTACATAGAGATGGAAATTACTCGTGTTTGGGCAGATGGGGGAGAAATGTGATCACAAGAATAATCCCAGGCAGAATATGAACTGAGTCTTTAGAAGGAAAAGAACAAGGCATTCTAACTCCTGGTTATTTGCCTGCATAAGCCTACAGTTGACATTCATTTTGTTCATGTTAGAGTATTGCCATAGCCTAAAGCAAGTGCAGGTCTATTTGAATTTACTGGGTGAAATTTGCATATGAAGGTATGCACCTGATGAATTGTGACTGTACAGGAGGCTGCCCTTAGGTAACTTTCATTACAGGTTAGGGTCTTTCATACACAATTGCCTGTGCCACAAAAACCAGAACCAAACCAAATAAAATGTTTGCCTGATTTTTGTCACAATGCACATTTTAGAAGGAGCATGTTCTACCTTGGTTTTCTATTGCTGTGATAAAGCACTCTGACCAAAACCAACTGGAGGGGTCAGATTTATTTGGCTTACATATCCAGATAATAGTTCATTCTTGGGAGAAACCAAGGTAGGAACTTAAGCAGAACTGGAACCTTGAAGCACAAGTTGAAGCAGAGACCATGGAGGACTGCCACTGTCTTGCTCTTCTGGCCAATTCTCAGTCTACTTTCTTTTCAAACCCAGGATCACTTGCCCAGGAGTGGCACCACCCTCTGTGGGCTGAACCCTCCCACATAATGACTCAACAATCTAGAAAATGCCTCACAGACATGCCCACAGGCTAAAACAATAGAGATAATTCCCCAACTGAGGTCCCTTCTTCCCAAGAGTGTCAAGTTGACAAATGAAACTATCCAGCACAATTGACCTCTTGTCAATTTGATATGTAAACACATCATTATTAAGCAGAATTTTTTTCATTTCTTATCCCTATGATCTCATGTTAATGTTAATATTGCAATATAAAACAGTACAATTTTAAAAGTTCCACAGTATTTTAAAAATTCAAATACTTTAAAAGTTCAAAGTTTCTTTAAAAAGTCTCTTAACTGTGGGATCCTATAAAATCCAAAAATAAGTTACTGTCTTATTTAAAGAGAGAAAAAGCACAGCACACTTAAGCAAAACCAAAGTCCAGCAATGCAGCTTAATGTCAAACATCTAGGATGCATTCACAATCTTCTGGGCTCCAAAGGGCTTGGGAATCTCCACTTCTCTGTCTCAGCTGTCCATACATACCACAGAGAGCTTGTCTCACAGGCACAGGCCAGTTCTACTCCACACCTGCCAATTTCCTTCATTATCATCCCATGATGTTGGCATCTTCAATGTGTTCTGGGGTCTTCACTGCAACTGAGGGTTTACCTTCACCAATGGCCTCTCCTTAGAGTCTCTTCATGACCCCTTTTATTCTGAAACTTGCATGTTACCAAAATCAGTACTATTTGGAAGACTCATGCTACCAAGCTTAGTTACCAACTTGAGATGCAGCCTTGGCCTTTGTGGACCACAGTTTCTGTGGGCTAATTCTGAAGCATACTTCTCAAAAGATTTCATCTCAATGATACTGGTCTCTTAATCACAGCTGAATTTTCAGCTCCAGCTAACCAGCAATGATTGTCTCAGTAAAGCAAAGTTTTCATTCAGTGGTACTGGTACTGGTCTCCTGTTGAACACAGCTTGTTCTTGAGCCCCAGTCAACCAGAAACCACAGATTCTCCATTCAAAATATCACAGGAATGGCCCAGATAGAGTCTTTGTTGGACTCTCAAACTTCCCTCTGAAACTTCCCAAGCCAGGTCTCCATCATCTGCACTTCTTTCAGCATTATGTTCCAAGCTCCCACAGAGCAGCCCATTAAGCTCTGAGTACTTGATGGCTTTTCCAGCACAAAGCTCCAAACACATTCTCAAGCCTCCCCAAAAGAACATGATCAAGTCTGTCATAGAAGTAGCCCACTCTCTGGTACCAATTTCTGTTTTAGTTTAATTTTTATTGCTATGATAAGAACACTTACCAAAAATGTGAAAATGCTAAAACTCTTATTTAATCAAGGACATTACATACTGATGAAAAATGTCAATACAAGCACAATCCTAGACAGAGAATGGGATTTGAAAATCTTTAGAAGGAACAGAACAAGGCATTTTTACCTTTGGCCTTTTGCTTGCATAAACCTACAGATAATATCTATTTTGTTTACACTGTAATAGTGCCTTAACCCATAGCATGTGCAGGTCAATTTGAATTTACAGGGGGGAATTTGTATATAAATGTATACATCTGTGAGTTGTGGCTGTCTTGCATTCATTTATGGAAAGCTTCCCTTGGTAACTTTGATTGCAGGATAGGGTCATTAATACACAGTTACCTGAACCACCAAAACCCAAACAAAACCAAACAAAATGTTTGGTCGTTTTTGTCACAATATATGCATCCAGATTTTATAAGTATCACAATAAAAATTAATACACTAGAACTTAATTGACACATTTTAATTTCATGATAAAATGACTTTCACAATTAAATATGAAGATTATGAAATAGAACTGTGATTACTTTTTTCTTCTTGCTTGTTTTAGAGATTGGGAGGGGATTTTTCTTAAAGAAGCATGGGGTAGATACTAGACACTTTACAATTTATAGTGGTTACTTTTATAACAATAATTTGATAGTGTAAATTATTGCTATTTTTAATTTGTTATAAACATATGTTTATATATCAAACTTTAAAAAATAACAGGCAACTATCACAGACTGTCTGCCATTTCTTGACAGGCAGAGAATTATGTTGTGACACAAATGACATTTTTTGCCTCCCCCAGAATATTTTTAAATGAGACATCATGGGAATACTGTAGTCATAAAAACACAACCCGAGATGATTTTATTATAGTAGAATTTTTATTATAAAGATGTTATGTTGGGAGAAATGGTTATAATATTGATGATTCTTAAACTATGAACAGCTTTCTATACCCTGCTTTTAGAAAAATCTGACTTTAAAAAAAAAACAAACACTGAGACCTTGCTGAGTACAGAGCTGTGACTGTTCTTTTATTTTTTAGGTCTTCAATCATGAATTTATGATATGACTTTGAAACATAAAGCACATTTCATTAAAATAAATTCTATCATTGAAACTTCTGATATCAAAGACTCTTTCTAGTGCTCATCATGGTAAGAAAATGAATTTCTATTTTTTTCATTTAATAGTAGAAATGGTAAGCTATCTAGTAGGAAAACTATTTTACATTGGAAGAAGAAGTATGTAGTATTATTTAACTAGTGATCTACAGCAGGGAGGGCAAGCGCATCTTGTGAATTCCACTGCTCATCTCATCTCTTCCCAGCCTAGAAGATTAGATCCCAATGCTTGACATTATTGATCTAGCAAGGAGCCTTTTATTCTCTAAGGATGGAAATGACCTCTGAGTCATCCTCAAATCAGTCAGAGTAAGAGCATGAAAGAAAAGCTATTTGCCAATCCTGATTTAATAGTCTAGCAGAAATCAAATAATTTAACTATGAAAATTTTATTTCAAATAATATGCATTTCCATTAAAATAGGCCCTGCCATTTCACTGGGATTGCTACACTACTGAGGAAAAGAAATGGTGGCTCAAACAACTGTAAGAAGAAATACAACTTGAGGGCCTGAAGAGATGTCTCAGAGTTGAGAGCACAGGCTGACCTTGCAGAGGACCTGGGTTCAGTTCCAGGCAGCAGCATGGTGGCTAACAAATATCTGTAATTCCAGGGGATTCATCACCTTCTTCTGGCCTCTGTAGGTACTGCATACATACATGGGTGCTCTTAGATACATGCACCCAAAACACTTATATACATAAGATAATTTTTAATGTTAAAAAAGAAATAGAAGTTAATATATAATTATAATGATAGGAACTTAATTGTCCATGTTCCTTGATATTGATACTGCCTTGACAAAGATTAAATAATTTCTCTCCATTTCCATCAAAGGTAATTGACTGATACCGTTATTCAGTTTCTAGATTTGGGCAAATGTTATTCATGCCTTCACAATGTGTTTATTGTAAAAACTAAATGAAGGGCCGGATGTGGTGGTGCATGACTTTAATTCCATCACTCAGAAGACAGAGGCAGATGGATCTCTGTGAGTTCCAGGCCAGCCTACTGCATAAGTGAAGTTCCAGCTAGTCAGAGCTACATAGTAAGACTTTGTCTCAAAATAAAAACAAAACAAAACCTTAGTGTAGGCAATAAATCAAACACATTTTATCTTATACATGTGAAAAATATATCTGTGCTTATTTTATACATGTAAAAACATATCTCTTGATTATCTACTATGAAAATATAATTTTAAAATAGAAGAAATTAATGTTAAATGATATTCAGATGTTTACCCTGGTTATAAACATGAAAAGAGTCAAAGTAGTTATAAGATAAAATAGGCAAAAGTTAAAAGGAGCCATAGAGTCAGGGTGCTATTGTTGATATTGAAAATATGAGTTGTGATTCTTGCAATATGAGGAAGAAGGAAGAGCAATTCCAATATTGCTTTATAGTATTTAAATAATGAGGTTTTGTTTCGGATGAATGTAAAAGTATAACAAGAAGACAGTAAATGTTGCCTGCCTATCCTCTCTCTTTATATGAGAGTTGTACCTAGAGCCTTCTGTGTCCTTCTTCACAGCTACATCCTCATCCTCAAGCAAATGTCATGCTTGATAGATGTCATTGGAGGACAATTTGCATCTGATTAGATTACCTAGAGGAAGCATTAGAGAATTCTGATTTGTTGTAATAGCATCTCTGTTTGCCTAATGTGTTGGTCTAATGTTAATGCAGAAGTTGGGACTGGTGAAAATTTTGTTGAATTTTGTTTTCCTTCTCTATGCAAAGCACATACAAATCCAAAACTATCTGATTCTATAAAGATTTTCCTTATAGAAGGAAATTAGGAACACAAAGGAAATTAGGAATTTTGGTTGGATGGTGACAAATCAGAGAAATAGAGCAAACAAGAACAGCCTTGTCACATGAAATTGTTTAAGAAAAGAGAAGCCACTGTACGAAGAAGAGCAGCACAGAGACTCTCTAACAGAACCCGTGGTGAGGACTATAGTGTCAATACAATATGCCTGCTATACATTGTTTGCTGCTGTAGACTCAAAGAATCCTAGGCTTGTCGGGTATCTCAGATACCCATCTTCCCAAAGAAGGTAGCATCCAGGTAAGTGGTCATCTGTGATTTCATCATCATAAAACCACACTATCTTAGTAATACTTGCTGGCTTTTGATTTGCAAAGTGCTACCTGTCCTATTGCTTTTAAATGTATCCTTTAAGATTCCTACATTGGAAACTTTGACAGGTTAAGAGATGAGATCTTCATGAGGTGATTAGATTATTAGCACTCTGCATCATGAATGGATTAATGCTGCTATTGCCATAGTGAGTTTCTTAGTGTGCTATTTATTACCTTCCCTAGTGAGAGAATGGGTTTGTTATAAAAGCAAGTTTGCCAAATGTGCGCCACTGTGTGTGCTTCCTCCTCCGCTTCCCACATGGATGATACAGCACAAAGGTGTTTGCCAGATGGTGGCACTGTGACATTGGACTGTGAGGAATAAACTCTGCTCTTTATAAAATGTCCAATCTCAGATATTTTGTTATAGTAGCACCAAAGTGATTAAGACGATCGATAATTCTATTTCTCTTCAGTTTAAGTGAATGGATTTCCATAACTTCTCTATCATTGAGTAATATAGCAGAGTCTTTTATTTAACTTTTTGCAGTAAGAAAATGTGGACATTGGACTTTCAAAAATGTCATATATTCATAAATTGGAGTTGTAGTGGACAAAGAGAATTAATAGGAGAATTAACAAAGTGCTTTTATTCTTACTGGTCCTATGACGTTTCTGTGCCTTTGATGAAGGATCATTTACCAGAATCATAGACTTCACAGAAGAGAATAAAAGAGTGAATTTATCCACTTATTTGGTAATTATGCAGTTATTCTCAGGAATAAAGATTAGTGTCTGTGAACTTTATTCTTCACTTTGGGTGCTGTCATTTTATTTATTTATTCAGGTTACTAAGTTTTTTCAGGTAACATGCTAACAGAAGTGTGATTTTAACAGTCAGTCAACATACTGAAAGTTTAGAAAATCTTCACTCTTTCCATTTCCAAAGCAGCTTTTTAATTCTGCTATTTTCTGGAGTTCAATTAATTCAATGAGTTTCTCATAAGTACTAGTAGCAAATTATCATAGCCTCTGAAGCTCAACATAACAAAAATGTAATTATGCTTTTATTTTTAAATTTTTCTTTACTATTTTTATTTTATGTGTATGAGTGTATTGCCTGCATGTATGTAAGTGCATCTGTGTCATGCAATGCCCACAGAGGTCAGAAAGGGCATCAGATCCCCAGGAGCTGGAGTTATGAATAGCTGTTAGTCACCATGAGGGTGCTGGGAACTGAACCTGAGTCCTCTGCAAGAACAGCCAGTGCTCTTAACCACTGAGTTGTTTCTCCAGTCCCCTATGTTTTTATTTAAAATTCATAATTCTGAAAATCAAAAGACCCAGTCAGGTCACATGGGTACTAAAATCAAGATGCTGTAGAGAATACATTTCTTCTGGAGGCCGTAAGGAAGCATCCATTCCTTATGTGGTCCTGCCTGTGGAGAACACCTGCATCCTTAATACGTGGCCTCCCTCCAGTAATCACAGTACTTTGACCTCTGATGCTCTAGCTCTGAAGCTCCTGCTTCCCTCTTATAAGGATTGTTAGGTTACCTTGGGCCTTCTTTGATAATCTAGGATAATCTTTTTTTTTTTTTTTTTTAAGAGCCTTAGTTTAATCTCATCTGTAAGGTCACATTTACTATGTAAAGCAGTAACTTACAGATTCTGGGGGTGAGGATTTTATTGTCTTTGTGAGACATTGCTCTGTTGACCACAATGGTCAAATATTAATGTAGATCTTTAGAGAAGCTTATCTTAATGTTATGTATTCATAAATAGAAGGCCTGTTTTGCTTTGAGGATAAAAGATTTAGAGACCACATCCTCTAACATAATATATTAAAGTGACAAGATATCCATTCCCTTTATCCTCATAACAAGTGCAAGTAAGAGAGATGCCATCACATGAAAAATCATTGATATTGTTGAGAACTACTAAACTTTAAAAATAAGGAACACAAAAGCTATTTTATCCATTTTCAAGAAAGAACATTCAGAATTAATATTTAAGTCTATCTCTTGGGAAAGGGATAAATATGATATATGATAATATAAAAAGCAGCGAAATAAAGTCAATTTGTATTTAAGAATTATAACAGAATTAAAGACCAAACTTGTGTAACAAAAGTTTGCCTCAAATACTTGTACCTGCCTTTGCATTAAGTCCAACTTCCATTCATGGGTAGGTATTTTATTTGTGAGCATTAATTAAACCTAATACATTTGCTATGTGGGTTTCATATTTATTACACTTCAATAATATTTTCAAAGTTATAATGTATCCCAATCATAATGGATGACATGTATCATAGTGTATCATAGATTTTTGGAATGATACAATATTACACATCTTCTTACTTATGGAAATATAAAGTGCCTTTATATTATATGAAAAGTGTAGCAAGCAATGAATAGTCTCTATAATGTTAAATTTGATGAGTTTCTGGTTAAGTTGAGACATGTCCAGAGAAAGAATCTAATATTTAATGAAATTATTTTACACAAGTTGGGATGTTTGAGATGCTGGAGTTGAAACCAAAATAGACACACCATTGAGAACAAGTTAAAGTAAGAAATCTTTTAAAATGATAATTTGTCACACATATATATACATGATCTTTGCCATTTCTTCAAAAATTTTTATCTTGTTCTTTGAAAATGGATTCTAACAGTACATATTAATTCATTTACAAAATTGAAGCTTTCCTGCTAACCTTTCACATTGTTTTGAAAATCTAAGTTTTTTTTTTACTGTAATTTAAATTTCATTTTATTGAAAGGTTATGATCATGTCACTGCTTTTCACTCATAATCAACAGCGTAGAGAAAACTAAGTTTAGATTCTTTCTGTATAGTAACTGTGTTTGTTGCTTTTCTGCTAATGTCATAAAGCACCATGATCAAGGCAGCTTATAGAAGGCAAGAAATTATTTGGGTTTATGGCTTCAGAGAGATGAGGCTATCATGTCAGGGAGGCATGGCAGCAAGCCATAGCAGGAAGCAGGAGGCTGAGGGCGCACATCTCCAGCAGCACACACACAGGAAGCAGAGTGACAGACTGGAAGTGGGAAGCTAAGAACTCTCAAAGCCCTTCCCCGTGGTGTGTTCCCTCCAGCAATGCCACACATCCTGAAGGCTCCATAACTTCCCCCACAGAGCACCACGAACTGACCAAGGGGTCAAATACTGGAGCCACTGGGGATCACTTCTCATTTTAAACTACCTCAGTAACAGTTAAGGAATGAATGTTTATTCTGCTATTGATGGATAATTAAAATACTAAATTACATTATAGAGAAATTAATTTTTTCTCTAAAATGTATCAGAAAATATTCTGTATGTTTCAACTTGTGATCATGTTGGTAAGGTTTAGTGTTTCATGAAGCAGATGGTAAATGGTAAGGAGGGCAAGTTCACTACATTGATATTTTTATGTGTTTTTCAAGTTTATCAGTTTCACAAATCCTGAGTACCAATTTCAGCCAAGATATTTTTATAGGAGATGAAATAATCAAATCTTACTAATAAATAGGCAGAAACCAAATTATTTTGTCTTGTTCTCTAGGTTTTCAAGTCAATTGAAAGAATTTTTAATTAAAGTACACCAGACTCACCATCCTACATGTAGTGCACCACAAAAAGACAATTGTCCATACACAATCTCAGTGTGACCTATATTTGTATTAAATGTATGTTATAAAGATTAATATTAGGGGCTGGAGGGATGGCTCAGAAGTTAAGAGATCTTGTTGTTCTTGCAGAAGACCTGAGTTTGATTCCCAGCACCCACATTGTGGCTAACAACCGGTCGAGACTCCAGTTCTGGGGGAATCTGACACTCTCTTCTGACCTCCATGGACATGGCACAACACGGGTGCACTTACATACATGCAGGCAATATTCTCTTGCACATAAAATTAAAAAATAAATAAAATGTTTTTTAAAAGATTAATATAACTGAAATGAAATAATAAACAAAACCTACATATTTATTATCATAAATTAATTCTACTTAATAACAGATTTCATTGTAACATTTCCATACACGTATATTCTTTCTGATCATATTAACCCTGAATTACCCTCTCTTGTCCTGCTTCCCACCCTCATTGATTTGCCCACCAGTCCTGCTTCTACTTTCATATCTTTTTGTGTGTATTTCCTTTGGTTACCCAATGAGTTGAAGAGTTGCTGACATGAAGAAGGGTGAGGGGTTATTTACAGGAGGGGTTATAAGGCTACTTATCAATAATTATATCATTGAAAAAAATATATTTTTCCTTCTCCCAGAAAATACTAACTGCCAATAGATGCTCAAGGAGGGGTAGGTCCTCATGAGCCTCTTCCCCATCCATTAGAGAATGTTGATGGGCCCAGTTTTATGCATGTCTAGTGCAGGTAATCAAAGGTGCTGTAAATTCATGAGTGCAATAGAGGTGTCATGCCGGAGAGACAGTGTTCCACAACACTCTTCTCCTTTTTCCAGCTCTTAGATTCTTTCTAATCCCTTTTCTGTGATGTTCCTTGAGTCTTAGAGGAGGTGATATAGATGTCCCATTTAGGACTGCAGATTCAATAGTCACTTACTTTCAACACTGACTAGTTATGAGTCTTTGCAGGAACCTCTCCAATTCTGCAAAAAGAAGTTTCTTTGTCAATAGCTGTGAGCAGAGCTAATCTATGAGCATAAACATCAATATTTACAAGGCAGTTTCAGGAAGACAACATGTCCATGTATCAAAACAACAGTAAGTACCTTCCCCACTAGGGCCTTTGACCTTCCCAGCTATAGGCTTTTGACCAGTTTTACACTACCAGGCATGAATTCCTTCCTGTGGAGCAAGCTTCAACTTCAATTAAAAAAATGGTTGGTTGCCCCCATAATAATGATACAGCTCTTGTCCTATGAGCACATCTTGAGGGGCAGGTCAGTACTGAAGTACACCTGGTCAACAGCTGAGCAAGACCATTGACGATTTTTTTGCCCTAGCAGCCTATATAGCACCTTCTGGCACCATCACCATGAAGGCTAGTCATCAAGGAAGAAGCTTTCAATTCAGCTCCAGCTTGATTTCTCTGCATTGGAGGCCAAAGCATGGTGACTTCAGCAATAGGTCTTTCCACTTCATTCTGGCAAGGGACCAAAAGCAAAGGCAATAGGCTATATTATTTTGGGAGACTGAGAGGGTTCTCTGACCAACAACTCATAGGATGGTATCCCATGCATTGCACTGTGATTTTCATTTAATAACCCATGGCTCTAGGAGCAGCTTTATCCACCCATGCAGGGAAAAGCTAGATTTTTAAGTATGTCTGAGATTAAAATGTTTTTAATCTCTGTACTAGTTTGCTCTTCTTGGGGCCTTTTACTGATTACTTCCATGCAATTTGTATAAATCTTTGGTTAAAAATTTCTTTTGAATGTGTGAATGCCTGCATGAATTAATGTACATTGCATATGTACAGAAGTCCACAGAGGCCAGAAGAAGGCATTGGCACCCCTGGCATCAGAGTTATAAATGGTTGTGAGCTGCCATGTGGGTCCTGGGAACTGGTCCACAGTCCTCTGCAACAGTAGCAAGTGCTCTTAGCTGCTGAGCCATCTGTCCATCTCTCCAATTTATATTTCTAATAAGTAACTCTAAGGTTTAAAAGAACCCAACTCAGAAGAACTGTAGACCAGAAGTATGAGGACAGAGACACACCCACATTTTCAAGTTTTCATGGCAAGTTTCTACTATAATGCATTCAGAGAAATCAAAAGTTTTAGTAAATTCAACTGAAGTGATAGATCAAAGAAGATTTTCAAGCCTGCCATACATCATATTCCCAGGACTGGAGGCAATGGAAATCCACAGATGAAACTGGCAGTAGACTGACAGTGCTCCTATCCTGTTCATCACCAGAAACTACAGGTCCCTCTGGGTTTGTAGTGACTGTGGTGAGAAGTTCTGTCCCTCAGTTTCCTTCTGAGTGAGGTATCCCAATGATAGATCCAGACAAGCATGAGTCCTGCCCTGTTTCCCCTACTTGGTATGCTCTCCAAACTCATTTCATGAATATACTTCATGTATATACATGTGTATATAATGAAGGTCTACATGATCACCCCACCTTCATACACTCTGATGTGGGTTGACCAGATGCTTCAAGTTGCTCAAAGTCTTATACCTGTCTGAACTTTCTCAGTTCTGACAAAGCTGTTTATAGTTAATTGAAAGTCACTGTTTTTTCTTTTTTTTTTTCTCAGTAGGGAGCACCACAACAGCATCATTCTGTGCCTGCAGTTAATAATTCACAGTCAGCTAAGGAGCCTGGAAGCACCTGCTGTGGCAGAGTCCATGATGGGCATGCTGATGACAGTTACTTTCAGCCTGGATGATCTGGACTTGAGATGCAGGAGTTGATACGCCAAAAATATCAGGCAATTCTTGCTCATATCTGAGATATACTGAAAGCAGAGGTGGCACGTGACCTGGGACCCAGCATAAATGGTTCAGTCTGTATATCTGCTTTACCAGTTCTCCTTCCTTTAGCTGGGCTCTAATGCTGAGGCCTCCTTGTTGGGATTATCAGACATCATGAAGTCAGAAGCTGACAGTGTAGGCATGCAGTGTCAATGTCTGTCATTGACAGATGCAAACAAGAAGGGAAAGCAAGCGGCTATCACACTAAAGTATAGACTTTGGCTGAACAAGACTGTCTCACTGCCTGAAGTACTAGTCAAGTGTTGAATCTACTGGATCTTTGAATTTTTAAAAAATATTTTATTTATTATTTTTATTTTTATGTATTAGTGTATTGCCTGCATGTATGTGAGTGCAACAGTGTTATGCAATGTTATGGAGGTCAAAAGACAGCTTTGGCTTCCCCTGGAACTGAAGTTAAGGACGGTTAGTAGCCACCATGTGGGTGCTGGGAATTGAACCCGGGTCCGTTGCAAGAGCCATCAGTGCTCTTAACCTCTGAGCCATCTCTCCAGCCCCAGACCCTTGAAATTTTTAAGGAAAGCACAGAATGTAATTATTTAGGTATGACCTACTGATTTTAAATGATTGCACTCTTACAAGTCTTATAAAGGCTAACAACACACATGCATGCCAAATCCATTCTGGAGGCTTTCATTTCATGGGTTAGAACCTCAAACACTAAAAGAGGTGATTTCATTCTTTTTTTTTTTTAAT
>NW_008331836.1:1721117-1745392 GCF_000622305.1 Nannospalax galili | reverse complement strand
GTGAATGTGGCTTAGGGAGTCCCAGCGCGGAGAGCTGCGCTGTAGACTTACCCCAAGAGGCCTGAGGATAGTAGTGCAGGCTAGGAGAGTTAGCCGGTGGTGCAGGCCCAGGGAAGCAGAGCGAGGTGAGGGCGGGGCCAGGACCAGAAGTGGTGCTCCTGGAGCCCAAGAAAGGGACTGGGTTGCTCTGGGTGAGAAGGGTCAGGAAGCAGTATTGGTTCCCCAGGTGTCTGGGGCCCCAAGACTAGGAATGGCACAGGGCTCAAACTAGGAGTATAGAACGGCGAGGGGGGGTGATGGAGGGGTGAATCTGGCTTAGGGAGTCCCAACGTCCGGGCGCGGAGAGCTGCGCTATAGACTTACCCCAAGAGGCCTGAGGATCGATTTCATTCTTTTAAAGTCAAATTCCTTAAATATTTTCAGAGGGCTCTGGGCACTACTATTCTCCTAGAAAGGAGAAGCTGGGATGGAGCGAAACCACCCTCAGTGACGCAGACACTTCCCTGGAGCAGAAAAACACAAGATAAACCTAATTTTAATCTCTGGTGAGGGTACTTGCCATAGGTTTGCTCCTTCTTAGCTCCTTTTTGTTCACTGGAGTGTCTTCAGAATCTGGTATGCTGTTTGAATTTCTGGAAGCCTAATACCAGGCTTTGATAATCCATGTATTCTACAGTGCACTCTATAATTGCTTATGGGAATTATTTTACAGGGAATTACTTTAAAATTATTATTATTTTGTTTGGTTGTTTTTTGTTTGTTTGTTTGTTTTTTTGAGATAGGGTCTCACTATATAGCCCTGTCTGGCTTGGAACTCACTTTGTAGACCAGGTTGGCCTCAAACTCAGAGACTCACCTGTCTCTGCCTCCCAGTGCTGGGGTTAAAGGCATGCACTGCCACACTAGGTGAGGAGTACTTTTAAATGTGCTTAAATTTTATAAATATAAACTATTATATCTTTAAAACCACTGTCCACATTGCTTTGTGATATACATGGGCAACAATTTTAAAATATCATAAATTAACTGTTTTACTGCTATCATGTTTCCATTGCCTGGACATCTTCCAACCATGTAACCAGTGAACAAATCATTAGAGAAATAACAAGATATCATTTCTCATCTTTTAAAAATTCTTAATAAAGTTTTTTAAAAGTCAAAAAAAATTCTAAGTCATCTTAAACAATGTAGAAACAGCAGTGTTGACACCCATACATTTTGATTTTTAAGTTAGAAATTGAAAGAGGGATGTGTTCTTTTGAGCTTCAAGAAGTGTACAATTCAATGGAGGCAAGCTCCATTGTATAGGTTATGAACAACAATGCACAAAACAGGAAGCTAAGGGGATGTCTTGGTCTCATCCTATATTTTTGTTTTTATTTTTAAAAATATTTTATTTTTTATTTATATTTTATGTGTATAAGCATATTGCCTGCATATATGTAAGTGCACCCCTGTCATGCAATGCCTACAAGGTCAGAAGAGGGCATCGGATCTCTTGGAACTGGAGTTATAGACGGTTATTAGTTGCCATATGGATGTTAGGAGCCAAATTTTCATCCTGTGCGAAAGCAGCCAGTGCTCTTAACCAATGACTCGTCTCTCCAGCCCCCATTTTTTTTTGAAAATTTTAATTGAATTTTTGTGTATTTTAAAATTTTTATTTATTTTAATATTATGCATATGAGTGTATCACCTGCATGTATGTAAGTGTACCCAGGTCAGGCAATGCCCGTGGGTCAGAAGAGAGCATCAGGTTCCCCTGGAACTGGAGTTTCAGATGGTTGTTAGCTGCCATGTGGGTTCTGGGACGCGAACCCCGGTCCTCTGCAAGAGCAGCCAGTGCTCTTAACTGAGAGCCATCTCTCCAGCCCCCATACACAACATCTTAATCATTTTACACCCCCTTCCCTATAAGCACCCTCCTATAGCCGCCCCCAACTGTATTTTGTGAATTCTGTCATTTATGTTAAGGCCTATCAAGTTAATATCCCCTGATTGACCTTCATCTCTCCAGTCCCACATCCTACATTTTTTAAATGTTGAATAAAGAGGAAGAGAGATGGCAGAAGGAAGAAACAAATGTTTTTTGTTTTGTGTTTTTTGTTTTGTTTTGTTTTTTCCCTGTCTTGTCTCTGGGCTTCACCCTGATAGGCAAAGTCTTTCTTGTGGGTAGAGATATGTATGCTGACTCTGATATGTGGAGATCCATCTCCTCTGCATCCTCAGTCATGGTCCTTGTACTAAAACAGTATGGTACTAAAACAGGGACATGCAGAGAGGAGCAAAGGAGCAACCCAGCCATCCAGTGCAATTAGCAAAGCAGAGCAGAGAGCCCTGAAGAGAAACAGAACCGCGATTAGAGGTTTGTACACACTGGTGTGGATGCAAAGGCTCTGGGGGAGAAGAGAGACGGCATGATCTGGGATACCATGGAGATCAGGTGGAAGCTGGTTGGACAGAGACCCATTTATATCTCAGAAGTCTCAAGCAGAGCCCAGAACCACGATCAAATACAGTATCTGTTTTCATCAATGCCCGGCTGCCTTGAAAGATCCCCGTGGAAACAAAAAATTCACTCTGGGGAGGGAAATTTGTCTAAGAAAATTCTTACGCAACTAAATTTACCTGGAATTGGCAAGATTAGCTTTTCTCCTCCTGAGCAGAAAAGAGACTTAAAATAGAAATTAAGTTCCATTATAGGAAATTGAAAGAAGTTTCATTTCTTACACTTGAATTTGTGGACTGTGAAAATGCATGGCCATTACACAAATACAAAATTTTCCATTTGAGCAGCTACCAAAGGCAGTGTGTGATAATTTAGCCTGATGGTTAACTAATCCTTTAAGTCAGCTTGAACAGGAGATTGTACCACCTCAAAATAGAAAGAAAAAAAAATTCTAGAAATCTTCTTGCCAAAATCCAAAGCCTTCCTTGAATGAATATTTCAGTTCGATGCTGTGATGCACCGTATTTCTATTCAATGGTGAAGTATGTGTGATTCATTAAGCGCTCATTCATTATGAAAATAGACTAGCAAATTATATTCTTTGTAAGTAAAATCATTATGAAAGTAATTTACAAAATACATTAAGCCCTTTCATGATCCTTCTAAAGGAAAAGCCAAATAGTTTTAAACATACTGCAAGGTCATTATCATTTAAAAGTCTTAGATCTTACTTTTCATTAGTTATTTTGTGAAATATGACTTGCACACACATCTAAATTTGGTTATGCTTTACACAGCGCAAACTGCTTTTTATGTGTGCCTGGGAGAATATCATTTCAACTATGGATTCATCAAGTGTAAAATACAGATGAAATTCTAGTTTTTAGAATACTTCGTTTATATCTTCTTTTCTTCTTAAATTTGTGTAAGCCTGGCTTGTTCCTTAGAGACTGTAACACGATCCTTCATCTATTCCATTTCTGTATTAAATCATGATTTCAAACTTGCGAAAGCAGCATATAAACCAGGCAAGCATGTAACATGTTTAAAATAAGGTTGTTCGACCCCCTTTGGATAACTGAAAATTCAGTTATCAACTTAAATTAAGGTGGAAGTCAGATCAGATTTAGTGTCCTTCTAAGCTGTGCACACTTACAATGCTGTTCATTACCAGGAACATGCTGGTACATGTTTGTTTCCCAGGAAAAATAGAGCCCTATTCATTATTCATAGAGTTCCTCCCGTACAGTAAAGACATTCATTCCATAATGGTTCTATGACTGGGGTGTTGTGAAGCCCAAAGATGTTATTTTTGGAAGATAGTCTACCAATTAAAAACAAACAGCACCGGATTGCTTAGTGATGTCTTCAACATTGATTGCCTGTGACTGGGAAGGAACATGAGAGAAACCAAAGGCACACTGCCTCCTGTTCCCTTGCTGACTGGCTTCAGACACCTCCCAGAAATAGATCGTTAGGACATGGAACTTCCAACTTATAAGCTCAGACTTTTTTTTAATGTTCCAAGTAGCTTTAGAAACACTGGATTTATTCTCTTAAAAACATTTAATTATTTCTCCCTGAAATGTAATAAAATGTGCAAAGTTAATATAGAAGCAAGTGTCAGAAGTGATTACTTAGAGGTGAGTTCAGGACATGGACACATAAGACCACATTCTTCAAGGAAGAAACAAAATTTTTTTATATGATCCTAAATATATTATACTATTTTTGTTGCTTATAAAGCATTTAAAAAAAGATGGGCATGGTAATATACATCTGTAACCCAAGTACTTGGGAGGTAGAGGCAGGAGGATTCCAAGTTCCAGGTCATCCTCAACTATATAAGAAGTTTGAGGCAAACCTGGGACACATGAGACTGTGTCTGTAAATCAATCAATCGATAAATCATGGAAGGTTATGCAAGCAAACATTCAGAGAGGGTTTTGAGTTTGAAGTCAGCCTGAAGTATATAAGGAGACCCTGTACCAGAAAAAGAAAGCAAAAAGCAGAAACAAACATACAGAAAAACAAAGGGGGTGGTTGGAATATGTTGGCCATAGGTGTTTTATGTAAATTCAGTGCTATTAAATTTTATATTTGGACTTACCAATTAATGGCACAAATCAAGATCATTGTTATTTTCTTAACCAAAAATCTAAAAGTATTGGTAGTTTATATTTGTTAGAACAGCTGCAAAACTAATGATTTATTGGTCTTTTATTTAGCTCTCACTGATCTTTAGATTAACATTTGGGATTAATGTATTCATAGACTGGTTAAATTTTGCTCCATGTGGAGGATAGGAATACATTCACAAAAATTTTAAAGAATTCATATAATAATAACCAAAATATGCATACAATTTTAGTTGAAACTATTAGCATTGATATAAAATGTGCTACAGTATTTCTTTGGTGATATGGCAAAGGTATTTTCCAACTCAGTAGACAATGTGTTTTACATTGCTTAGTTCTAATACTTATTCACAATGATGTCTAAGTTGAGTGAAAAATTTATCTTTGTACTTCTTTTTATAATTTCTTCGTATTTTTTTAAAATGTGTGTATGTGTCTGTGTGTCTGTGTGTGTCTGTGTGTCTGTGTGGAGGTATGTGCACATGAGTGCAGTGCCCTTGGGTGCCAGAAGAGGCATCAGCTCCTCTGGAATTGGAGTTACAGGTGGTTATGAGTAGCCACGTGGGTATTGAGAGCTGAACCCAGGTCCTCTAGAAGAACAGACAGTCCTCTTACTCACAGAGCCATCTCTCGGCAGCTCCTGCTTTTGTACTTCTGATGTCCATGCTCATCCTTTCTAGCCATAAAGGTAAATGGCAAAGTTTGGAAGGTCATATAAATGGTAATTACTTTTAAAAGCTTTCCCTTCATGCTGGCCAGACACATGATACTCACTGTTAAAGAATCCATTATTTTTTAGAAGACAATCTGATATCTCCAAAGGAAATCACTAAATAACAAAGCTATTTATTTTCTTTATCAAAGGATAAAATAAAACGCATCAGAGAAGTTGTTGGTATGTTACTGGATTGACACTGTTGGTTTGGTTCTAGTAAGGCTTTAGGTTTCTCCTTACAGAGTGCTGTATTAATATGAGCCTAGCTGTTTTCATCTACATTTAGAATTTAAATAGTCTTTTGTATGGTCTACAAGACTTGTGAATGGAGAAAAGCTAACCACCTGCTTGGTCTCAAGACCATTTTCCCTAATCCCGTCCATTAACTTTTACCAAAAAAATGACATCTGCTTTATGGTGTAATTCTCAATAAAGTTGTATTGGCTTGTATTTGCATTTAAAATTTTCATTGTTTTTCTTGCTAGTATACATGGTAATTTACCATAGAGTTGAATGATTTTAATAATTATATTTTGAGGTTATTAGCAGATACCTAAAATTAAGAGCTTTGACTTTGTTGATTATTATATTTTATAATGTTCAGATTGCTTCTCATCATTAAAATTAATTTTCTATCAATTGCATTATTGTAAGCAGTAATATTTAATTGAATTAGTATCTTAAAATTTCTTTGGATTTCTTCTGACTCTAATTAAACAATTCAAGCAATTTTATTATGTATTCTCAGTAACTTTCTGTTTCCAACCTTTTGTTATGTAAAGATATCAAGTTGATAAAACAACTTAACCAGGATATTATGAATACTTCACTGTCAGAGCAGGTACTTAATAACTTAAGTTCTATAGACAGTATTTAAAAGATTGTATGCCTATATGTGGCAAAATAATAACATCAATATTTTTTCTGAATCATCAATTTTTTTTCCAAAAACCAAGTGTGTCATCTTGCTTATTTACTGTTGAAGTAATTAATGACAGGTAATTAACCCAGGGCCTTTAAAATCTGAGAAATCCTCTTTATAAAGAGTAAATGTGCTCCATTGATGAAAGTTAGTAAAATGTGGAACGATTGCCTTAAGGAATGCCGTTGTTCACAGTACCAGATGATCTGAAAACTATGCAAAACTGCATTTATTGTTCACAAAAGCAAGAGAACGGGAGTCATGACTGCCAAGATGCAAGTTTCCAACAATCCAGGCATGTCAGATTTACTAGTTAGCTGCAGAACCGCCTCTCACAGCATTGATACCTGAATTCGTAATGAGTGACACAAAGCTTAAGGGTCTCCTTGCAGGAGCTACAGAAAAAAAAGTTGATTCATCTGCAATGGGATTTTCATTTGTGTCAATCTTACATTCACACAGCTTATTTGGAAATACTTAAAAAACACATGATCTTTAGGTAACAATAGTGTTGAAGGAATTTCTTAGGACTGTAAGCCATCAAATAGAAATAAAACCTTTCCTGATACTCAATGATGGTATAAAATGATGTTCAATCAAGTATTACCATGGCCAAGATTGTTCCAAGGCATAGAGTTATGCTAATACCAGTTTTTGAGAGTAAATATCTTGTTATTTAATGTTTAAATGAACTTAATAGCCCAAGACACATTTCTAGGCATGAAAATCACTTTGAATCAATGGGTAGAAGATGTTTAGATCATTAATAAGCATGAAAAAGGGAAGTAGCAGTTTACATCATTGTATTGTGTGAACATATTTTCTGTTTATACCTTCTAGATGATTGAAGGTATGAAATACACGAATCTATGAAATACTCTAATTGTCTAAGTTTCCAGTGTATATGAAGATGAAACATAATTAAATAATTATAGCTCTTTAAGTCCTCTTGGCTAAACCCTTTCCTAACTATTTGGCAGAAATTGGATTAAGCAGATCCCACAGTTCCTTTCTCTGAAGCTCTGGCTTCAGAATCTTAGAGGAAAACTACAGAGCAAGAAGAATCTGTTGTTCTTGGTGTTTGGTTCCCCCATGGGATCAAGGAAACCCATTGGTTCTCAGTTGCCCCAAAGATGTCATTTAAATTATATCAGCACTGAATATACCCTTAAGACTCCAAAACTGTTCATTGAACTATTAGGTTTTGGTCAGGTATAAGTTTAAAAAAAGAAAATGAAATATTGTTTTTACTCCTTCTGGTTATTATTCATCCAAGTTTACCTTTTCTTTCTCTGTAACTCAACAACCTTCCTATTATCTAGGCACCTGGCAGAGCTACTGTTGTTCAATTTCTGACAGCTTTTTCATTACAGGCTCTGTTTTTCAAGAGGCAGGTTAACTAACCAATTTTGATTTGTGCCAAGCTGCGATGTGCAATAGACACTTGAAGTTCACTCTTGTTTTCATAAGATTTCATTTGAACTTATTTGTCCTACTTTGATCTAAAACACACAAAGGAAAAACTAAAATTCATCCAGTTTCTCACTCAGGAGGTAGCACGCCTGAGCAAAAGAATTGTAAAGTCTGTAATTCTTTCTTTTTTCCTTTAAGTCTTCTTAAAAATTACAAAAAAATTTCATAGGCCAAAGCTGTTTTTTTATTTAGAAAATGTTAGCAGCTGTTTTTATTTGTTTATTTTTTGTTTTTTACATGTATGAGATAATGGTAAGACTTCTTTGCTTTGGAAAATATGGTGAATGTATTTATGCTCATGTTAAAAGTATAGCATTCATTACAATACAATGTATTGTTTCTTATCATTAAAAAGATCACATTTCCTGTAGAAAACATAAAAAACATGCAGTAAAGAAGAAAAATTTTAAGTGACCCTATCAAGGGGTATGAGATTGCTTTTCAGTCCATTCGATGTCTGATTTCAGCCTTCTCTGTAATCCAGAAGCTTCAGGTTCAACACATGCTTGTCTGCTGACTTACCCCTTTCTATATAGGTAGCACACTCAAACATTTGTGTTGATGTTTCCATCTCCTTTCTGCCCATCTCTTGTGTAATTCTGTGTGGCCTATATATACCTAATGATGCTACTAAAATCCTCCCACAGTTTCCAGTAAGCTTCTTTATCATCAGCCAAGTACCATTGTCTTTAATATTCACTGCACTTGTTTCAAGTGTGACACTCTTCTGACTTGGATTCCATGATGCTACTTCCAATTTGTTGCCTTCAATCCCTCTTGTTTGGTCTTTAGATCAGTGTCTATGCTCATATTGTTTTCATTTACAAAAGCAAAAAACCAAAATGGCAGTGGCATTAATTACAGGTTATTTATTTATCATGTAATGAGAAGTACAGGGCTGGTTTGGTGACTCAAATGGAAAACCAGGAACTTAGATTATTTATAATCTTTTGTTCTGTCACTGTCTTTCTGTTAGCAATGTCTTGTTGGCTATTCATAAGACAATCATCTAGCTCTAAGAAGTCAAGAGACTGAGGCAAATGATCCTTCTGCCTCTTGTTTTAAAATATTTGTTCTTATTCATGTGTATGTATGTGGGTCTGTTTGTCTACTCTGTGTGTGTGTGTTCCCTTGGAAGCCAGAAGAGGGCATTGTGTTACAGGTGGTTGTGTGGGACTGGATATCAGTTCTGGGAACTGAACTTTGGTCCTTTGGAGGAGCAGCAAATGCTGTAAACTGCTGAGCCATCTCCTCAGTCTCCCTTCTGCACTTTCAATCAGGGAAAGACAATTTCTCAAAAATCTCTTGATCAGAAATGGTTCTTCTACCCCAACTCTACTTTATGTAGTGGAAAAGGGAAAGCATGGCCAACAATGATTTATGCAACTTAAGACTCATCTGTTTGGGTGAGCACACATTCCCCCAAATAGACTCAGGGTGTCAA
Organism: Nannospalax galili; assembly: GCF_000622305.1. NCBI lineage: Eukaryota > Metazoa > Chordata > Mammalia > Rodentia > Spalacidae > Nannospalax > Nannospalax galili. The sequence continues at coordinate 1,736,251 of NW_008331836.1, read as the reverse complement.
AGAGTAGGCAATGGTATGGAGTAGGTGATTGACAACAGCTGTGCCATTTGCCTCTCATCTTTGGCAGTTTGTGACTAAGATACTTTCTCTAAAACTCAAAGTCCCTAAAGTTCCATTCGTCTTATGACCACAGGGTCAAGAACACCTTCTGGTGTGTAAAAGTGCAGTGGAAACAGAGGTCCAAGACACATATCATGTGCTCCCAATGATGCACAGTCTTAGTATTTCAGTGATTGCTCTTGCGTACCAAACCAAGCACCATATCACAACAAATCCATTTTTCAAAACCTCAAATTCTCTCCATTTTCCACTCTTCTGTTTTAAATCTCAACTGCCTAAAACCTTTACTGTGGAGGCAGAGTGCTGTGAGTGCCTCCTACTGAGTTTCCTCTTTCTTCTTCTGTATTTGTCCCCTTCTTCCCGCATGATTTTTTTCCCCCTACCATGTACCATATAAAGCATGATAGCTGGGGTCCAAGTGCTTAGACCAACCTGTCTACCTAAAACAGAGAAGCTCTCTTCTTTCTAGCCAGGAGTCTTCCATGAACTTCTGTCATATACCATATTCATTCTAATACCTCATGTAAGTATTTCCCTCAGCTAGAATTATAAGTTTGTCTTTTAATACCACCTCAAACAGTGCTGTATTAGCCAATAAATGGACTAAGCAATTTAGCTAATTCTTTGGTCTGACTAAAGTTCACAAACCAGCCTTATACTGTTTGAGCTCCCCAGTGGGATTAAACTCATCTATTTGTGCTTGATTAAGTTAGTAACTTTTCATGTGTCAGCCTTCCTACCAATCCTAAGGCCATTTTATGAGTACAAGGACTGCAGCAGTCTAGTGCTATATAGATATATAGATTGCTCATTAAATACTTAAGGATTAGGCAATCCTTAAATAATTTTAAACCATAAATCCCGTATCTTCACATTTTCTTCTTCCATCTCAAGTACCTTTTTATGGATGTGTGCCCGTGTACATGTGTGGGTGGAGTCTGGAATTCACCCTTTGGGTCTATCTTCTGAATACTGTCTTCCTTCTTTGAGATAGGGTTTCTCACTGTCTTGAAACTCCTTAATTGCACTAGACTGGCTGGCTGGCTAGTGAGACCCAAGGGGTCCTCTTTCTCCATCTTCAGTGCTGGGTACAAATGATGGCATCTTGATGAGGTCATCTAGCATTGCAGGAACAGATTATTTTTCTCCACCTATTTAAAGAGTAAGATGGCAGGAAAGCAAGATCTTAGCACTCAACCAACTTTTACTGAAAGCAGAAACACACACACACACACACACACACACACAGAGAGAGAGAGAGAGCCAAGAGAGAGAGAGCGAGAGAGCCTCCTTCAACCAAGGCAGTTCCCCAGGCACCCAAGATGGTATCTGTGTTTGTCTGGCAGGGACAATGTTTGTGGGAAGAATGAATGAGTTTGCTTTTTCCTTCAGAAATGACTTGCTTGGGCTGTTGTAGTGGATTTACTAACAGACAAAGAAAAAGAAAATGATTGGTTTCTACCATAAGAGTCCCCCCCCCGCCCTATATCTCTATGAGATTTGAGAGTCCTACCCAACAATTCTCTCCAGTGGGAAAAAGTCCAGCAAGCCTTTGTCCTGGTGAGGAAGAAGCAGGAGGTTGGCCATCTTAAAGGTTTAAGGGAAAAACACATTAATTTACCCAGAGCTTCCCTGTCTGTCTGCTTGTCAGGGATCTAACTTCTCAGGACAAGTACTCAGGACATTTTAATATTAGTTCTAGGGATCAAACTCAAGTCTTCATGCTTGCAAAGCAAGTGCTCTACTAACAGCCATCCTCCATCTCTTCAAATGTCTTTTCAATAAAATTATCTACTATATACAGCTACATCATAGAAAATTGCAAGGAATTCCAGCGAGAGACATGTAGGATGTGCAATGGAGTGTGAAATGCCTATCAACTAAGACAGAAGCAGAAGTTTGAAGCAAGTTAGCTGTTAGTTTAGTTTCTGTTGCTGTGATGAAATACCCTGACCAAAAGCAACATGAGGAAGAAGGAGTTGCTTTGGCTTGAAATGTCAGGTTATAGCCACCATTTCTGAGAAGTCAAGGCCCCTGGAACTCAAGCAGCTAGTCATATCCATATACACAGTCAAGAGCAAAGTGAAACAAATACCCCCATGGTGCCTGCTTACTTGCTTTTTTAGTTAGCTTTCCTCATTCTTATACAGTTCAATGGCCCCAGCCTAGGGAATAGCACTGCTCACAATGGGCTGGGTCTTCCTATGTCAAGTAGCAATCAAGACAATCCACAGTGCCTATAAGCCAATCCAGTGTAGACAATCCTTCACTGAAACTCTCTCCCCATGTGATTCTAGGCTAACTCAAGTTGACAATTCAAGGTAACTATCACATTAGGTGTTTTATCAAATATCACAATAGCAATCCCTTCAACTCCTACTCCTACCAGCTTTCATCCTTGGTGGACAAAGATACTAGAATATATTTTGTTATCTTGATTTCAGATTTTAGGGATAACAAGTTACTATTTAAGTATGGTCTGAATCTGCAGTTAGCATACTTAACAAAATGTGCTTAAATTAAAAAGAAAAAATATGTTTTCAGAAAATGTTTTGCTGTGAAGATTTTTTTTTTAAAGCTATGAAGTTTATAGAAGAAAAAGTCATGCTGTAAGTAGTAACCTTGTTTTTAATGCATTTCAAGTGTAAACAAGCCTGGAGCTTCCACTTGGGACTCTTTCTAATGGGTTAAAGAAGTTGATTAGAGGGCAGAAGGACTGAATGAGGATGGTGATGAAGGAGATGCCCAGGACAGTAAGGACAAATGATTTAAAACCCCAGGAGTCTCTCTGCTCAACTAACAGCACCACCAAGAAAGCGTCTTCACATGGCTTTAGAGTTGAAAGCCACAAAACTAGGCATCACCCTACAGAGATTTCTCAATAAGGTGCTGATATAAAGTCCAAATGGCCATGTGATCTAACAGCATTTTCTCTTTCTTTTCTAGTCTTTTCTTTTGGGTAGTTTCAGGGGCTCTGGGTTTCAAAGCCTACTTCTACCCAGGAGATCTGCTCTGTCATTAGCGTAAGAAAAGCCCATGGAAATTAGTCAAACTGAACCTTTACTTTCATCCCATTTCACAGAACTTCACTAACAGGGAGAAAGTGACTTGATGCTCCACTTCAGAACTCTGAAAAGTGGAAGGCAATGTTAAGGTAAGCGTGTTGAATGAATCGCTGAGCGGACAGTGAGATGTCCGCCCCTTCCCAGGATCCTCGTGTTTCTCTTTCCATTGCTTTCCTCTGGCCAGTCTTCCTCACTTTCTTTTCCCTCCAACACACTACAAACTAAGCGTAGTGATTTTGAAACCAAGACTGTTTAGTAGGTGGATCAAAGTGAGTGTGTGTTGAGTTCCGAACAAAAACTTTAAAAAAACCTATTGGCCTCTGTGTTAGACAAGCAGCAATCAGACAGCCACTTAGAGCGGTGGCTAAGCTCTGCTATCGGGTTTCTTTTCTAGGTTTATTTCTACCCTGGCTTTGTGTTACACTGGGGCAAGAGCAACAATTGGCAATACAACGTTCTTTATCTCCAGAAAAATATAGCTTAATCACATCAGTTAATCACCTCAAACATTTTGTCTTTCTAGATGGCTTATTTGCGTCATTAAAGGTAGCATTTCGAATTCGAATGAAGGTTGCGAAGTGAATGAGAAAACAGGGACGTTTCCTTTTTGAATCTTTTCTGTCCTACCGAATGGCTCGCGATCCAGTCCAGGTTTTGCTGCAGACTCTGCCTCTGAATTTCGGCTGTGCAATGTGTAGCACGTTTCTCTCTCTCCCCTCCTTTCTCCTTCCCTCTTGCCTCCAGTGTCAGTCTCCAGGATTTTCTCTCTTCCTATTTCAGGGGGACTCTCACAGGCTCCCTCAGTCTGTGTGAAGCTGAGGTTTCCCCCTGGATCCCGCACATTCCCAACACATACCTCCACGCACACACCTCCCCAAGAACCCCGCGCTCACACCCACAAAAGCGCGCACACACTCGCGCCAGCCAGTCCATCTCCCTCCCGGGGGAGCCGCGCGGTCCCACCTTCGTCGCACACTCAGACTAGGCGAGCTCCCAGCGCTCCAGACTCTGCGGCTCGGAACTCGGACCGCAGCTCCGAACCCCCACAACGGTGGTATTTATTTATTTTTTATTTTTTACAAAAGACATTTTTTTTGCCTTCTTTTTTCTCAGCTTTATCGCACCCGAGCGGCTTGCGGAGCCTAGGCTGTTGCTTTTCCCAAGCCAGCCCTGGTTGGCTTGCCATCCTCCATCTGGCTTATAAAAGTTTGCTGAGCGCAGTCCAGAGGGCTGTGCTGCTCGTCCCCTAGGTTGGCGGAAGGGGGTGACGCTGGGCAGAGGCAAGGAGCGCGCCGCAGGCTGTGGCGGGCTTTCGGCTGGAGGGGCAAGGTGAAGAGCGCACGGGGATCTGGGGTCTACCGAGCTGGACTTGCATGTTGCACCATGCCTTCTTGGATCCGGGCTGTGATTCTTCCCCTCTCGTGGCTGCTGCTGTCCCTGCGGGCCGCGGCGGATGTGAAGGCTCGGAGCTGTGGTGAGGTCCGCCAGGCTTACGGTGCCAAGGGATTCAGCCTGGTGGACATCCCTTACCAGGAGATCGCAGGTAAGCGCGGGCCCGGAGGGCTGCAGTCCTGCGCGGAGGCGCGGCGCCCTTCCCTTCCCCCTGTTGCTGAGTTGGTGCTCACTTTCTGCGGGTAACTACCCGGGACTCCGCGTCTCTGCAACGCGGCTGGGGATGTTGGTCCCGCTTCTCCCGGCTAGGGGAAGGTGTGCGTGCCGGCCGTCTCATTGTGTGCACACGCGGGAGCACCCTCGCCCCCTCCCTCGCTCTCTCCATCTGCTCCCGCGCCCTGCTACCTCGGTGGTTGACTTCTAGCCAGTGGAGACCGCTAGAGTTCGGAACGGTCTCGGGGCGACATCCGGGCGAGGGCAGATCGCTGAGCCCGGCGCCCATCGCGCGCCGCTCGCCCGTGCAAACTTGGGAGAACTGCGACTGCAGTTTGCTCAGCGCCACCATCTGAGTGGCGCCTTCTCCGCTCCCGCCTTCGCGCCGGCGGGGGCGGTGGAGAGACGCAGAGGCTCCCCGAGCCCGGCTCTCCGCTCTCCTGGTCCTTCCCCGACCCGGAGCTCCAGCCTTCTGGCCATTAAGGGGACACACTGCCAGAGTCCCCATCCCTCGGACGGCGGCGTCCCAGGGCTGGCTTGTGGGCACTTCGTGGACTACCCGTTTCAGATTTGGGGCGTGCTTTCTCGTTAGGCTGCCCCAGGGCTTCCCCAGCTGCGGTTGGTCACTGGGGTGGCGGAGACACTCCAGCCACCCCGCGCGGGGCCGGATCCGGAGCTTGGCCTCGAGCTCCTGCGGGCTCTAGCAACTTCCGCGGGTGGCCCGGGGAGGGCGTTCGTCTCCCAGGTCTGCGGATCGCGGGTCCCCCCACGCCTGGTCACTAGCATTCCTTCCTCCGGTGCCCCCACCCTCTTTCTCGGCGCCAGTGTGTGCTGCGCTTTGGTCTCCAACAACTTGTGCCGCAGCCTGGGTGTATGTTTTCCGGCTCTTAGCTCCAACCGAATCAAGGCTTCACTGTGGCTCTGTGAATGAAACGTGTCGGGGACGGATAATCCTTTGGCTGTGAGAGAACAGAGCTCAGAGAAGCCGGAGGGATGCCTGTAGATGCCGTGAGGGCGCGGGCTGCTCAAACCCGGTAGCTGAAGTCCTAAGTGACCTCAGGTCCCTGGATCGCCACCAGCCTCCCTGGGTTTTGCCAAAGAACTGGTAGACTGATGGAAAGCATTTGCAAATATTTTAAAAACATCACAGTTTAAATACGGGGTGGAATTGCTGATGGTCGACCTCCAAACTCCTGGAGTGAGTCTTTGCTTATATTGAAATTAACACATTTATACCAATTTGGACATTGCCCAGAAGAAACAAAACAAAACAAAACGCATGTATCACACAACGCAGCGCATTATGTAGAGGGAGGCATTTTCAATTCACAGCCAGGCGTTCCCTGTTAAGAAGGCAGGCGGACCTGTGGTGAATTATGACTCACTTTTCTGTCCCTCTGACTTCGCGCCCCCCTTTCCAGAACTCTTTAATTTGTTAATCAGTGAATAGAAACGGACTGTCCCTGCGGCTCCTTAAGTTTCTTAACCCCCCTTTCCCTTTGTCTACTGTTGTTTTATTCTTTTTAATTAATTGATAAGGATCAGCTTCGCTTTTTAAACTCTCCAAATCTCAGGAAATTCAACTTTTAAAAGGCTTGTAGTAGAGCTTATTTCTAGGAACATTTTCCTCCTCTAATCATTTCCTTTTCGAATCATATCTTTAAAGCACAAAGATATTCCCCAACATGATTCCAGATAAGATATTTCCAAGAAGAAAACAGTTAAGTATTTTTAAATTGCTTCAGCATTCTTTAGTTTATTCTTTTAGTGGTAATGAGTCTCTCAGGAGACTAGAGATTACCCTCAGCACTGTTCAAGCGCCTTGTAAGAGTGCAGATGTCCATTGTAAGTAATGTCTGTAGTCACCATTTATTTTGTTAGAGAACATTCTCAGTGGCTATATACATTCTTTAGTGGTAACTTTGTAGAGCCTTTTGGCTGTTGCTGTATATTTTTGCCTCTTTCCCACTCCTTTCAAAACTACAGTTACATTATTAGCTCTGAATATCTAAGATGACTGTATTTTGCTAAATTCCCTCCTTCCCAGGAGCGAGTGCATGCTGAGGACTTTGCCTTTAGCTCAGTGCTCTGTAAAACTGGTGGATACAATCAAGGACTGGGTCCCCACAGGGTCAAAGGCACAGTTGATAGGAAAATAATGAATTGAAAGATAATTGTGGGGTTTTGGGGGAGGGACATATACATCTATTTTTTCAAGTAAACTTTACTTAATGCTAAAGTAAATTGAATTTACTGTTGCTGTTGGAATGATCACTTAGGAAACATGTCTTGTTTTTAAATAAACACACTCTTCCTCTCCTCTCCAGCTCTTGGCAATATCTAGTATAGGTAAGAGTTTGTGTGGTGGCTATCCTTTCTTTAAACTGCTTTTCATCCTTTGACTTGTTTAGACATCCAGTGGTTTGCTTGAGAAATGGCATGTGCTGCTAGTCTATCAGACAACCTGAATTTCAAAAGGACTTCAGGTTCATGAGAACAGTTTCCGGTTGAATGGTATTTGCAGGTAGCTTGCTTAGTGAAATAACTGAGAAGTAATAAGGACATTATATTTCATCCTAGCATTATTAAAGTTTTATTCTGAGCTCACAATTGTAAAATACTGTTGCCCTTTTCTATTCTAGGGTAGAGAGGAGCTCTTCAAACCATCAGAGGGGGACTGTGATAGGTAATATATAAAGTTCTGCTCTCAGAAAGTGCTTGCGGAAGGGCAGTTTGCACCATCAGTCTTCACTCAGCCTTGATTTTAAACCCACGCAGGCAGATCAGATAGACTCTCCTTCTTGGAAGACCTCCAAAGGAGCGGACTCTAGAGCCCATCTTGGCTATCCATTCTAATACTTGGGAATTCTTGTAGTACAGGAGTGTTTCCAGATATCTAGCCAAAAGCGTTCACAATGGGCTTGCTTGTTTTCTCTTGTTTGGCCCCTAGGAAGATCCTGAGCTTATATCATCATCAGGATCTTGGTTAGGGTATTTCTGATCAAAGGTCCACTCTTCCCTCAAGCCTCAGTAATACTATATTATCCCATTTTCCGACTGATTCATCTTGCTGGCACTAAACTTCTCAAAGAGCCCCATTATAGAAAATAGCACCTTCAGGGACTCGGGGTGTAGTTCACCAATACAGTGCTTGCCCAGTATGCTAAAGGTATTATGTCTCAGGCAACACACACACACACACACACACACAGAGACACACACACACACACACACACACACACACACACACACACACACCCCTCATAACTGTGGGAAATTCAGGGAATGCTATGGTAAACTTATTCTGCTACTTTTTAAATATCCAAGCTGTGTTGAGATCTTTAATTATAACATTTCATAGTGACTTCTTAGCTTTATGACTTCTCCTTATCCAGCATTATTGTAACACCTCTTATATAGAAATTATGGGCCCATCACCTATTTATATACATTACCTTGAAAACTACCTCAACTGGCCGGATGGTTCCACTGGTAAAGGTACTTGCTGCCAAGCCTAATAACCTGTCTGATTCCCAGGACCCACATGGTAGAAGGAGAGAACCAACTCTCAATAGCTGTCTTCTGACCTCCACTTGTGCACGTGGCATACCCGTGCATGCACACACACACAGACACACACACAGACACAGACACACACACACACATGCACACATACAGGTGCACATAAAAAATTAAGCAAAGGTAACAATTTTTTTAATTACTGATTTTTTTTCTCATAACTAGCCTGATTTTACAGATGATTATACAGCAAAAAGGGCTTAACTAACTTGTCAGTGGTGACTCAGACAATTGATGGTCCTGAAAATCAAACCCAGGCTCACTGGCTTGAGAATCCACAAACCTAGTTGGGTCCAGTGTCCTCCAAAATTAAGCATCCAGCATTTGTTAATTGCACCATGAAAAGACCTATTCTTTACCCCCTCTTGTATGTTTATGTGATATTGTTAGCTTTTACATGCTCCTGTGTATTCCCTTACAGCTGTGTATGCTGAATGCCTTTATATTTACCAACAACCTCTATCATTTCCAAAATCACTTTTAATTTAGATTTTAGGTTCCCAGGAATTGATTACCCTATAGCACTCAGTTATCTACCTGCATTAATGCATGTTCTAGATCATTTTATTGTGTACATGTGGTTGCATCAAGTACATACATTTTTTTCGTAAATGTACTGAGTCTATTAGAATATTGGATTAGCCCAAAATTTGGAATATTGGTTTAGTCCAACAAAGCTTATGACAACACATTATCCATTGATTAGAATGAGGATCAAAGTTTATTTCCACAGAATAAGACAAAACACTAATTGTTTTCAATATTTATTTTGCCTTACTTTCTGTCTCCAGTATTTTGAGAGTTGAAGTTATAGCTGGACATTAAAAAAGCATTAAATTCTACCCTTCTTTTTGATGTCAATTTGTCAAATATTTATCTCAAGGTCTACAGTGAAAACACATCATTCTTTTATATTTTGCCTTTATTCTTGTATGTTTTAGTCCTTTTCTGGGATCAGATATATATGTATGTGTGTCCTTCATACACAGACATACAGACACACAGACATACACACACCCAGAGCTTTGTTTCATTTATCATTAAGAATTTTTTTCTTTTTAGCTTGCATATAGATGTCACATTAACATAAGTGCAAAAACAGTGTTGATTCATTCTTACTCTTTACAGCTGTATTAAATACCTTATTTCAGGAGAAACTAAGTTCTATTTCTCTGTCTGATTCAAAGATTTCTAATCTTTGCCCTCTATTTTGTTGACTGATATCTTTAAAATCTTTTCGATGAAAAATGTGAGTTTTAAATGGATTTCTATCTTTCTTTTTAAGATTTGGCATGCCACTAGATTTCTAAAAGAATTACACTAATTCCAGGTATCAAAGCCATCTGAAATTTGGGTTATTAGGAGTGTCACTTGTTAAATTCTTGATTTGGGAATTAATTGAGAGTGCTCCTTGCAAACAAAGTTATTTCAGATGATTTAATTAGAGGATAATCTGTCATTTAAGTTGACTGATATACTTTTTTTAGATAAATTCTCATCTTTTAATTGCTTTGTTCTTAATAGGTTGTGACTGGAAATGTAGGCCACTACAAGATTGATTAAAAAATACAGTATTATATCCTGAAATATTGTGGGAAAAATATTCTATCATCATTTATACAAGAAAATAAACAGTACTTAAATTTGTGAATGCTTATAAAAATGCAAAATTGTTCAATTGTTTTAGATTAAAATGACCTATCATGTAAAACTTTCAGTAAAATAATTGTTCATGAAATATCTAACAATTTCAGCTCAACTTTTGTGTTTTTTAAGCTTATAAAACTAACATAAGTTAGTTTTATAACTTATAAAGTTATAATAATTTGTGTATCTCAGAAGAGTTCTAGCAAGGCTGGTGATTTTGGGTTGTCTTGTTAGTATAAACAGCTGCTTTATGACTTTCAAAGTCTTGGCGTTATACCCCTTTACATAGCAAAATATGCTCTGTTAATTTTTTTCACTGTATGTAACTTTAAGTATTTGTATCCAATTCTTCAACATTATTCAGTTGTCAGTGTTTTATATACTCCTGCTATTTTTGTTACTCAGGCAATAAGTATTTATTCTCTGTGTATTGCCTGTAAGTTGCCATGCTATGTGCTTGGCCTAGAGTTCCTTGAAAATTTGATCCAAGCAAGGAAGTAAAAATTCAGGATACCATTGAAAATTAGGTAATTGCAGCTGAGAAAGGTGCCTATCACCAAAGGTACCTGGCACAGCGAGAACGAGCTCTAGGACCATTTTATCCAAATAGATGGGCTTAGATGCACTTCTTTGAGGGATTGTGATGGGATCTGAATCATAACAAGCTCTCATTAAAGACAGGGAACAGGGAGGTACACATATGTCCTGCTTGATAAGAATGCAGACAACATGAGAATTCCAGAATCTTGGGTGATGGGCTGTGGTGAGGAGAGGAATGTGATAAAGGAAACCAGAGAAGCAGAACCTAAGGGCTAGATCAGCAATGTAAGGAATCCAGAGACAGAGCTTACATGTCAGGCCTGTGCTTTCTTTTCTATAGCAAGCTTGGCCATTTGATTGAAATACTTATTGTTGCTAAGCTCAAGTTTTTATACATTTAGTAGTTTTACGTGTAACCGAATGAAACTGGTTTTTAACCACTTAAAGTTGCTTGCCTACGATCCCCTGCAGAACTGCACCTGTCCTGCTGGCCATGTCTAAGACAAACCCTGGGGGTGGAACCCTCAATTGCTGCTGCCCTTTGCAGCACTCTGCCCTAAATTCTTCTACCATGTTGTGAAGTTACCTAGATATGTGTATGACTTTCAGTGATTGCTCACACTCCCTCTCACTCCAGAAGTTCCTGTCACCACCTGACCTTCTGGGTGGTGACTGTCAGCTCTGCAACAACTCAAGACTAGAGGGACTTTCTCTTCTATGCCACCTAAGTGACTCTAATGAAGCCACCATGTGCTCCTGCCTCCTGATGTCGTGTATTTTTCCCTTCCTGGGCCCACAAATGCCTTGAATTTAAAGAAGGAACCCCTCAGAATAAAGCAAGTGTGTGGTCTATACTTGAGCGGACACAGTACTTCCTATTATGACCTGTAACACAGAGCACCCAGTTAGGATATGTATGTTATCATATTGAGAAAAAAGAAACTGTAAAGGGAAACTAACAGAAGGTATAAAAGCCTGGATCTTTCTTTGTTTGAGGTTCTGCTTTTGAGTACTATCTCACAGACCCAGATGCTAGCATGGATAAACTGCTTCCAATAGGAAAAACAATGCCTCAGTGTCTTGTCTGTCTGCATACAATGCCTCCATCATACCTACTGTTAAGGCTTTGACCTTTGTCCTGAGAAGTTGTTAAAGAAGTGTTTCAGTCAGGATTGGACATGGCTTTGAAATGTCACTTGACTTTGAGAGAAGGTCTTGGAAGGTAGGACACAGACACAGGAAGAGAGGAGTTACTAGCTTGAACTACACTGTTGACTGGGGAACTAGAAAGAAAGAATCCAAAAATATTTAGATTCATTGGGTACCATCAAGTATCATTAAGCAATCAAAAATTATCTACATAACTTTCATTATGTCATTGATCATGAATGGGAGAGTGAGAGATAGATAAGGTTAATTAAAAGAGAAATAAATATCCCAAAACATTAATTAACTTATCAAGGCAATGTAAGTACTTTGGCATAGTTTATGTGTGCTTTTTTGTGGAGACAAAACTCAGTATCCTTAAGCTAGCTGGCAGCGATTTCTCACATAGGTTTGAATGAATTATTAACACCCCAAAAGTGTCACATTATCAAAATTCTTGTCACCTATGCCCATTATGAAATTTAATTCATGGTTGTGTTTCGCAGTTTTCAATTTTTCAGCAAAATGGAGAATTCATAAAATCGTATCATTTCCCTACTATTTACACCATGTTTCGGCAATGATTTAAATACCAAAGGTCATTACTGATTGTCATATCAGAAATCAAGGAAAGAGGCCTTTCTTTGACCTTGTTGAAAGGAGTCAGTGAAATTGAAGAGAGGCCTTAAGAGATGGGTAGTGTTTGACAAGGGCCTGGCAAGAAGAGGTGGCATTCAGGTTAGAGTAGACATCATGTGTGTAGACGACAGAAGAGGCAGGGATTTATTTGGAACCGGTGAAAAATAATATTGATCAGCACGGGTGGGGTTGGATTTTTGGAGGTCCTTGGATGTTCTCCACTTAACATGGCGGGAATTAGGTCATTATCCTGGGTTCTTGGCAGTCAACTGACATGATAGGAGTATTGTTTCAGATTGGTGAAGTGCTATAAACAAGATGGATTACTGAGGAGAGGCTTAGAGGCCCAGAGGGAGGGAAGGAGGGCAGCTAAGATGCTGTTTTTGATCTGTAAGCAGGAAGTGGAAAGGCCCAGAAGAGAGTGAGTAAGAGGACGGAAGAAGGGGCAAATGAGGTCATCATGGAAGAGAAAACTTTAATTTTAAATTTCAGTTATTCCAAAAAACTAAAAAAATAGACTCCACTACATAGAGCTTCCAATGAGGATGAGGTGCTGAAATCCTTGCCTGAAGTAATTGGCGTCAGTTAAGATGCTTTTGGCTGCAGGTTACAAAAAGCCCTGATTCAGCTGGCTTGCACAACCATTACTTCATACGACAAGGTTCCCAACATGCGGCAGTGAGAAAGCACTGTGTTTATATCATCTTCAAGGGACCAAGCTCTCTCCATCTTTCTGCTCCTCAGCCCTAGGTCTAACACATCTGCATATGATGCAAGGTTGTTCCCTACAGCACCAGGAGTCAAAGCCAATGGCACGGAAAGGGACTATTTTCTCTATCTGTCTGTTCATAGGTGAGAAGGAAATGGACCCCTGATTTTCTTTCTAGAATTGCTTCCTATGCCCATGTTGGGAAGTTAAGGGAAAAGGGAAAGAAGAGGAAGGGGAAAGGATGGGAAGAGGAAAAGAAGGTGAAAAGGAAGGGAAGGGGAAGGAAGTTTGGTCTTGATCTCGAGCGGTCGTAGTTACACCCCAGATCGGTAGCTGATGACCACTGAGTTGCTTCATTAGTCTTCATCATATTAATAAGAATCCAAAGGAACTGAATGGCAATGGAGACATTTGAAAGAAACTACCTAGATTATATGAATCATTTAAGTGTTTGGCATGTTATTTCTTAGCTCTGGCTAGTGGTGCTTAGCAATTTTTCTTGTGAGAGATGTAGGGTCGGTATCCTGTTTTGTAGCATTTGCCAATTTCTGTGTAAACACTCCCATCAGAACCCACTTCAAATTGCCTACAACTAAGAATCAGTTCATAAAATTTCTAAAAATCTAACAGTTGTGTCTTAGGAGTTGGAGAGAGCCAGGGTCATCTTAGATGGTGCATGCAGAGCCACAGGAGACATTCACAGATCTCCTGTCCTTGACCTACTCCATATTCAGATCCAATGTTCTTCAGATATTCTGATTTAATTGGTTTGGGAAGGGGCTTCTTGCTCCTTTCTCTTCTCCCCTCCCTCCTCTGTTTCTCCCTCTCTTCCTCTCCTCATTTTTGAGGTAATCATGACACAGTTCCTTGGTAGAAAGCCAGTGATCCAGAGCACTTCTCCATAGACTGTATGAGTCCTTATCACTGTGGGGCTGGCTAAACCAAATGTCTTGGCCCCTCCTCTTACACTATTCGGATTGAATAATCGGTCTGGATTGGGTCTGAGAATCTATATTTTGGGAATGTTCCTTGACGATGTCAATCCTGTTAGTCCCTGTACCTTTGAGTCTCTGAGAACAACACTGAATTCTATTCAAAGTGGTTTGAAATACAGGCTTCTGCCAGGGTGGGCTGTCAAATGTTAGGCTATAGTTTCTGTGACATTTTCCACCTTGATCTGGGGTTGAAATCTCTACCAGAGAGTATGTTGCTACTGCAGATTACAGTGGTGATCTCTCCAGGTTTCTTTTAAAAATTTATTATGACCTTGGGGAACTAAGGAAAACCCTTCCTGTGCCTGGAAAGAAAAAGACATTCCCCAGCCGCCAATGATGTATCATCATGAGTAAAGGGACCCCCCTCCCCATGCTGCCTTAAAGGGGAAATGGGCAACAGGATTAGAAGTTTCTTTCAGTGTAATGTCCCTATATTTCTTTTCTAAATTGGTCTGCTTTCTTTGGGTAAATGAGTCTTATTACACTTGCTCCTTTTAAGAGGACCTCTGGTCAGGAGGAGAAATTTTTTCTTCTACCTCCTCTTTGAGTTATTTTCCCCACACTGGCCTCCAGGTGATAGAACTAAGTCTTTTCTCCCGGCCTCTAAGCTTTTATGCAAGGAGACTGACTGCATTCAGAGCTGATCACTTTTCATTTTATGCTCATTTAATTACAGAGGTAACAGGATCAGTTCTGCGCATGAACACTGGGGCTCTGCAGACTTCTTCACTGGTAGGCGTGTTCCTTATTACAGTTCTTGGATTTCTTAAGAAATTGCCTTCTTCCCTTTGTGCCCCTAGGGCAGCTAAGATTAGCAGGGGCCAGTGTTCCTCCACTGAATCTCTGGGTATTTCCTCATAAGGTCATAGTGAAGTTGAGGCAACTATTTTCTTTCAGGGAAAAAGCTTTCTGAAGCCTTCTAAAGAAGGACGAATAATTTTCACATATTATTTTCCTAATGGGTCAAAATAGCTCAAAGTCAATAGCACTTGTGAAAGAGCCACATGCATGCAGTATAGATCTTTCCCAATGATAGGCTTTAATGTTTTCTGAAAAAAAAAAAAGAAATTATTGTGCCGCAGTTGTTTGCTTTTCCTACTTTTTCCCTAAATCCCAATGACTGATACTTTATAAACTTAAAATTGAAAT
>NW_008331836.1:1666956-1720894 GCF_000622305.1 Nannospalax galili | reverse complement strand
TTTATAAACTTAAAATTGAAATATAAAACTCAGGTTTTTTGTTGGCAAAAGCCTTCACCACTTTTTAAAATAATTTTTTAATTTTAAAGATTTATTTATTTTTATTTTATATGTATAACTGTTTTGCTTGCATGTACATTTGTGTATCACGTGTGTGCCTTGTACCTGTGGAAGCCAGAAGAGGGTGCTGGATCTCTTGGAACTGGAGTTACAGATGGTTGTGAGCTGCCATGTGGCTGTCGGGAACCAAACCCCCAGTTTCTCTGCAATAGCAGCAAGTGCTCCTTAACCACTGATACATCTCTCTAGACCTCTAATATTATTTTTATTTTATGTGTATGCATGTGTTGCCTACCTGGTACCACATGTAAGCCTGGTGCTCGGGGAGTCAGAAGAGGGGTTACATTCCTTGGAATTAGAGTTATAAAAGGTTGTGAGTCACTGTGTAGGCAGTAGGAACTGAACCTCAGCCCTTTGAAGAAGAGCAATTGCCTTTTAACCACTGAGCCCTCTCTCTAGCACCACCCTCCCTACTTTATTTCTTAAAGCGCAGGAGAGTGGTTTATTGCAAAAGAAATAGCTAGCGGAAACTAATTCATGAAACAAACCATCCTTGTATCTTTGTAATCACTTTCCATATGTAAGATTCCTAGCCCCATTCATACTAATGGACTGATTTCAGAAGACAGAAAATTTTAAGACTTTTTTTTTTTTTTTTTTTTAAAGAGAAAAACAAAAGATAAGCTGTAGTAAAAGCAAGTTAAGAGTTTGCCAGGGACCTGTGTTTTCTATTGGCATGTGATAAGTTTTCAGAGGCGTTGAGAGCTCTATTTGGAAAACAGGAATTTGTAGTCCAAAGCCTCTCTAGTTTGGTGAGCTGTTAAAATTCCTCCATAAGGTTATTTGCATTGAACTTGAGAAACATACTTCAAATTATCAAGTGCTAATTTGTGAAAAGCTTGTATTGTGCTTTTACTACTCAGGAGATTATGTGGCATCTTATTCTGTGTTCTCAGAAACTCCAGGCTATTAGGCATCTAGAGGTCAAGTACAATGTTAAAAGCTTAAGGCACTTTTTATATTATTGCAATAAAGAATATATTCATTTCACTTAAATTATCATGTGACTCTTCTGAAAGGTCATTTTCAATTGAATATGAAGTACCTTGCAAAATGGCAAATCCTATGTCATCAACAAACAAATCTGTTATGAATAATCTCTTCTCTGGTACCACCTTCTTCTCTTTAAACAAAAATAACTTGGAAGTATCTTAGAATCATTTTGAGATCTTCATTATGTATTTTGAAGGGTACACTTAAAAACTGTGCAAACCCACATTTTTCTGCTTTAGTCAGAAATATTTACTGTATCATCACATTTAAATTACAGCTAAAAACAAGCTAGGTGAAGCAGACATTCACAGTTTAAAAAAAAGAGAGAGACAGAGAAAGTTGTGCATTTTTCATTTTGTTTTTAACAAAGAAGTCTCATGCATGAACTTTGAACCAGTCTCTCAGCTTGAGTTATTGGTTAAAAATAGTTAATATTATGGGAAGTTATATACATAAACATAAGCTGATATGATTTGAATGGCAGTTTATTCTTACCTAGAATTAGCTAAGAAGATCATACAAAAGGTTTTCAGTTTAACAAAAGGTTGGCTATATATAGACTTACTGGATAAATTGATCTGAATCCTATGTGGTAACCAAGGCTGCATTTTGTAGCCAGAATACAATTTCTTATCACTGAAAAACCCATTACATGTTTTCAAATGAATTTTAACCTTTCCAACCATTAGTTTATAAAGCATAACTCTTGACAAAACCATTGTTATCCTTCTGAAATACTTATTTTCAAAAGTATGACCTTATATTTGAAACAAACTTTTAAAATGTTCTATATATTTTGAAAAGGCCTTGAAACTATATTATTTTGGGGGGGAAAATGAGCATGCCTCACAATTCCTGTAATCAGGGAAAACAGAAAATGGAACAGAAATAAGCAAGAGCAGGCTGTTACATTTTCGAAAGTTATCTTCATTCAGGGCGACAATTTGAATTTTAACCTAATTAAGCATTAGAGAGAACCAGTGTCCAAAGAGATAAGCCTAAAGGCTCCTGGAAGTAACCAAGCTGCCGATAGCTCCTGGCTCTGCTAGAGAGCACTGTCTGGGATGTGTGCAAGGTGCCACGGATGCCCAGAAGGCGGCTCTGCTGCACAGCGCCAGCCGCTAGGTACACCACCTTCAGCCACATTTCAGCCTGCTTACTGTGGAATTGATTTTCACGGCTCATGACAGAAGCTGTTTTCAGCCCATGAAAAGGAAGTGGCTGAGGCCGATCCTCCTAACACAAACAGCAAATTGCCCCGTGCCTTTCATAGCATTTGAGGTCTGTTACCTTAAGGTTCTAATGGCCTTTTAACAGTGTTTCCAGCTGAGCAGCAGATGTAAAGGATTCTGAACACTGAAAGCTCTGTTCTTTTTTCTACCTCCTTCCCTGAAAGAATCATTTTTTACAGACATTGTACTAACACCATATCCTAGGATGTATTCAGCCGTGTGTTAGATTTGAAAAACTGAAACAAATCTCAAATAAATAGAAAGTATTATCAGTGCCATAAATCTGCAACCTTATTGGCCTGCCTGTCCTATATTACCGCCCACCAGGAACTGAGGTCACCGCAGACTTATTTCACCATTAATAGTGGCCCGGTGGAGTAATGTGCCATCCGGGAAAAATAATGAATGGAAACCTGTTGAAGCTTCTAAAATTCCTCCTACTTTAAGTCAATTTATTTTAATCCTAAAATTCACAGTACATTTCTAAAAACAGCACCTTGCTTTCCCTTTGTGCTGTTCTGCCTGCTTCATTCTCTGTTGCTCATAAATGTGAAATGTTTCCCAAATAGGTAGCTGGGTCCTCTGTACACAGAGAACTTGGAGGCCAAGTTGCAAAAGGCAGAAGTTGGCATTTCAGTCTTGTGGACTAGAAGACGAGGAGTATGAGGAAAAGGAGAAGGGAGGGGAGGGGAGGGAGGAGAGGCGTTGTTAAACTAGGAACCTTTGTCTAATTGGTTTTTCTCTTCTAAGAATTAGAAAATAGAGCGCTTTTTTATTTCATTGAGGTCCGAGCAGTGCTTCATATCTCTGCCTTGCAGAGGTAACTAGAAGAGGGAAGAGCTAAACAGTGCTGTAGATGAGTCATCTTCCTCTGTCCACAGACTCCATGGCTGTTATCTGAGTTTCTCAAAGGACCTTTAGTGGCCACCATTTTTGTCCTGAGCATTTGGAGATGTACACAGTGCAACTTTGTGTGAAAAGGCATGGCGTTTCTTCCTCTCCCTCCTCTGCTCCTCTTCCTCATTCCTGTAACCCATCTGATTTTCCTAGGGATACTCACTTGTCAGGTAACAAGAAGAACAATTCAGTCTGATCTCGTTAAAAATTTGGTCTGATCAGTGCAGCCTCTTGAATGGAAGTTTGTGGTGCTAATATTTGTGGTTGTGTGGTGGTTTCGTGGTGGTTTTGTGGTTATTCTGGCTTCTCTGTGTTTTCTGAACCTGTCTGAACCTCAACTTTCTTCATGTGTAAATAGGGATAATACAACCCCTACCTCTCATCACTGCAATCGAATTAAATGAATCCATTGTCTTAAAACTCCTAGGATAATTCCTAAAGTAATACAGAAATACTTGGCAGTTAACCCTTAACAGATATTCACAGCAATCCAATCAGAGTAGAATGATCTCTCCCATGGAAGGAAAAATTGGGCTTCTCCCAGCACCAGGGCCTTGCTGTTCTGAACAACTGACCTCGGGCCAGGTATAGTTTGTGACCGTGTTGCTTAACTTGAGAAAGAGCAGGTAGCCATTGCCATTTCCTGGAGTATTTACCCATCCACTGAACTTTCTTCTCAAGGCCACCTAAGTAACTGGCTTCACTTGTCTGCTCTTCGACCAACCACCTACCTACAGCCTTGTTCATGGGGCTGAATGATGATCCTGGTAAGCCTTCTGGGCTGCAGCTCAGCTGCTAAGTCTTCCCAAATGCTCAAGAGCTGTTGTCCTAGGCCCGTCCACTGCAGTGTGCAGTGTACACTTCTGTCTGAGTACTCTGTACCTCAAAGTTGTACTGTTAAGATTGGTGTCAGGTAGCAAGTTGTCTCTTCACAGGGCTCTAAACAGAATTTAGGTCAGACTCTTGCTTCTTTCTGGTTTCTCCACATCAGAGAGGAAGAATGGGAAGACTTGACAAACAATCCCCTTTGTTCCCACGCCTGCTCACATAGACTCAAGGGGCAGTGATGGGTTTGCCTCATCCCCTCTCTCTGACTATATGTACTTCAAGTCCTCCAGCTGGATATAGAGTCTTTGTCTCTTGAGCTCAGACAACAGATCCTGATGTGCTTTCAAGTAGAAAACAACTTAAGGAACAAATGAAATAAAATCAGTTATGTATTTGCAAACTATTGTCCCATTATGTATGTAGTATGCAAACTTCTGAAGACTCTCTGAAACATCAGGTAAATTGAGGGTTATGTAAATTCATTTTTTTTGGCTTTTTTGAGACAGGGTCTCCTTGTAGCCCCAGCTGTCCTGGAACTCACTATGTAGACAGACTGGCCTTGAAGTCACAGAGATCTGCCTGCCTCTGCCTCCTCTGGGATTAAAGGTGTGCCCCACCACGCCCAGCTGTAAATTCTTTCTTTATACACAAATCTTCAGGCTTCCCAGCACATGCTGAAGAAGCTAAGAGACTTGGTCTGTCTTATGCTTACAAATTGGTTATTTTACTGTATACTAGTTTCCTTAACTATATAAAAGGGAAATAATATTGCTTGATTCATGACTTTTGCATGTGTGTATTAAGTGACATGATACATGTGAACAGTATGGAGGGAGAGGTCTCTAAGGAAATGTGAGCTCTCCACCCCCAATTCCCTGATAACACTTGGATGATACTGAGCAATCTGCTTCTTATTCTGAATAGGAGAGAAGACCACGTGGGCTGTAATTCCCACTCTAGACTTCGTCATTTTTAATTTCCTTTTATAGTGAGCTTCGAAGAGAGAAACTCTTAATAGAGTTTTAAAAGGTGGTTTTGAAATGCTACTAAAAGTCAAATAGAAAATCTTTTAAAAGCATTTCCTCTTTCTTCTTTTCTTTGACTTGGAAATGGCCGTGACACATCTGCCACACTGTCCTCACAGATTTCTGTTCACTATCAGCAGACAAATCTCACACCTTCATTTGTTTATCATTTTTAATTGGCATGATACTTGTGTGCATGTATGGGGTAGAGTGTGACAATTTAGTACACAGATACCATGTGAAATGTCAAATCAGAAAAATTAGCTTTCCATCTCCTTACCTATTTCTCATTTCTCTGTGTTTAGACCCTTTGATCCTCTCTTCTAGTTCTTCAAAAATGGCCCTTGGAGGTTTTTTAGACCACATTCACCTTCCTGTGTTGTAGAATGCTCGATTGTATTCCTCTATCTTTATTTTGAGTACCCATTATCCAACCTCCCACTATTCTCTCCACTTTCCCCTTCCCAGTGGTCGTACTGTTAAGTTCTAGTCTTTTCTACTTTGACATCAGCTTTCTTTTTTTCTAGCTTCCATTTATAATAAAGAGTATGCTGTGCCTGGTATTTCAGTTCACTTAGTACTGTCGACCTTCATTTATTTTGCTGCACATGACAGGATTTCATTCTTTCTTAAGGCTGAATATTACATTGTTTACATACCTGCCAAGTCTTCCTCACCATGCATCTCCTGATGGACACCTCAGTTAATTCTGTGTTTTGACTATTGTGAATGGTACTGCACTGAACCTAGAATGTGGGTACATTTTGGCACACTGATTTCATTTTCTTGGCTATATACCTGGAATTTCCAGATCATTGGGCAGTGTTAATTTCTTTCTTTTCTTTCTCTTTTTTGGTGAGATAGCTCCATGCTGTTCTCCATCCCTCTACTAATCTGCATTTCTACTTACAGTGTGAGAATTCCTTTTCTTTGGAATCCTTGGTAGCATTTGTTGCTTTTTAGAGAAGAGCCATTCTTACTAGAGTGTGGTGCTACCTCATTGATTTTGAATGGCATTCCTCTGGTAATTCCTGGTGTTCAGTTTTGTTTTTCTTTTTTCCTTCATATAGTTGTTGGCTATTTTAATTTGTTTGAATTAGTAGTTTTCAAACTTGAATGACAGAATTGCTTAGAATTCTTGCTCAGACATGGGCTACCATACTGCAACCTGGGGAATTCTGATTCAGCAGCTTTGTGAAGGCGCTCCAGAGTCTGTCTCTAACAAGTTCCCAGGGACTGTTGGTGTCTTGTTCTGGAAACGCACTTTGACAATCACTGTCTTAAAATTCAGTGTTACATATCATCAGTTTGCTTTTCCCTCTGATGCCTTCAAAATAAATATCAGACATCTTGGTTTAAGAAGTCAATCCATCTTTGTAATTTACTTCCAAAGACTCCTGTTCCAAAATTTTCTGTTTGATAAAAACTATTTTACTGAGTTATTTTATTCTGAGTTCATGCCATTTGTTCCGAGTCATAACAATGCTGGTCTGTCTTCCTCACAGTTCTCTACCAAATAAAATTTAGCCCAGCTAAGCTGCCCCCTCCAATTAGTTTCAAACTCTTCAAAATCATTTGTCCAAGGCCATTTAATTCCTATTTCATCCTTTGCCAACCTTAGGTCATTTGTCTCTTCCTTTGGTAATTAATCAAGCTGTATTCTAGTATTTCTTGCCTCCTTTAAAACGAGGCACTTATTTTTTGTTTTTCAAATTTGCACCCGAAGAACCCAAGGGCACTCTTACACAGTTTTGTTTTTCTCACAGCACAGTGACCGAACACAGAAAGTATTCAATAAATAATTAACTACTCCTTGATCAGAATTATAAGACATACTTTTCTTCCCACCAGGCAAATCTTTCAGACGATTTCAATAATATCAGATTAAATGGTGTAATATAATGACACTTTCATTTTTCCTTCAAAAACTTGGTACTGATAAACTATATTAGCTTATGCCACTGGAAACAGTTTGAGAAAGTGTAAACCAGAGTTTACTGTTTGGAACATGCATTTTATGGCTTTCACTTACATTGAAGTGCACCTACCCCGAGACATTGCCATAAGTGCATACGTACCTACTAAAAATGCCTTCCCCAAGAGAGTGGTATATTTTAGATATCTCTGACAACAGTTTTCTAATACCTGAAAATTTAGAAAAGTTAAATATAAGGAATACTTAATGGTGTTATGTGGAAAATAGAGAAGTCGACAGAGAGAAAAGTTAGTTTGTAAAGTTGGCTCAGACTGGGGAGAATGCTATCAAAATGGCACTTCTTTGGGGGTGATCTATTTATGGTGGAGGCTTTGAATAATAAATTGTGCTGCTGGCCCGTACATAGGAACCACTTGTACTTTTGTGAATTCCATTTGTGGCTCTTACCTACTTAGGGCCTCTTAACATATGTCAGTATAAGTCAGTAAAAATTTATTTTTAATCGCTTGTTTAAAAGAGCAGCACTTAGAATCTTCCTGCCCTTGTGGTCTACACAGAAAGCGTAGACAGGCAGAAGGATAAGGCGTGTCAGTGTGTTGGAGAGTAGAGTGTTGAAGGCATTGAGAGGCAGAGGACAGGTATGGTTAACCCATTGGAGGGAGAGGGTTAGCGAAATGAGGACTCTGGTGAGAGGCTCTGAAATGACTTTTTTTTGTCTTCTGTAGATTATTTTTATGTAGTATTAAATGTTCTGTTATACAAGTGGATGAACTCTAATCATTTAGTAAATATGGAAGTTAGATGATTTTTTCTCTTAAATTTATGATGCTCTGTGAACATGCTAACAAATGGGCAGCTCTGGTGGTTTGCAAGACTGAATCAGCTGATCTTTGTTCCAGTGCTAGAACTTGGATCTGACCAGAGCAAATCGTGTAAACCTAAAGTTGTTTAGCCTGAAGTTGTTTTTGTTCTCATATGTCTCATAAAATTCCTAGAGAAATTTAGGGAAAATAACAGTTACCCACAGATGATCATCTCTCTAAAGATATAGTTTTAAATGGTGCTAACTCTACTTCATAGACAAATATTCCCTTACCCAAACTTCCCATGATGCATATTTAAAGTATTCATAGGCATTGAAACCTCTCTTCTTTTCTCTCTCCTTTTTTCTCTCTCTCTCCCCCTCTCCCCATTTGTGATTGCTGGGGATTGAACCCAGGGCCTTGTGCATGCCAGGCAAGCACTCTACTACTGAGCTACATCCCCACCTCAAGTTACTCTCTTAAAGTTTGTATGTTGGGATAAAAAGACACAAATATTTTGATAATCTAAGATGACACTAATGATATGGGTGAGTTTTTTTTTTTTTTAAAGGAAACTGAAAATAACAATTTGTGTTGAGAATTCATTTCACTAACTTCCTGTGTAGATGGTACCTAAGTGTGCCAGCTTGAGTTGAAGAGGAAGCAAGTTGGCTTATTTTGTGCCCTCCATGAGCTGCCATGGTTTATTTTTTAGTTAGTTTTGTGTTTTCCGTCATGTTTGAAACTGTGAACATTTAAGCATTTGTGCTGTTGTAGTTTTCATATGAAGATGTTTGAAACAAGTTCTGGAATTTAAAAAAGAAATAGAGGATGCCCTGATGACAACAGAAAATTTCCTCCTTTCAAGGAAAACCTTTCTTTCTCTGTGGAAAGTAAACATTGTTGCTTAAAAGTAGCAGCTGCAAAAAACCCCGAGAAGGCAGAACACACTAATCTAAGTCGTAAAATGTGTTTTGGTAGCTCAACAGAGATTTAGCTGCTTTGGAGGAAAAGATAAAAATCTAATTTTAAAATGAAGGTATTTAAAAGCATAGCACAAGAGAGCCTTATTTATGGAGTTGGGGAGAAGCCAGGCACTTGCAGGCAGATGCTCTTCCAGGAGGCTCTGCCTGGCCTGCTCAGTGCTGTGGTGGGCAGAGTTACTGAAGTCATGAGGATGCTGTGCTAAGAAACAGACCTCTGTCTTTTTGAAGAAATAAGTATTTCCCAGACCTTGTTATAAAGAGAAAACAGGGCTGGAGAGATGGCTCAGCACTTAAGAGCACTTATTGCCCTTGAAGAGGACCTGGGTTCAGTTCCAGCACCCACATGGCAGCTCAAAAATGTCTAGTAACTCCAGTACTAGGGGATCTGACACCCTCTTCTGGCCTTTGTGGGCACCTGGTGCACACGTGGTACACACACATACATGCACCTAAAACATTCATACATATAAATAAAATTAAAATAAATACATCTTTTAAAAAATGGAGAAAACAATGGTTAATGCTAGATCTTGTTATTCTTTTTTATTATTTGTTTTTAGTTTTTAGTGTTTTTGAGATAGAGTCTCCCTGAAGTCCCAGCTGACTTGGAACTCACTATGCAGACCAGGCTGGCCTTGATCTCACAGAGATCTGCCTCCCAAGTGCTAGGATTAAAGACTTGTGCCACTGTGCCTGGCTGAGATCTTGTTATTCTTTTTTTTTTAATTAGAAGAAGCATTTCATTACAACAGCATTAACCTATTCAATAACGTTTTTCTGAGCTAGGGTACATCTTTCAAAATTGGCTGTATATTTTTAGGTTTACAGATGAATTATTACGTTTGTATTTTATTTTTATCTTATGTGTATAAGAGTGTTGCCTGCATGTGTGTAAGTTCACCCATGTTGTGCAATGCCTGCAGAGATCAGAAGGCAGATCTCCTAGAAATGGAGTTATGAATGGTTGTTAGCCACCATGTGGGTGCTGAGAATCAAACCTGTGTCTTCTGGAAGAGTAGTCAGTGCTCTTAACCACTGAATCATCGCTCCAGTCCCAGAAATATCTTTTATGTAAGTTTTAAATATATTTTTGAATTCTTAGAAAATTTCATAGAGTATATTTTAATCATATTCCACCTCAGCATCTCCCAGATCCAGCCCCCACCCCAAAATTCATGCCCTCTTTTTTTGTTGTTGTTTTTTAATAATCCATTGACCTCAATTTGAGCTGACCATATACTTCAGGATATGGGGCTATCCACTGGAGCATGGTCAACTCTCCCTCCCCCAGAAGACATCAACTGTCCACAGCTCTAAAGTTAGGAGTGGGGGCTAGTGAATTCCTTCACATTTCATGCTAGGATGTTGACTGGCTTGATCCTGTACAGATCTTGTATAGGCAACTACAGCTATGAGGAATTTTTTAAACCCACTTAGTAGTAAATAGTTTTAGTTTTAACAAACGGTTATATGCTTTTTTATAAGTACTACTACTACTACTACTACTACTACTACTACTACTACTACTACTACTACTACTACTACTACTACTACTACTACTACTACTACTACTACTACTACTACTACTACTACTACTACTACTACTACTACTACTACTACTACTACTCATGGAGGAAATGATTCCTCCGTGTTGACCCTCCTCTTTATAGACTGGACACTGGTTCAAGTCCATCTGGTGGGGTCTCCTTGGCCTCCTTGATCAAGAGGTCAGATGACCCACCACCTTTACAGGATGTTTTGCGAGATGCTCATAGTCCCTGGGAACTAATCGACCTAGGAGGGCAAGGAGCAAAAAGCATCCTTTGTGTCCCTCTGACCCAATTAGTATAGATCTCAAGGTATGTCTGTTAAACATCCAAGAAGGTTAGGTCCACCATTCTGGCATTTTTAATTACTGTGTGTCATGCAGATAAGTCTTGGGTAATGAGATCTTGTTATTCTTAAACTTTATCTGTACAACTGGTTATTGTCTCCTAATAGCAAAGTTACATACTTGGTTTACTTCCTTATGTGAATCCAAACTCTGAATGAGCAGCATATATCTTAGGTATGTTAAATATGTAGGAGCAGGATAGTTGTAACATTGGAGGTGCTGGTCCTTTTCTAAATGATGTGCTTGATTTGTGAGTGCACAACAGCATCCTTTCAAAAACACTGACTGTGTATTCTTGTGATTCTATATCTTAGATAGTTGACCAATTTCTTAACCTGGAATATACATGCCTGTATACACAGCATATGTCTTGAAGTTGCAGACTGTATTTTATGAGTTTATTATTCACCCAATAAATAATAATTGTGTTGAGTTCTATTACATGCAACGTGATTTGCTAAAGCATTCACCTCAATCATGATAGGCATATTAATTAAGTTTTATAATCTCTAAAGGAGGTTTCACTCTCATTCAGAAAAAATGAGACAGGACAAATGAAGGTATGATTAAAATGTGCTTCCTGTGAAAGAAAGAGATCATCATTTCCTTTCCTGAGAATAAAGTTAGTGGGAATAATTTCTTGTCTTATGTCTCATAATATATTTTACAGACATTTTGAGTGACACATTCTAACTTGCTATTGAAAGTGCAAAATATTAATATCAGTATATTTGAGTAGTCCTTGTTAGTCTATAAACTCCTAAAACAAAGGCTGTGCTCCATTTGCCCGCAGAGCCAAACACAGATAAGGCATTTCGTGTGCTTGTAAATGAAGCTACCAAACAGTGACAATGACCGGGCTTCATTGGTTCTTAGAAAACAATCTTTCAGTAGACGTTAGCCAACTCACATTATTCTCATTTATGAAAAGCCTTCTCTATGCTATTGGGCATAGCTTACCATTATGTTGTCACTTTTTTTGTTTGTTTTCTTGTTCTTTAAGGAACTCCTCCTATTGTAGGGTACACAGTAGAAAGTGTATTGTAAGGTATTTCCAGTCAAAGCTGCTATTGCTAAACTTCTCTATGATGTAAATTGGTATTTAGACATTGTTTTGAGAGGTTATATTATTATTACTGTTACTGTATTCAAAGCAGGTGTAGATAAAAACTGCATACAGATTATTGCCCTTACCCTAACTTTTAGAGAGAGGTCAGCTATGTGTTTTACCTCTAACTTTGCTTCTAAAAAATCATTGCTATAAAACCATTACTTTTACACTAAGTGGAATGCTCTGCCCTACTGATCTTTTGAAAAAGATAAAATAGTAACCATAGTCTCTTTTCTCTTGCTATTACAAAAGTATCAAATGATTGACCTTTCTGTACAGTTGAAGGTTGTCCTTTAATGATTTTTAAACCATAGATATTATGGTGAGTTTGAAAATGGGAATCGTATTACAATTGACTATATTGCATAATAAAATAGAACTTTTATTGAGCTCTTCCTACAACCTCCATATTGTTTTAAACTCTTACAATACATTACATAATAATCCACACATATTTTATCATAGATATGTCATTCACATTTAGCAAACAAAGAAAATGTGGCAGAGGGAATATAATTAAATTTTGAGATAATTTTCTTGTATTTGACTACATACCATCTATCTGTTGTGATTCTGTTCCAAATATTGGGAAGCACTGAGCTCATACTTATTAGAAAAGGCAAAAATGCAGCAAAAATTATTTCAGTTCTAACACATGTGTAGCATCTTCCAGTAAGAACACCTAGTAATTTATTATTAGTATAGGCTTTCCAACTGTCATATGTAGAAAATGTACATTGTTACATTGCTGTTATTCTCATCTAGGTGTAGATTGGACAAATTCCCATCCCTTTTACATGAGACAGTCTCACTTCATAGCCCAGCATTGCCATCCTTTTGAAAGTCTTGATGGTAGGTAGAACTACTCTCCAATTACAGGAACTGAAACTGGCAGGCACTGAGTTCTCAGTTTCCTTTTCATCCAGGATATTGGTCCATGACCTAAGATCTACCTGTCTTGGTCTTTGCATTGGGCTCTAATCATTCAAAGAAATAGAGACAGTGAAGTATTCATTCTGGAAGTAGAAGTGAACCCAGGAAGGTTCTGGCAGTTTCTTCAAGTATTCTCGGCCAAAGGTAGGGTGTGGGTCTCTCTCTACCATCAGTGCTCATTGGTTAGCATTTTGCCCCCTGATGAAGGACCTCCATGGTCCAGTGTGGACTGTGGTCTTGGCTGATGTTCTGTTTCTTTCAGTTTGTTTTCTAGTTCTAGTTCTTCACTCCCAGATGTCTTTCAATACATCCTTTTCTGCTTATATCTGTAATAATTGACTTGTACTCCATGGTATGGAGAGCTAGGGAGAAGGATGCTTATGAAGTCTGGCCCAGGAAGAAAGAAGAGGCAGAGAGAAGCCAAAGTGATTGTAAGTCAACATTGACATTGCCAATCCAGTTATTCCAAACTCAGAGAACTGCCTGTTGTTTAGGTTTTCCCAGATTTCTTATCCATTTCTGAGTATTTCTTAGCATTTGAGCATCCACTACAGTTTAACAAGTTCATCTGCCTGTTGTCCTTTTCCACGAGGAGTACTTTTCCATGTAGTGTTCATTTGAAATAGTTTGACATAGATGCAGCATGATTATTTCTTTTTGACATTCAAAGAAATAGAACTTCTCTCTATATAAAAATTTATAATTTCTTAATATGGAAAAATAGCTTCCATCTTTTTAGGGAAACTGGGTACAAATCCATGACAGCAAAACATTACTGTTTGAAGATATTAAGCTCTTCCAGGGACAGGTTTACACAGCTTCATTTGTTTCACATGTACTTTGCCCAGGGTTGAACACACAGATAAACCTCTGTACTGGTGGATTTAACTGACTGTCTGTTCACTTTTGAAGTGTTAACCTGGGGTTTAGTGAAAAATAGTGAGGAGAGGCAAATGTTGCTGGAGAAAAGCAGATTAATAAAAATGAAGTAACTTTGGATACCCAATACTGTTCATATTAAGCCCTCCCCTCAATACCTGTGTGTTCTGTATTTTTTGTAGCATCAAGTCATTAAGGAAAGTACTGATGTTTAAGTAAGGACACATCACTCCTAATTATAAAAATCCAAATTGATAAGTATAAGAAAAATATCCCTTAGCCTCATCTCTTCACATTTTGTGAGTACATTCCTGGCTTTCTCCACTCTCCTTACATCTCTTAGCATAGAGAACTTTCTTCAATCCGGAAATAATATTTGCCTTCTCAGGTTCTGACTTCAGTGGTCTGGAGTGACAATTGCTATTTTAGTACAATTGGAACAGTATTTTCAGGCATCTTCTCAGAGAGGAAAAGACAGGATTCCAGGATAAGAATGAATGGGAAAGAGCAGTTGTAAAAAGTGGTGAGAACACAGGGTCCTTTGATGCAGGTTACACTTGTCTTCTTGTGTAAAGAAATGAGCCTAAAGCTCATTGAAACTTGAATGCTTGGCATGCTGTGACAAAGTGGCTCAGATGTTTCCACTCTTTGAAATGTATTTGTGTCTCAGTAATACAAAAATATTCAAATAGTACAAAAGGATTAGTGTCTTCAAAGACAACCATTCTTAGTGGTAGTTATGTTCCTTCCACTGACAGTTCTGTGTTCACAAATATGTTTGTGTCTTAACCCAAATGGTGTCATGCACTATACATTTTTGGATATTTTTTATTTAATGTATTTATTCTTATTTATTTCAATAGAGTTCAAAAGGACTTGTCTCCTCCTCCATTCCTTCCTCCCACCCCCCACCTCCCCAGGGTTGCATTTTATTTCAGTGTGTGGATGTTCATATTTGATGGCTTAGTTAATGGCCTGTGCTTGGACATCCAAGTTTCATTTTGGGTATTCCAAGCAATGCTGTAGTTAATGGACTTACAGGTACACTTTTCACCAACGTGGGGATTTATTTTTCAAAGAATCTCATCAGAGGAAAAAGTGACAAATGATGAGCCTTTGGGTGGATATTGCCACTTTTCTCTGTACTTCAGATGGGCTAATTTATTCTCACTCCAGTAGCAAATGAAAGTGCCATCTTGCCCAGCATTGGGCGGTGCCAGTCACATGATGGTACCCGTGGATAGAGTTGTGCTATGTTTGCAGCACTTGTTTGATGATCACTCCTTGTTCTTATGTTACTCAACTCTGATAATAGTTGTTTTCAAAGATCTGAGCTTTCCAACTTCAGATAGAGTGGATGGATGGAGTTTCATGGATTCCTTTAGGCTACTTTCTCCTTATGGATAACGAACATTCCAGCCAAAAGTTGTGGTTCATTTAAATAGACTCATTAATTACGTAAGGTCAGTGGAACACTGAAAACTAAGCACTTTATCTCTATGTTAGTCTCTGTCCAAGTGAGTAGAGTCTCTGCTCTCCAGGATACATTCATAAGAGCTTCAGGAAGGAGGATAAGAAGATCAGATTATGAAATTTCTAAGAGGGCTGCTGTTTGAGTTCTTTAATCTGACCTGCTTTGTTTCTGACAATAAACATATGGTCAGAGCTGATTATATGCTTAAATGCTGATGCATTTCACACTGTTGATGTGACTTTTTAAGGCACCTAAATTGCAATTATGACCTTAGAAGAGCTACTGTAAATTTAAATATATCAAATTTTGATGAGTGTATTTAAGTTTCCTCTTTGTATGACTAATGTATTTCTACATTTCTATGAGTGTATGTAATGGTGCATATACTAATATCTATGTCAAATACAGATGCAAGTTTTGAGTGAGTGCCAGGTTTCATTGGTTGTCAAGGACAAACTGTTAAAATTTCAGGCATTGTGCAAGGTGACTGACCTCACATTTTAACTCAACATCAGCTACAATGGGAGAAGTTATACTACAGAGATTAGCAGCACTAAAATCAGGGCTTTCATTCCTGGAAAGCTAGCTATTAAATGCTTTTCAATCCACCACTGTATAGATACAAACAATACAAACCAATACAGTGTCTGAAGGTGAAGAAACAATCACAACTATTGTAGCTGATCTGTCTACGTTTATGTGCTCTAATTTCCCAAAGGCAGAAATAGGTAGAAACTAGGTCTGTTTTATTTTCTCACTAAAGGCCTTGTTGATACTTTCTAGACTGCATTTACTTATGATAAGTGTACATATTATACATATCGTAATGGGTTCTCTTTACCTTTACATAGTTTCTGATTGCTTGAATATTTTTATGACAGCAGAATTTCTTGAAACTAATGTATTATACACACACTGGCAGCATGGCCTACCCACATTAACAGTAGAAGTGAGTGCATGACCTGAACAAGTAAAAGAGTCACCAAATATTTATCAGAATCTGAACACTAGCAACTAGAGGAAAGCACACTGTCAAGGCAGAGAAGTGTTCAGGCTCTTTATGACCCAAAGCCACATTCATAGGAAGGAAAAATGGGATGTAATATTGATGTCCATATGAGTCCCTATTTGAATTTCCCTCACCCAAGATAGCCTGTATTTTAAGTTCTTTGATTGTGAATACAGGGCAGGGAGACTGGGTAACATATAGAGGTTGTGTGGTTAAATTTCCCTCTCAGTGTTGGAATGAAAAGGAATGACTGTTACCCAGTTAAATGTAGGTGATGTTAATAACTTGATCCAAATTTAAGGAGATTAAATGTCAGAGTTACTGTTCTGCTGGTAAATATCACTTATGAAAGGCAGATGAAATAGAGAATTATATATAGCCTTGTGGCTCTTGCCATTCTATAAGTAGTAAAATGTGATTTATTGTTCTGTACTCTGTCATGTATTACTCAAGAGGCACAAAGAAATGATTACTTAGAATTGCTGCATAAAAATGAACTGAGAAACTCATACTTTCTGGATATGAAGAGATTATAAACAGAGTATGACACCTATTTTAGTTTATGACTTACTGATCTATAAAGAAAATAACTTGCAAACCCCAAATTAAGCTGGAGTAATGACGGCTCACTGATAATGAAAGCCAGCTGTGTCAGTTTCTTTTTATAGGGACATTGCAGCATTAAAATGTCCATGTTTACATATTGAATCTTAGGGAATATGGGGAAGATTTATTTCATAGGGAACCAGTCTATTCATACTCATTATAAACTACTTCATTCCAGTTTTTATGGAAGTATAATTTTCTCTTAAATAAAAATTTAAGATTGGTCCAATGTAGGCTCTTCCAAGACTTGAGGTACCATTATATAGGACAGTGCAGTATCCACCTTGTACTTGAGTAGCTAGTTCAGTTATAGTTTTCAACAGATGTTTTCAGCAGGATTATTTTTTAACTAGAGACTTAAGTTCTTCATAAATTCCTACCACTTTTTCTCATCATTTTATTCTGATGATTTTTTATCTCTTTTTATGTGAAGTTTTGTATGAGATTAAGATTTCTCTGACTAAAACTCCCTAAAACTTACGCCCTTACCTTTGATATTATTTCTAAATGATATAGTTCAAATAAGGGACTTTATGAATTGTAAAGGACCACACAAACTTATAATATTGCTATCAATACCTACTTTCATATCTTTAAAACCAAAATATTTGATATGGTCTCTAGAATTTAGAAAATTTTTTTTAATGTTACCACTGTTCTCTTTTCTTTTTCTTTCTTTCTTTTTTTTCTCTTTTTTTGAGAAGGGTCTCCCTGTAGCTCCAACTGGTCTGGAACTCATTATGTAGACCAGTATGGCCTTGATGTCATGGAGATCCACCTACTGCTGCCTCCTGATTGCTAGATTATAAGTGTACACCATCATGCCCAGCACTGTTTTCTTATTTAAAGATAAATTTGAGCTAATCAAATGAGCGGCTTAGGAGTTTACTCATATAATTTCTTTTGGCTGTTAGTAACAAAGGCTTTAACATTTGTTTAAAGACAGACTTTTAATAGATGAAAAAGAAGAAAAGAATACATGAATTTCGATTAGCATACATGCATGTCTTGTGGAACACTGTACTGTATGCTTCCTCCATGGATATATCTTGTTGAACACATTTTTGTACTTGTTGATCAGGACTGGCTGAAACACAATTTTACTTTGTTCACTCCTTCTTTGTAACCTTAGTAACTAGCCTCTTAATTTAGATTTTCTCCATTTTAACCTAAAAATGTATGCTCTATATTTGCATTGTTTTCTCAGGGCACACGTTTAGCATTATAGCACTTTATATATCATAAAAGTAATATAAAGTGGGTTATGTTGGTTTCTGCAGGGAAGAAGAATTATGAGACAATTAGTTGGGAAATAAATGTGTACATCATTGAAGGGACCTACACCAAGGCAGTTGGTATGTAGTTCAAAGGAAGAATTTCCAGTGCCCTTTGCTCAAGATTGGTTGTGCCCAGATATAGGCAAGTGTCTTCATCTATATTAACAACTCTGCGTAGTTCACAGAACAATCCCCAAGGTTTTGGTAATAGGGGAAAATCTTGGGTAATCTCAATTTAGGAGATTAAAATTTCAATACTGGAGTCATATTCAGTAGGAAACTGGCTACTTTTAATGCCTGAAAAGACAACAGTGAATGAGCAAGTGGGATTTATGTCTGCAGGAAAGTGTTCTGGAATGAGGTGGGTGGACAGAACTTCTCTAGCTACATAAAAACTAGTTCACAATGAATGTGGGGAAGGGAGTGGGAGTAGCTTCATGGAGGCATGCTGAGTTTGCCTATGTCAGTAGCATTTGCTGAAACAAAGTCGATCTTATTTGAAAACACAGGAATATGAAAGTACTTGATAAATTTCATTAATAGAAACTCAAAGGCAGCATCTCTTTTCCTTCCCTTTCAATCAATGTCTTTTTGACAAGTATTTGTATCAGACGTGATAATTTGAAATGAGCAAGTTAACTACTGTAAATTTGTGAAGCATATAGAATTAATGTTTTATCATGGAAACCAAAAAGGACATTAGAGATGGGTGTGGAATTGCATATTTCACTCAAGGAATAAGGTGCTATTTTTTTGTTAGCAATGTCATTTAAAAACTGTTATTATTATTATTATTATTATTATTATTATTATTAGTGTATGTGTGTGCATTGTACAGTCAGTTCTCTCCTTCCACCTTTATGTAGGTTCTGGGGATCAGATTTATGTTGTCAGGCTTGTGTGACAAGCACGTTTACCTACTGCGCCAGCCTGACAGCTCCTGCAGTGTTATGATTTTTTTTGAGTGATTGTGTACTTGATGAATAATTGCTTTGTGTGTACTAGGTTTGGAAGTAATCTCATCCAGCATTGACTTGTTTAAGGCTTTATCAATGGAAAGACAATCAAATTTAATTCTAATGTACGAAGCTAGACATAAGACCTATAATTTTTGAAATGAGTGTTTATATGACATTTATCTCTTAATCTATCAGTTGAAAATGTGAGTATTGGTTTCTACTTTTGTGTTTATTAATTTAATGAGTATTGATTGTCCTAAAAGTAATTGACATTTTATGTATCTAGGTTAATTTCTGAATATAGAAGTAAGCTAAGGCTTATTTAACTCTGTGGTCGTGTTTCTCTTTGTTGTTCCCTTATCTTCTTTTTTCTTTCTTTTTTTCTATTTCTCTCTTTATTTCAGCTAATGAACTAGTCTGTAAACAAAATCCCACTTCATAGAAATACTTATAGCTTGGGCTAGAGACATGGCTTGGCAGTTAAGAGCACTAACTGCTCTTGCAGAGGACCTGGGTTCAATCCCCAGCACCCACATGGTAGCTAACAACCATCTATAACTCCAGTTCCAGAGGAATCTGATGCCTCCTCTGACCTCCACAGGCATTGCATGACATAAGTGCACTTACATGCGTGCACTCATACACATAAAATAAAAATAATAAAATATCTTTTAAAAATAAATATTTATAATAGATGATGTCAGTGGTATCAGTAAAGGTCAAAAGTCTCCACAGCCATCCACATGGGTGCTGGGGATTTGAATTCAGGTCCTTCTCATGCTTGCACAGCAAGCCCTTTACCCACTGAGCTATCTCCCCATCTTGAGTACATCTTTATATTTCATTTTTGTTTTGTCTCCCTTAAAAACTATTTATTTATTTTCCTTAAAAGAAAAGAAGCCCCATGGGGGACATTTCCCCTGATATCATATAAATACTGGAGTTTCACACCATCAGCAGAGCAGTCATTCTCTTTCACTTCCATAGTTTGGCACCAAAGGAGGAGCATTACAAGGAGACAGACAGATGGTGATGAAAGTGGACATGGAGATAAGACTGGCTGTAGAGTTACATTTGAATCTTAGAGAGAGAAGTGTTGCTGATTCTGAGCAGCAGCCTGCAGACTTGCTCCCAAGGTTATAATGTGGTTAATGGCAAATGTGGCCGTTAACACAGATTTCTCTTGTCTTTCTTCTGGGAAAAAAGCAGACCAGAAAACAAATTCATTCAGAGGACAAGAAGGGATCACACTGTGAGCTGGGTTCCTTCTCCCTCATTCACTACTCTTTTTGTGGTTTTATGTTGTTGAGTCAGGGTCTTATGTATCCCATGCCAGATGGACTCTGACTTGCTACTTAGCTGGGGTGACCTTGAACTCCTGATCATCCCATCATATCCCAAATGATGGGAAGACAGACATTACCCCACGACTCCTGGCTCATTCACCACTTTGGAAAATAATTCTTCCTTTCCTAGTTAGAAATACTTTAAGGTGGGGAGGGCCTGAAGAGATGGCTCAGCAGTTAAAGGCATTGGTTGCTCTTGCAGAGGACCTGGGTTCAAGTTCCAGCACCACCATGGTGGCTAACAACCATCCATAACTTCAGTTCTAGGGGAATCTGATGCCCTTTCTGACCTCCTTGGGCAATTCATGACATGGAGGAACTTAGACACATGCTGGCAATGCACTCATATACATAAAATAAAAAAAATAAAAAACATATAATTATTTTGAAAAAAAAAAGAAATGCTTGAAGTGTAAGAAGGACTCAGACTCCCTGCTCTCATAGAAACGTCACAGAAATCTTTAGAGCCGGGAAGATATTTCTGTTGGACTGTAAACCTTGAATTCATTATCTTCTGTTTTATTCAAGTTTAATATTGTTTATACTTTCCCCCATTCTCTTTCTCTTTCTCTCTCTATCTCTCTCTCTCTCTCTCTCTCTCTCTCTCTCTCTCTCTCTCTGTGTGTGTGTGTGCATGTATGTGCATGCATGGAGGCCATAAGACAACTCACTGGAGTGTGTTCCATCCTTCCACCATATGGGTTCCTGGGATCGAACTTAGATCTTCAGACTTCTCAGAAAGTACCTTTACCAACTTAGCCACCTCAACTGCCCTTCAATCAATTTTTAGCTGACAAAGGTACCATCAACTGATATAGTGATCAAATCTTTTGTTTTTCCTCTCTTTCCCACCTACCCTGCCCCCAGACAGTAAGGCATTGTTTGGAAAATACTAAAATAAGATATAAGTCAAGAGCATATGGAAAACTTTGATTGTAAAAATTTTAATCTAGCTGGCAGTAGTGAGACATAGCTGTAATCCCATCATTGCAAGTGTGAAATCTGCCTCTGTTGAATAGGGAGAATTTGTCTGAACAAAATAAATCAAGATCACAAGCAAAAACCCAACAAACCCAGATCTAGATAAGTCTTCAGGCAGTTGATGAGATGCAGGAGAGTGTCAGTCAAACATAGCGTTAGTGGGTACTTGAATGTCTACATAGAGCTCTGAAAGCAAATTCTGAAGACTGAAAAAGAGCATAGAAATATTAAAGTATCCCAGGTTAGAGTTCTTGAGGAAGAACAAATGAGTGATTTAAATGTTCAGGTTTGTTTTCTTGAACCTGAGAAAATCTGTGCAACTTATTGCTAGATTTTGTTTAGAATACCTTATCATTACAGAAAATACAAATGGATTATCTCTGTATTTTTGAATACATGGAATGGTCTCTTAAAATAGGATTATTAAAATGAAAATAATACTTGATAAAGGCTAAGTTTCCTTTACCACACTTTTAAAGTTAATAATTGCTTTTCAGATTTAGGAACTAGGACTTGCTATAACTGAACACCAGAACTAACTCCTTTAGTTACTTATAATAAACATGACTAATAAACTGTATGGAAATACACCTCAACTTTATAAATTTTGGAAGTATGTTTTAAGCCATGCTGATAAAAATTATAGTCATTTATTGAATATTGAGATACAGTTGACTTCTTACTGATAACATAGAAATAATAATCTATGGTTTCAAATTGATATTTACTCCTCATATGCTAATAAGATAAATTAGCTCGTATAAACCAGGCCACTGTGGGGCATCTTATTTTTTGAGTCAGAAATTAGACAACTTTGAATGGAGAGACTATACAAAGTTGTGTGTAATTTACTGAAATCTGATTTATTTACCAAATGAATGCAATAAACAATATTAAGTCAGGTGAGGGATTTAACCGTTACCTAATTTGCATTTTCAAAAATTCTGAGGATTTTGACTTCATTTGAGAAATAATTTACAGAACCATATATGTGAGTGATTTTGAGCAGCAAAATATTTGGAGGAAATTGAAGATTGGAGAAATTTATTGTCTATATATATATATGCCTTAGGAAATATTCGAATGGTGTGATTAGATGGGAGTCATAGTGTTTATCAGTTTTGCAAAATGCAGATTGTTGAAATACAGCAATCCAGGTTGTGAAGATTCTTAAATAATTCATGTAGGGTATCAGAGTGAAGCTCCAACCATTTGTTCTGGTCTTATTTGGATATAATATCTGTGAGTGATTCAGTAAATGAGGGTATAAATATTCATCTCTTTTATCACTGGCAACAGCTGAGAATCTCTGAACAGACAGTGGACCACAGGATTCAGCTCCAGCTTGCCTGCGCCTACCCATCAACTTTTCCAACTTCATTTCCATGTTAGGAACCAGCAGTTCAGAAACATTTGTATTAGCTGACTGCAGAGACAGAGTTCTATCTCTGTATTGGAATTTGGAAAAGGCCATTACCTGATTATCTACAAAATGCCAGGAGGTAGGCTAGATGAAAACTCAGGGCAAAGGAAAGATAGGCAGTGCTTAAGGAAAAAAGCAGGTTCTTCACATAGTTCTCAAAAAACTTGTGACATGAAATACAATTTGTAAAGCCAAGTGAATAAAATGTGTCTATAAAGGATAATTGTCTCTTGAGGACCAGGAAAAAAATTCTTTAAATTTCCTCTGAAATCTAGGAATAAATTTTCCAAATTATTTTTTAAATGTAGTCTAAATCATATCTAGGTAAACAGAATCACATTATAGAAATGATTCCTTTCAAGCTGAATATATAATCTGTTTCTGACATAACAATATATTCATAGAATTCTTAGCTACTAAGCTGATAGAATTAGTTTGGCTAAAAATTCAAAACTATTTTGCTTGCCAACATTTTATCATTTCTCACTGAAGTTTTATGTATTTTGGTATTGTGGATTTCTATTCCTAACACTCCCCTTTAAGATTATCAGATTAATTTCTTCATTTTTCTAGAGGAAATGAATTTCACACATCAAATAGTCTTCCCACAGTTCCTATATATGATGTAAAAGCACGCATATAGATATTCACTTGTTCATACATGCACTCATTGAACACAAACTATACTTAGAGCGTTGTATTATGAAATCCCTAAGCTATTCACTTTGCTGAGTACTGCCACAGAAACAAATGAGTAATATAGCATTGTGGGAGTGCAATAGTTCTATTTTTACATGATGTAAATGACTTCTTATTTCCTTAAGTGTCCATTTAGTATAAATACAAAAACAATGCTTTTAGTATTAGTATATTGACACTAATGCTATATTGAAGGCATTTCAAAGAAGGTTATATGAATTTTTTCCACATGAAGATTTAATTTTAAATTATTTACAGTATTAATATATTCACCCCTTTATTCAAAATATATGTAAGTATGTGAGAGAGAGTGAGAGCGAGAGAGTGAGAAAGAACAAGAAAGGGGGGGGTGGTTCTGTGTACCAGGCATTGCGTTAGAAGACTGAAGTAAAACATATATAAGACCCCAAAGCTACTTTCTTTGAAAATCTATTGCATACAGAACTTGATTCCAGATAACTTAATTGACATTTCCCTTTTTTAGTTATGGCCTATGATTTTATGCTAGTTTTAATTTTGTTATAATTTTCTGTACTTCCAGAATGCTTCACATGATCTTATATGGCAAATTGGGGTGTATCCTGAGATTATAAGAAAGACTAAGAAAAAATAAGTAATACATAGAATTAGTAAGAATTTGGGGTTACACACTGGGGATATGTAAACATAAGCTCATGTATTCATTCGTGTTTCACACATTTTGATCGGCTATTCAAGGCTACTGAAATTAAGCACTAAATCAGGCATAATATTGAATCTTACACATTCAGCTTCTGAATTGAAAGCCTCTTCTGATTATAACTAACCTGTCTGCCAACCCCGACATGTTGCAAACAGATGCTCTAAGACATTGGAACTCTTTTCATCTTATTGGGAGAAGACTCTTTGAAAGCTCTTAATGGTTATTTTTCTAAATGTGGTTCATTTAAGACCTTAATTGGGTACATGAAACTATTTTTTCTGTCATCAATCCTAGGCTGTGCACATGTGCTATGTGTCTAGAAAGGTTCTTTTGTTTTAGACATGACATGATTTTATGAGTCATGGGAATGAGAAGTCTTCATTATTTAGAATACCAGGTTTGACTAGATCAGTAGACCTTAGCTGTGGTGTGAGTGGGAGCTCAGATTTTGGTCAGCGTGTTGTACTGTTGGGGCTGCCACAACAAAATGAAACAGCTTGGTGGCATAAGCAACAGAAACGTCTTTTCTCTTCTCCCAGTTCTTGAGATCAGTTTAAGCAGGTTTGGAATGATCTGAAGGTTTTCTTTTAGATGACCACCTCTCACTGCATGCTTACCTTTTCCTGTGCATGTTAGCTCAACATGTCCTTATGTCCAGACTTCCTCTTGCCATAAGCTTGCAAAGCAGCATGTCAGATTCCACAGTCTAGTTCTCATTTTATCTTAATCACCTTTTTAAGGGCCTGTTTCCAAATGAAGTCACATTCAGATGTACTGAAGAGTGGGGCTTCCACACAGGAGTAGGAGAGGTGGTGCAACTTACTCCTTAGTAGGGAAAATGCCATGCATTTCAAATTATTTACAGTGACCAAAATGCAAATAGTAACTGAATCAAGCAAGTACCTCAGTGGATTCTGGAGTTCCAGCCAACTGCAGATGAGAAAGCAAATACTAGATGTTCTTTCTGTCTCATCTGAGATCTGGACATATGTTTCCTCATTTGGAGGGTTAGAAAAAGTAGAATAGACCAACTAGGATCCTTTAAAATGTTGCTGTTGGAGACTTTTTTTTAAACCTGAGTATAGTCGGAAACATACGAGTTTAAAAATGGCTTTGGGCTTTCCACTGGCATGCTCTCACTTTAGGACTTTGAGTTCAAGGACCAGGACGGCAAGTGTGTGTGTGTGTGTGTGTGTGTGTGTGTGTGTGTGTGTGTGTGTCTGTGTGTAGATGGAGAAGTCACAAGAGGAAAATCTAAATGAACAGGAGAGCTGCTGACCTGGCCATTGACATACCTGTTCAATGCAGCTTCTCTGAAGAGGAGGGACCTTAGGTTGGAGATGGGCAGCTCCTGGAACTCAGGGCTGTGGGTTGACCACAGAGTAGCCATGGTACTTTTATCAGTTAATCCATGCTTCCAGATTTTATCTTACTTTGGGAGTTTTGGAATGTGTGGGGCCAGAGGCCTGGTGACCACTTCACTGTCTTGGCAGAGTTTCTAACATGAAGTAGTGGGCCTGCTGTCCACACAGTAGCCCCTGGATAGGGAGTTCCTGTTTCCGGTTTGTTTTCCTTCCAGCCTAGTAGGTGGCTTGATATTACTTTCCATCACTCTATCAGCTTTCTATAAATAACACCCACCCTCCATTTCAATATTCTTTAAGGTATATTATAATTCATGTTTCTAAATGTTTAAAAACAAAAAATGGAGTTGGTGGTTTGGTATTGGGAAGAAGAGAACCTGAGGGAGAGAGTATTTTCCTCTATGTTCTCTGACCGTCAAATCTCTTGTAGCCTTCAACCAACTC
The DNA here is from genome assembly GCF_000622305.1 of Nannospalax galili. Taxonomy (NCBI): domain Eukaryota; kingdom Metazoa; phylum Chordata; class Mammalia; order Rodentia; family Spalacidae; genus Nannospalax; species Nannospalax galili. The sequence goes on along the minus strand of NW_008331836.1, from coordinate 1,694,993 downwards.
ATAAGTACATAATTTTATGTTAACTATTAGTTTAATTATAATGTTTTACAAAGGTTGCCTCTTAATTTTCCTGAAGGTGAAGAAATTGAAAATAATAACATTGGTCAAAAAGTCTGGTATCCTGTGCTGATTTTGCAAGTAATGGGTGATGACCCTTCCCTAGTTACTTAATCTCCATTCATCTCAGCATCCCATCAATAATATGATGGAGATAATATCTGCCAACCTAATTAGGAGTAGTAAGGATCAAGTGAAATCATGTCAGAGAAAGTGCTTTATAAACTGCCAAGCACTGTACAAACAGAAATGATGAGTGCTGGCAGAGGAACATGGGATTATGTTCGAGGCATTAAAAGCTTAGAATAAATGCTCCCACTTCTCAAAACTCTTGTCTGATCAGACTAATCCAAGGTGTCTTTATTATAACTGGACTCCTCAAATCCTGATCTGAGCCTGAGCTTGCAATGCTGTGATATTTTAGGACCTAAAAACTGATTAACTGCACTGTGGACTCCTGTGACAGACTGTAGTCAAATTGTTTGTCACCATTCAATTTGGTGACTGTCTTCAAGCTCTTTCTTGAAAAAGAGTAATTGTTCAGCTTGGTATAATTTTATTTTTGTAAATGTGTTTCGGATGCAGTTTAAGTTCCCCTAGGGCAGGAATCTTATCTTTTTGTCTTTTTTTTCTCTATTGATTAACCTAGATTAGCTGAGCTCCTAGAACTCAATAGAAACTTGTAGAGTAATTGACAGGGGCAATTTTCTTTTATTCAAATTAAGGGTTTTCATGTTGACTTTCCTAACATAAAATTAGCTTAGTCCCTTGATGCCCTCCCCTTCACTTTTTAATCACACCCCTTATTTTGAAAATAAGTGCATACTGTGTCTCTGTGAATTAAATATCTTTTCCCTCAATACTGTGGTTCTTCAGTAGAGCATATTGATATTGTAATAATGTCTGTTTCCAGCACTAATAATTTTCTGGTGAACCTTATGTTTTTCTTATTGACTTTAACGTTTACTTTGCAAAGCATTTGCTTCAGGACCTTGTTTTAGACAGCAAGTGATACAGAGAGAAACACAGTGCATAAATAATCACATAAAGCCCCACCATGGTTCATTATCACTGGATAAATTGAACAGGGACTTACAATTTCTGGTTTTATTTTAAATTTTGGAGCATGAAAATTACCAAGATAGTCAGTAAATCATAACATTAAGTTTCCCACCTCAACCATAGTTAAGTGTGCACTTCACAGTAGTGTTGTGTACATTCACATTGTGCAGCGGATCTCTAGAACAGTTTTCCATGATGTACCACGGAAACCCTGGACCCACTGAGCAGCACTCCCTCCTCCACCTCCCATCCAGCCTTTGGCAGCTACCGTGCTCACTTCGAATTCTCTGATTTTACTTCTTTAAATAATTCCTAAAGAAATATTTTTGTTTAGTTTGTATTCCTCCTTTTACTTTTATCTATCCATATCAGAGTGGAAGTCTGGATCATTTAATTGCTAAGTAGCATTTTCCCTTCTTCCTCATATACAACAAATCCAGGTTCAGTGCTAATTTTCTTTAATTAGCATCATGAATTTTGTCTGGCTAAGGATAAACAGTAGGATCATGAGAGAGCGAATAAAACCATTTTGTATAATTTGTAAATAATCAGTAGCTATTTTCTAAATCAAAACAGATTTAGTTAAGGAAAGAATATCTGTCTAGATGATATAGATATAGATATAGATATAGATATACACACACTAAAGTTGTCTGTTATTAAAGATTCATTTTAATTAAAAAACCTTTCTTAGGATAGTTGTAGAAACCATGTTTATACTTGTGGGGAGAACTTTAAAGAACAGGTTTCCAACTTTAGTCTGCATCAGAATTTCTTAGCAGCTCCTGAACACTTTGCTAGATAGGACTACCAGAGCTGCTAATTCAGTAGGTTTGGGTAGGGTCTTGAGAAGTGGCATTGCTTTTTATTTTAAATTTATTTATTTATTTTTATGTGTATGAGCGTTTTTCCTGCATGTATGTTAGCTGCACCTATGTGTGCAATGAGAACAGAGGTCAGAGAGTATGTCAGATCATCTGGAAAAGAATTACTGAAGGTTGTTAGCCACTGTGTGGATGCTAGGAACAGAACCCAGGTCTTTTGCAAGAACAGCCAGTGTTCATAATCGTTGAGCTATCTTTCCAGCCCCTGAAGTTGTTTTTAATCAAGTTACCAGGAGACCGTGAAGCTCTGGGGCCCAGAGTTAACACTGTGAGAACTGTTTATCTTATTGTAGGATATTCCCAAGATATCTTACAAGACAGAAAGAAATGGTTGGTCAGGCATGGCCATCAGGAGTGCTGAGCTACAAAACACCTCTTAGGGATTCCTTTGTGACCATTTGCACATGAAAGATTGCTTAAGATCCTTCCTCCAAATGTCTTCATATCCTTTCCAATATTTCCTAAATTTATTGGTTGCAGAACCTACTCTTCAACTAACATCTATTACTTTGCGGGGACTTTCATTTTGAGCATAAATCATTTTTTTTTCTTAGAGTAAAAAAAATTAGGGAAATCCTGGGATTCTAGTGTCATAATAGGAATATAGGTTGTAAATTTTCTTGATGAAGGGTAACACATTTCTATTCTTTGTCTTTAAAATAAGTAGGCTATAATGCTCTTTTTTAAAAATTAAAATTTTTTAAAAAATTTTATGTGTATGCATGTATTGCCTGCGTGTAGGTAAGTGCACCCATGTTGTGCAATGCCTGCAGAGGTCAGAAGAAGCTGTGGGATCCCCTGGGACTGGAGTTACAGACAGTTGTTAGCTGCCATGTGGGTGCTGGGATTCGAACCTGGGTCTTCTGCAAGAACAACCAGTGCTCTTAGCCACTGAGCCATCTCTCCAGCCTCTAATGCTGTCTCTTAATGTTGGCAGGAATATAAATGATGTGTGAACCAAATGTGTGTAAGTTCTTCAATTGAAGACGCAGAAATATTGTTAAACTTTGCTTAATTCCAGTGCTTGCTTTGAGATTTGTCACTGAAACCTTCTTTTTCTTTGTTTTTTTTGTTTGTTTGTTTGTTTTTGTTTTTTTGGTGACCTGTGTAAATTCCACAGTAATATATAAACACAGATTAGTTGAATGCAGGATGGCCTGAAAAGCAACAAGTGCTGTGCACCACATCAGTGATGAACCACTTCAGCTTGCATCCTACACTTCTCCTGAAGGTAGCTTTTCACCCTCTGTGCACAGATTTCTGCACATGGTCATCCTCCTCCTAGCGTCTTCAGGGACATACAGAGCAGGATTGGCAGAGCAAAGCTTTCTTTCTAGAGAATGTGAAGACAGCCTGCTCCAGATGCCAAGAAAAGGCCTTGATTTCAGTTATTTCCCTTTGCAAACAGCATCTCATATTTGTAGGCATGTGGAGATTTGTTTTCTGTAAATTTTTACAGAGTTTTTATACAAAGGCTATATATATATATATATATATATATATATAAAATCTCGCAACTGGGGTCTGAGATTTTTCTAAAGAGACATGAGCAAAGTACATGTTGATGCCTAGTGTTCATCTCTTCCCTCATTGTTTTCTAATTTTCACATTCTACATAGTTAACTCACTCTATGAGTTATGAGTATGAGACATGTGTCTACAAAAATGGTAAATGCAAAATAAGTGTTTGTTGAAGGATAGTGTTTTCATATTGTAGCTGTCTAACATGGCATAGCTGAGCTGGTCAGACAAAGCCATGCCTAGAAAAGGGTTTCCCTCATCTCTACCTAGATGAAGTCTTAAAGACAGATATTATTACTTCCATTTCAAAATGAAAGACTAAAGTCATACCACTGTAAGGGTGAGGACAGACTTTGAATCAGAATTTGGCCATCAAAATCTTCCACCTTGTACCATTTCTTACTGTGTGGAAGAAGGACAGAATATCAAAGCCTAGGATGATGATTATCTGGAGAACCGATTAAAGTTTTGAATAATATGAGCAGAATAAATGCTCTTCTCATATCAAAAGGATTCATTAATGCATATAAAGAGTAAACTAAAATCACTAGCCATAATAGTTCAGTGTTAAATGAATATCAATGTATTAATCCCTGAGGTTATTCTCTCAAGAGCTTTACATGAATAAAGCTCTAGTATGGAACTGTTTTGAAACCACTGAATTGGAAAATTTTAATATTCAGAACAGAGACAAAAAAAGATGAACATTTTATTACATTTATTCTGAGTTTATTTCTTGACAGTAATGGAAATGTAGAAAGATGAAGTATACAGGGCCTGTTTAGCCTCACATTTTAATACTGTGCATATGAATGTAGCTAACCTCAATAAAATAGAATTAATAAGCAATCATATTTATGTGCTATAAATTCACTTTTTGAAGTGAACATTTTCTAAGAACTTTTTATAGTCTATGAACATAAAAATTCAAGATATGTTATTTAATGGACTCAATATACAATGAAATGAGCATTTGCATGTTGTTTTTATGGGCTAGTCAGAATGTAGATTTTTTGGAAGCCAAAAATGAAACAACTCCCCTGCTCCTCCCTCCAAAAGGAGTATGTAATAGGACCAGACTCATACCTTTCCCTTGAGCTGAAGCGACAAACTCAAGGAACTTCTGGGAAATTTGTCCTCAGCACTAGGAGAAGGTCCTTCGTTAAGGAGAATTGTTTGTGGGAAATTTTCTAATTAAACTTGCACATCTTCTTCAGATTCTGGTATCCCATGGGAATACTAGTATCTGAAGAGGGTGACAGTGCATTGCATGAAGAATTCCTCTGGTTGTGTCTGATTTTCCCACCTTTCCAACTTAGCTGATCTAATGAGTTAGGGATACATACACACACACACACACACACACACACACACACACACACTCACTCATACATGCACATGCACACACACATATTAATTTTGGTGTGCTTTTATTTTAAAATGTTCTCACTCCTGGTTGATGGCCCCCTATGCTGTTACAGTGTGGTGTTCCCTATTGTCACTCACCACCCAGCCATCCCAACTAGCCTGTCTTTTCCTACCTTACATATTAGAAGTCATGAAATAGAATGACTCATATTTTTTTTTCCCTGAGAATTAAAAGCTTTCTCATAGAACTTTTTCACAGAGAAAGTTGAGGTTTTGAGGTTGAACAAAGCAAAACGCTAAGGAAGCGTCAAACAAAATGGCCTCCATGGTCTCAACAATATAAGGGATGAATTGATGGTTCCAGGATGGTGTGCCTGTCAGCTGCTATCAGTAATTGTTATGGAGTTAACAGATAAGTAAAAGGAGTGCCCCAAACCCATGGAGAATGGCCAGCTCATATAAACTGATTGGCATGCCCTCTAATGACGATGCGTATTTGTGAGGCGGTGGAATTTTCATTATTTGCAAAGAAGAAAACACCAAAAAACTAACTTGGAGGAGTGCACAGTTTAGTGCCTGAGAAATTACATGTGTAGTTTTTGTTCAGTTTCATGAGCTAGTACAATTGAGGTCTGTACAGTGATAATACAAACTTTCAAATGTATTTCACTTGATACATGAAGTTCAATGCATGTTCTCATATATTTAGATAAATATGCATGTTGCTATTGCATTTATTTTCTTCCTGATATTTGCTTTCATTTGATTAAAATTTAATTGATATCCCCAAAGCCCATAAACAAACTAGAGGAAGTTCCTAACTCAGCAAATAGGTGGCAGAAAGCCCACCCACAATTTCGGATTCCTTTTGGAAAACTCACAAGCACATGATCTAAGAAATGGACAATCAAGAATTGACAAGTGTACATTAAGACATATTTTCTTTGAGGCCTACAATTTTTAAAGAAAATATTGAATGTTGTTAGTTTACCTTACTAGTTTTGTTTATACAATTGTAATAATGAAGTTTAGCTCATTGCAAACAGCAGATTAAAACATATACTTTTTGGTTTTTTAAGTAAGTGATTTTATATTTAAAGGGTGTACTTTTACAGCAGAAGAAAATAGCAGAGCCACTGAGTGGGAAAACCAGAGGAAAATCCCTCAGGGCACCGTAGCAGTGCAGTTAGCAATAATTTTAATTGGACACCCAAACTAAGCCAGCCTCAAATCATGTGTGTGTCTTACAAATAGGGTTGATTATGTCCTTTAAGTTCTTTTAGAGGCTTATAAAGATTTATACCAGTAGTTAGTTGCTCTGTCTGAGCTACAGAGAATATTTAATAGTTCTTATCAGGATTAATGAGTAGAAATATCTCAACAGATGCAATTCTCTAGTCTGTGCACTGTAGTAATTTGATATTCCTTTTATCTGCTTGTAGTCATGTCAGGAATAAGAGACCTTCTTTGATATGAGACCTTGTTTTTTATATATTTGTCAGATTTTTTAAAGTAAAGACATTATATTGTTTATTGTGTAGCACTTTTCTAATCTTGGCTGTTTCTTGGGGCCTTGCACTCAGTACCTAAATCTTGCAACTGCTTAAGAATATAAAAAAGTCACTCTTCAATTTATTGAACAAATACTGAGTACCTACTATGTGCCAAGTCCTGGAGATAAATGATAGAGTCAAAAAGAACCTAGTGACATTGATGGCTTGAGATATAGGTTGAAATAAATTAAAACAATACTAGGCAAGGGGAGAAGCAAATTCAATAGTGTCAGTGGTGTCTGAGAAATGAGGGAGGCTTCCTGGAGGAAGCAGCTAAGTTAAAGGTCCAAGTCGGCATTAAGTAAGTGAAGTGGAATTGGAGGAGAAACTTACAGGTATGTGGAATTGTGTTGTGGTGCTTTTGAGGTAGAAGGAAATAATAACCTCTTTAAGGAAATGAAAAGAAACCATTGACATTAAAGTAGAGAAGGGCCATGGTGGGGTTTATGACCAGTCAACTCTGGTGAGCTGCTCTAATTTAGGCATTTTTACTTACTGTAGGCATATGTCTGGAATAATGTCAATCATGGTAAAGAATTTAGGAAGAACTACAAAACGCAGATAGGGAAACCAAAATCACAGATCCTCTTCTTACCCAAAGCTACTTTAGCTCAGCATTTTTTCCAGTTAATGACATTTTTTAGTCATGGATAGACAAACATAAGTAGGCAGACAGGTATAGCTGTGAACAAATCTGAACTCTTACTGCCGCAGCCTGCTACTAAGCTACTAATATTTGGAAATGAAAATGATTCCATAAGCTGAATACTGAAATTCTTACACTATAGCGCTAGTCACACTGCAAATCATCGTTCTGCTTATGTAGTTAATTGGCTTCATACTTTTTTCAGAAAAGCAATATATATATTTTTTTCCCTATCCCAAATTGAGAAGTTATTTTTCATCATAAATATTTGGATGAATGATATATGTGCACATGTGTGCAAGTGTGTGTGTGTGTGTGTGTGTGTGTGTGTGTGTGTTTGGTGATAGGCAAAAAACCAATAATGGTGTCTCATAAACACGTGCTTAAAAGCTGAATCAAAAACTGGGAAAATTATAGGGGCAAATTTTCTGCTTTTGAGAATATTTAAAAAGGTTGGAGTTTATATATTTCTTCTTATTTGGTATTTGCTGGTATAAAGGTATACTTCATAAAATCAAACTTACATAAGAAATATAGATTGAAAAAACCTTGGATTGAGGTATATTTAGAGATACTGGAGTTGGCATTGGGTAAGATAAGAAACAGTGAGTGGAGACTGACTGGGAATGTGTCCACGGAGCTCTGCTGTGTGGGTCTCACCTAAACCCTACACACAGAGGACAATGTCAGGAGAGGAATCATAGATCCTGGAGAGACAACCTGACAGGACCCAGATGGAACCACCCTCAGAGCACTGCTGCCCTCGAAGGCTTGCTGCTTAGATGCAAGTCACAGCTTAAAGACATCCTGTGCTGATATTTCTTCCTTCCAAACTGAAGATGGCCACATCAGTCTGTGGCATGCTCATCTATACTTTGTGTTTTGGGATTTCTTTTCAAGTAAGAAAAGATTGGCATTCTCTGCAACTTATTGAAGAGCGCCCTGGCTGTTGTCTCACTGTCAAGAAGATAAAAGAGGACAGGAAGTCTGTGTTCAGAAGGGATAGCCCAAGGACAAGGCCTTCCCTCTAGCTTTCTGAGCCCAGTAGAGGTGAATGTGTACTATGTTCATTCCTTCCCTCTCTGTCTCCCTCCCACTCAGTCCCTATCTCCCTCCCTTCCTACTTCATTTCCTCCCTCCCTCCCTTCTTCCTTCCTCCCTTCTGTTCCCCTGTACCCTCTGCCTCTCACCCCATCCCTCCTCTTTCTTACTTCTTGATGCTCCCAGTGTTTGGTGATTGATAGAAAATAGCCTGTTTAGAAATTTAATTATAGCTTAATAAAAATGTGTAGATAATTAACCTATCATAATGAGAATATGAAAGAATTGCATAAGACTTTGGGCCTCAGTGAGCCAATGACATTGGGGTGCCTTTGACCCTCAGGAGGGAAGACTGGTTCCTGGAGGAGGGTAACCTGATCTGTCCTTGCCCAGGAAGCTGGCCTGTAGCCCTCGTAATCATTCTCTGTCTCTTAGAAAAGCCAGCCTGACTCATGTGTTTCAGAGCATGCCTTCTTTTCATCTTGAAAAAACATTATCATCACTTCCATGTATTCAAAAGATATCAGAGAGGCTATGTGGAGTTGAGTAATAATTAGGAATGTGGCACATATTGCATTTGTAAGACACTCAAATTATTTTTCAGATATTAGGAGGTGTAATCAAGTCTGCAACACATTTTGCTAATGATATTTCCTTTAACTTTCAAACCCATATGTATTACAGGGGAAATGATATCCATATGTTTTATTCGTTTGCACAGTTCATTAAAAGATGTATTTAAAGAACTATTTTTAAATGCTTGAGTAATTTCATCTCAGAAATGATTCCTTTTGTCAAAATTACTTGGCAGATAAAATTTTAGTTGTTGGTCACAAATCAATGTTTTGAAGTACCTATATATGGTGGGATGGTTAATTTTAGATTATTAAGAAGTGTACTACCTCACATAATTACCATTTTTGTGGTAAGAGTACTTACTATCCTCTCTAAGGAAAGACCTTTTAGTGATAACAAATGGGTATCAGTGTATGATTTTGCCCCTAAGGGATTTCTTGATCTATTGCATTTTGTTAAACTTTTAAAAAATATTTTTTTATTATTTTTATTTTATGTGTATGAGTGTATTACCTGCATGTACGTGAGTGTACCCATGTTGTACAATGCCGCAGAGGTCAGAAGAGGGCTTCGGGTTCCCCTGGAACTGTTTTTAAGCTTCATCAATTCCTATTTTAAGCAAACCTTACAAAATGTCCTTCTTAATAACGTGCACCTATTGATTACCCACAATGAGCTGTTTGGTTCCAGTGGCTCTCATATTTCAAGCTTTTGGAAACTACAAAGTAATTCTCCTACAATTAAAATAATTTTAAAAGGTAATTAACAGAAGCCTATCCAAAACAAAGCAATCAGAACCATTTGGACATGATCATACCAAAAAAATGTTGATCAGGGAGTGCTTTAGAAATCTGTATTCTCGCTCTTAATTTCAAGTGTGGATATTTTTAAGCCTAAAGTAAGGTGATCAAATAAATTATCAGCAGTGTTCTATATCAACTGTAATTTAACACATCTGTCCAGAAGAGTATTGAGTAATGAATTACACTAATCAATTCAGATAAAAGAGATTTAATTAACATTAACATCTCCTCCAGGTCTTTAAAAACTTTCTTTTTTGTTTTGTTAATCAGGGACTCTAATCTGTGGATTCTGTGATGATGATGAAAGAGCATTTTCAAGATAGATTTTATTAAAAGCATTTGAAAGAGTATGCAGATGACAATAAATCTTCCTCTAATTTTCCTTAGAAGGTATATTATAAAAATACTGATAATACTTCTCTATGAAAACATTTGCGTATAACACAGCTGTTTTGGAGGGAGTAAAATAACTTTGCTACATTCATTCAGCATGTATGTAAAAACCTGATGATTTATGTTGATAACTACTGCATGATCCTCAGTGCTCACCAGGTGTGATGGTTTGAAATGAAAATGTCCCCCATAGGCTCCAAGTATTTGGACATTTGTCCCCAGATGATGGTGCTTTTTTGGGAGGTCTTAGAAGGTGTGGCTATCCTGGAGGAAGCACATCACTGGGGTGGGCTTAGAGAGTTCTTAAGCCTTGCCAGATCTCCAGTTGCTCTCTTGCTTCCTGTGCCTACGTTAAAGTTCTTAAGCCTTGCCAGATCTCCAGTTGCTCTCTTGCTTCCTGTGCCTACCTTATGATGTGAGAGCTTAGCTTCTGCTGCTCCTGCTCCAGCCACCTCCACCCACCATGCCTCCCTGCCATGACAGACTGTAATTCCTCTGGAACCGCAAGCTTGAATAAACTCTTCCATCTATAAATTGCTTTGGTCAGTGCTTCTATCACAGCAACAGAAAAGTGACTAATATACAAGGCAGTTTTGAGGTACAGAAGCTTGACACAAATAACACATCATGGTGACTGATGGGGCTACAGGTGTTTTCTACAAAGTGATCAGCCACCTGACACACACACACATGAATCTTTATACAGCTCCTTGTATATACCACAGACCAGTTTCATTGATCAAACAGGCAACTGAAGAGTTAGGAGGAAGAAGACAGTGAGACACGAATCTGAATCTGGCCTTTCGGCTGTTTTGGGACTTCTTATTTAAGGAAAATGGAGACCAAGGTCAAGAATGGGCATGTGTATTACTTGTGTTGATATGCAGACTCTACTAATGGGATGTTAGGAGAGCCATAATCAATCTCCAGTGTAAGCGACTCTGATCACTTATTAGTGCTCCCAGTCTAATATCTGTGGTACAGAATGGTAGGAGAGAAGGGGAGGAATCTGGGAGTCAGAGCATGTGAGACCTGGTCTATCCCAAGTCATTCAATCTCTCTTAGCTTCAATGTTTTCATTTGTAAATTGCAGATTCTAATATCTGCCCTGGGACTCAAGAATGATTTAAATGTGAGATTTTGTTCACCATGATAATAGAAGTTTAAGAAAGATGTCATCAGTTTTTTTTTTGTTAGTCTAAGAGACAATCAGAAAGTGAAAAAGAAAATGTATTTAAAAGTACTAGGAGGAGGGGATTGAAGAGATGGCTCAGCAGTTAAGAGCAGTGGCTGCTCCTGCAGAGGACCTGGGTTCAATTCCCAGCACCTACCTTTTTGGGTAAGAATCATCCACAACTCCAGTTCTAGAGGAGTTGATGCCCTTTTCTGACCTCCATGGGCACTGCATGACATAAGTGCATTTACATACATGCAGGTAATATACTCATACACATACAATACAAGCAATAAACAAAAATGTATTTGGAAGAATAGTATCTTAATACTTACCTAAAATTGTATTGAATACTACTTCAACTGTTCACAAATAAGATTTTACTGGACCATGGCAAAAAAGAAAAAAAACTGGTAGGAAAAATGATGTCTGCTTCTAAAGAAGATAAATGTAGTGCAAAGCAATCTTTGTGTTCCACATTAAAATATATATGTCTCAGATCAATAATATATCTATAACACCACTTGTAGTTAAAGATATAAAAAGTATATGGAAAAATATACCCCATGTTGATAAGACTTGTACAGAGTATTCAGTTTTTCAGCTTAGATGATCAAATTCTACAAACAGACCAAGGTGGATTTTATTTGATTTGGAACTATTTTAGAGTTGAATGAATTTCAATCTGGAAAAAAGGGATTGTAGGGATCTGAAGAGATGACTCAGCTGTTAAGAGCAATGGCTGCTCTCACAGAGAGCTTAGTTTGGTTCCCAGCACCCACATGCAATTCACAGCCATCTGTAACTCCAGTTCCAGGAGATCCACTGCCCCCTTCAGGCCTATGTAGACACTTCATGCACATTGTGCACTTACATACATGCAGGGAAAATACTCATAAATTAAAAAGAAATAAATACACAAAAATTCAATCAAAATAAATATAAAAAAGAAATAAATTTACACAAATGAACTTATGTGTGGAGCTTTCATTATTTTCAGTATCAAAAGGCTCAAACAAAAGATAACAACACAATATGAAAATGAATGTGACACATCCCGAGGCTTCTTTTAAATGTTCTGATCTTGGTAAATATTTTTTTTTTTGGTTATTCAAGACTGATATTGCATAGAAAAACAATGGCCCCTGCATTGGAAGATATGGAAAATGATCTGGTCTTGTGTGGCACACAAACTTAAAGAAAAAAAATTATCATTAGTTGAGCATGTCATGTGCTTAGCAGGAAACTGAATGTGGTAGCATTCCTTTAACTAGTATGTGGGATTACTCATTTTTCTTTCATAGTGTTTGGTCTGGGCTCTAAATAAAGCAGAGAAGTTAATTTAATGAGACTCTTGGTAATCATGCAGAACCATTTTCTGGCTTGATAGGGTTCAGGTGCAAATTTGTCAAGTCATCTAAATGCTTGCCCCAGTCCCCTGTGTTTACATCTAACTTTTTTTAAACCATGAAAATGAAAAATGCAGGCGATTTTCTGCTGGGTTGAACTCCAGACAAAAATAACACAGATGAGCAAGAGAATAGGAAGATAATGTTATATACTGGGCATTTCTTCCAGATGTACAGTCACAGTATGCAATATGCAGCCATCTTTTTAGTGTTGAGTGAAGAAAATGGAGAACATAAAGTACATAGATTGGTTCATTTCATGGTGATCAAACAATTTGATTGAAATCTCAGTGACACACTTTTTGCACCAGGACATTTTACAGAAATAATTACCTTTGATGTAACTGGTTTCCAAATCTACATAAATTTACAGCCTCTTTCCTTCTCTTGCTCAATTCCGGAATTATTCCCACCCAGGCTGACTAAATGCATTTCACACCACACTTCTGTGCATAAAGACATACTGCCCACTGCTGTGAAAATCAGTGTAACTTTGGTGAACCATTTGTTCCAGCCTTTGAAGGAAATGCAACTTCTGGGACCCATATTGATCTCATGATGACTTTATCCTTTGTGGTCTTTGATTTGCAACTTAGCCTTAAAAAATAAGCTTACATTGGTAAATAAAATCTTTTAAAGAGAGTATGAGAAGCTTGCTAAAAATTGGTGATTTTTTAAAAAGCATATTTAATATGATGGTCAATGTCTCATAGTGATTTAAAAGTTTTGTGCATATTTTTTTTTTAATCCTAAAGTACTGAGTATGGGTGACCACTTGGTTAAAGAAATTAGCTGGGTTTAACAAGATGGCTCAAATGGTAAAGGTGCCACCAAGATTGGCTACCTGAGTTAAATTTGGGGGACGCACATGGTGGAAGGAGAGAACTGACTCCTACAAGTTCTCTTCCAAACTACACATGTATAACCCTCATACTAAACAAATAAATAAATGTTGAAAAAGTTTAAAAACTAAAAAAGGAAATTAGCCAAAGTATTGACTACTGAGAAAGTGAATTAGGTATCCACTTAAAATTAGTTCTACAGTAGTGGATGTGAATGCCCACATGGTGTTGATATAAGGACAAAACAGACAGATTGACAGTCAGACTGAGGGGACTATAAGGTCTTCTATGGTAAGGTAAACAGTTGGGTGATTTCCAACCTTCCCTCAAAGGCTCAAGAAAGAAAGGGTGAAAAGATTGTAAGAGCTGTGTATAGGCAGACTATAGTGAAACAGTGTTTTCCAGATACAACAGGGAAATTGTCTATATGAACTCACAGTAGGCAAGGAACAGAGATCTTAGAGTAGATGGAGGAGAGGACTGAAGAGGATAAAATGAAATTCTCAAAGTATTAATAAAAATATAATTCTAAAAAATGTTGAGTGACTTCTGTCCAATCCTGTGTTGACTGTCAGAATTCTGCTTTGGAAATCTGACCTGTGATGTGGCTGGTTTGGGGCCTTAGTGGTGGTAGTATGGCCATAGTCAGGACAACTAGTCTTCCTAAAGAATGCCATTGCTGGTTGACTTTGAATGAGTGATCCATATTTAGTTGTGATTAAATAGAGCAAATTCCTGCTGGATAAGGAAGACTTGATCTTCTTTAAGGGGGTGATTCTAGATAGACTGACTAGACCCCAGTGGATGAACTTGCACTGAAGGACACCTGGGGACACTAACTTAACTAAATAGGTCTTAACACAAATGACAGAACACATGAAATCCAGTATGTATGGGGAGCTGTGGGATGATACCAATGTGGAAGAGGGAGGGTATAAAGATGATTAAGATGTTGTGTATGAAATACATAAAAATTATGCAAAAAATAGTGTGATATTGCTTGCCTTTGCCAGAGTACCAAGAGCAATCATAGTCGGTTTACAAATGCATCAAAGTAAGCTAAATCCAGGGCTTGACAATGTTCAAGCTACAGTTCCACCCCTTTAAATGTCTTTCTGATTCTTGAAATAGAACAATTTATTTTATTGTTATAATTTAATAGTTCTGGTCTTTAACCTTTGGTCCTTATAATTAGGCAGCAGTAATTATCCTCCCCATCCCCTAATCATTATGATATTACTTCATTTGAATCCCATTTATCTACAATATTTATCCTTATAGCCCTGTGTTGGCTGCTTTTCTCTTAGTTGAGACCAAATACCTGATAAGAAGCAACTTCAGAAAGGAATGATTTATTTGGGGTTTCTGTTCATCTTGGGGGGAAAGGCATGGCAGCTAGTGCTGCAGGACTGTGGAGCTAGGACTCCTCACCTCCTCATATCCCAGCATAATAAAGAAGAGAGACTGCTGTATCCCTCTGAGGATAGACTACTCCCCCGTACCCCACTTCCTCCATCTGGGCTTTATTTACCAAAGATTCTACAGCCACCACTCAGTGCAGAAGGGTTCAAGTGTTCAAACACGTGAGCCCATGGGAGACATTTTACATTCAGACCATAATGGGAACTAGTATTAAAAATGAACAGATTTTTATCATTTTCTATTCAAGTTGCCATAAGTAGGAGCAAACACACCCAGCATAAACCTGGGGAGGAGCTTAGTGTGGAGTGAGACTTCCACCTAGCTGGATATCAGCTTGTAAGTGACAGTTTTTTAAGTTTATATTTTTATTCATTATGCTTGTCATTTGTTATTTATTTGTTCATTATGTATAGGTAGCAAAAAACAAGACATTACAAAAGCTATCAATATGTCATAAAAATACAAAAATGAAGCACTGCAATATTTGTCACCATGCTTTCAAGTGTCATTTGTTAGCTTGGGAATGCCAATCCCTAAATGGTGGCTGATGACAGTAGCTCTTGATAACAAGTAAGGTGAAGAATCTTTTGTCATCGATTAGAAAATTTTGTAGCAAACTTGTAGGTGGTTAACTTTGATATGATTCTGGTTGACAGTTTGAGTTTTTTGTGGAAAGGATGAAAACTGAGATGTCCTGTTTCCTTAAAATGAGGTCAAATGGTGTTCTCAATAAGATGTTTATGCTCCATGTACTTTCAGGGAGACTTATGATTGTGTGCCCATGCTAATGAGGCCTCATCTTCCCTGTGAAGCTTCCCTTCAGAGATGCTTTGTAAGATGTGGAGGAATTCTAGATTTTTAAGAAACACACAGGAATAGTAATAATAACATCACAAAAAGAAATGAAATTTAACAGCATTATCATAAAGAGACTCAAAGTTCAAGTCATGACAGGTGTTACATGACTGTATGTGTTGGTCAAGCAGAGTAGATGTATTATGGAATGCATTGCAAGTAATACAGCTAATAATATTGATGTATCTGTAATGGAAGGAAATCTGCTTTTTTAAAAGTTAACTTATTGTTAATGATTAAAGCACACAATTGTTTTAAAGGTATAATTACTGATTCTTTCATTTTCAGTAAAATAGTTGGTGAATTTTATAGCCACATTAATTCAATATTAAATTCTTTATAGATGTCTTTCTACAATTGACTATGAACCAGAAGACATTTTAGAATATAATTTGCAATGAATTAATAAAAATTTATTTGCCTCATTGACTAGCATGACTGGCAAAGACTCATTCTTAAACTTCATCGTTGGGCAGCATGACATTTGTTCTATTCCCTGTTAAGGTTCCAGTTCTGAGTAGCTCCATGTCACAACACTAGAGATTATTTAAAAAAAAAATCAATGATGATATCTATTTACCTTACTTTTAATTTGCAATGAATTAATAAAAATTTATTTGCCTCATTGACTAGCATGACTGGCAAAGACTCATTCTTAAACTTCATCGTTGGGCAGCATGACATTTGTTCTATTCCCTGTTAAGGTTCCAGTTCTGAGTAGCTCCATGTCACAACACTAGAGATCATTTAAAAAAAAAATCAATGATCATATCTATTTACCTTACTTTTGAAAGGATAACTTCATATGGTGTTTGGCAGTTTTATCTAATGAAAAATTTTTAAAAATACTATATTCTACAGGAGATTTTTTTTGTATTTATCCATAAATGGCATTGTTTGTTTTTTCTGAGTTAACACTTGAAGGAGGATGATTTAGGATTCACAACTTTGCTTACGTTTATTTACTGATTTGTGGTAGATGCAGAAATTGCTAGCAGTGAAATTTTTCTAAATCTCCCTGTGTATTGAAGATTTTATAGTATGTTTTTATTGGTACCTATCACTTGCTGTATCTCCACCTCTTCCTCTCCCTCTTGCATGAAGTCTTTTATACAATGAATGTACATTTTTTATGTGAAAACAAGATGACACACTTTCAATAGCTCACAATTACTGCCGTGAATTTGTTTTATCTTTTTTGTTTGTATCTCTCTTAATGAGCCCCCCACATGATTAGTGCGTGTTCTGGCAATGTATTCATTCATGAGTGTAGGAAGTGAGATTTTCAGCTCCTTTCCCCCCTGAGCCTCTGACCTAGGAGTGCAGAGGAAACAAAAGGGTTATAGTTTCTTTATACAATCACGTTTGTCCCCCAAACTGCTCTTACTTTTTAATGTTCATTGTGAATGTCATTTCAGATCTGGCTTGACTCTAAACCAAGACCTACTTAAGAACAAGAAGTTTGTTACATTGATGTTAAATACATTCCAAGCACTTCGTAGAGGATTTCAGTATGTACTCAGTAAATATTTGTTGGAATGAAAATAACAAATTCTTTTATATTAATGCGATAGCCTCTCTCTCCACTGATATTGTAAAATTGAGATTTATCTCAAGTAAAGTTCACATATATCTTCATTTGAGTAGTTTTAGTAAATGTATGCATTTGTATTTTTTACCTTGACTTCCAAAAAGGGAAAATTGTATTTTTCCCCCTTAGGACTTTGTTGGTTATTTTCATTATTTGATTCATTTGGGACAATGCATTTCTTGGGTAGAATCAATTCTTCAACTATGAACCTGATACTTAGCATATAGTTAGTAGTTTATAACAACTTAAAATCCCCTAATAATATTCTCCTCTCACCCAATGAAAAAAGCAGAATAAAACATATCAGAATTTCTCTCCTCTCAAGAAGTAGTGGATGGGTGCCTTTGGAAGCAGTTCATACATTTTCCTCACAGGGAAGGTGCTCACTCCATGTGTGTGGCTCATGCTACATCCAGAGAAGGAGGAGACCTCCTCCCCTCTCCTCCCCTTGCTCAGAGTCTAGACATACTAGCTACAGCACTGGAATGTGAATGAGATAGCAAAGGAAGGAAACCACCTTGTCTGGTGTGTGACTGTGTCTTCACAGTATCCCAAGAGCCTTCAACTAGTGTAGTTACGGATGGGATCCTCGTTCTTTTCTTGACACTCTCTTTGTCACTGCTTTAGCCTCATATGTCCAGCTACCTCCTGGTTATTACAGTTGGGCTTGCATTAGTCATTTGAAACATGGCCTGAGCTTAGTGACTCGGGAGATGGCTTAGTTGCTAAATTGCCCATGAATTTAAAATTTAAATGTTTATGTTCTTCTCTTTGGATAGACTGGTGCTCTGTACCTCAGATGAATTTACATCAGGGAATGACATGAGACAAGACCCAAAGGGATGGAAGAGAGTTTGAGAGCAGATAATGTTGGAACTGTCTTTCAACGAGCAATCCCTATGTTTTAGAGTACTGGTGCTGTCACTGTTGGCCTGGGCAAATATAGAGTATTAAATGTTAGATACATCTGGTGCAAACCTTTCTGATTCCTTTTAAAAAGTGAAATATTTGTAGGAGAGAAGGAAGTAGTGATTTTTTTTAGAAGTAATATATGCTGATAGCAAGATTGCTAAATCTAAAATCAAAATCTCTTCCCATTTTGCTGACACAGGCACTCACAAGTCCACATCTGGAATGAGCTCATTTTCAAGTAAGAGGAATTTTCAGAATCAAACATCCATGTGGCAGCCTCTCTCCAATTTCCATACCTTGCATATAACCATACTTACTATGGATATTTTAAGTTACAAATTCTATTAAGGGTACAGTCTCTCGGTCCTGTACTCATACTTTCTGGGTTTTATTTCTGCTTACTGTCTCAGTCTTTCCTCTTTTGGAAGCTTCTTGTATGCCGGAGGGATCTTAACATATCTCTCTGGGCATTCTAGTGCCCTAGGTGTGTCTTCTTTTCCTGGTCTCCTTTGAAGTCCAGCACCTTGTTTCTGGCATTTACATTGTGTCTTTCAAGAACTTCCTCTGATTCTCCAAGCAGATACATCATTTTCCTCGAATGCAGCACAGCACGTTTCTCATAGGGTTTTTTTTTGTTGTTGTTGTTTGTTTTTAAATGGGAATTAGTCACATGATTTCTGTACTTCTGTTTTTTTCTTGGATTTTCTACTCCTCGTGGTAGACGGTGTTTGAAACTGGATTTAGTAGATATTTATGGATGACATAATCTTGTAGGGTCATGCATTTCTTCCAGTATCTTCCTTTCATCACTTTCCATAAAAATCATGGTTCTCTCATAACAACCTCTTTTATTTCATAAATACCATTAAATGACACTTGGTTACTAGCAAAAATATCTGAAGAAGGGGAATTAAATGATATTGATTTTTAAAGTGTTGAAAGAAAATATTTTAAGCATTAAACCATTAAAATCAGTTTTGATATAAGATACTGCTTTGCATGTTTGTGGGCAGTGCAGAACAATATGAGACAATAGTTCTACCCTCATGAATGCTTATTACTCAGCAAAAGAAATAATGTGAATAAAGTATGGAAAGAAGTAAAGCTCTTACTTAGTACAGCACCAGGTACAGATAGAAACTCATTGCATTTTTCTCTGCTACTAATTTTAAATAGAAAATGGAAGCAGATATTTCAAGGGTACTATATGCCAATGTCCTTTGTAGAAAGTTTACAAAATTTAATGTTCTTTTGGGCACAATTACTTTTCTAAAAGTTATAAATTAGATGTAATTAGTAGTATCAACTAGAAGAGATCAAGTGCTGTTTTTCAAGGCTTAAATTAATCACGTGAGTAGTTGTTCTCCAAGCAGATATTGCATCATACATGTCCAACAGCCTCTTAAAGTATTCAAAATTAATAAAGCAGCAAAGACATTAATCAAGGATGGTATCTCACTGATTTGCATAAATTAATTAACATCAACAGCTACAGCGTCAGTAGAGCAGCACCTGGGAAAACCCTTCTCTCCCAATGAAATAAGCTAGTGAGCCTGCAGGAGAGAGGGATTCTATCTCCAAACACATATCAAGGTCACTGTTTACATAACTCCAGTGACAACACAGCCAAGTCACTGTAGTGCACAGCTCTAAAGGAGGGCCCATCCTGAAGAAACACTGAATGGAAAGCCACTTAGTGATATTCTTGCTAGGTTTTCAGGTGTTTAAGACAGCACTGTGTTGGTATTCTGTGTGTTAGTGATGTTTTACCACAAAGAAATATTAGTATTTATTTGGTTTAAAAATTATTTGTGTAATCAGCTTGCTCTTTTGGTGGATGAGGCTTAAGTCATGTGGGCAATAATGGAGAGAATATGTGTATTCTTATCTCCAAATGTATATTGTATTTAAGGAAATACTTGCATACATTATTGCTCCCATGTCTATTCCATCACATTCAGTTGACAGACATTACCTTAATATGAGCTTATCTACACCACTCATTCATTTTGTCTATTGAGTCAGTTGTAGAGTCTTACAAAACAACTCTTATTTGGCAGTGATACTGCAAAACTCAGGATGCCCACTTTACAAGGTGGGTTCAGGCTCTAAAACCAGGTGCTACATGCAAACAATTATTCACAGCCCCGTACTGGTGATACTTGAAAATATGCCACTTTTCCATCCTGAGGAGAACTGTGAAGTTCTCACAGAGAAAGCAATATTTGGAATAACTGATAAAAATGCTTCAGTGGCAGAGGTGTGAAGAAAGAATAGGTTGGGGGTGGAAAGACTGTGTTACTTATTCTCCATAGTAGCCAGAGTCACTCTCTTGTTACATTTTCGAAGCTGGGCTTTATTTAGTTGCTGATATTTGTTATTTTATGCATTGGTCAGGCATGAGAAGGAGCAAAGAGAAGAACAGAAAGAGAGTGTCGCTTTTCTATCACCTTGGATGTTTCGTGCTCACTCACACTGGCATGCATTGAATGCTGGCTCATTTAAACTGTTCCTGTAAGCCATAGGAGACATAGACTCAGTTAAACCTTGTGGACAGCAGGGAGGAGCCCATGACAATTCCTACTTCTTCAGAACAAATGGAGCCTTAGGGAGAGAACTTTTTTGGGGTATGCGATCACCAGTGCAGAGCCTATTTGGCCAGTTGCCATGCCTCTTTTTGCCAGACCCAACAGGCTACCCATGATCTCCGTAAACACTGGACTTTCTTGGAACACCATGTAATTAGCTTTGATAAATTGCTCATTTGGCAAAATGACCACAACTTTTTAGTGGAAGGAATGAGATTCTAACAGTAATTTTAACACCCTTACAATGCTTCTTCTTGTGGTTTTGGTTTAGTTATATAAATATAAAGTATATCTATTCAAGCTTCTGAAAGGCCCAAAATTGGGTCACTGTGTATTTTCCTGTCTGAGAAGAAAAAGTGTTCATTAAAGTGTTAGGAAGGCCTCAGTTTATAAACAGCAATGGGGTGTGGGAATGTTATGGGAACACTTTTTTGGCCAGTGGGCTGTTACTATTTTAAGCATTTAATCTTTAAATGGTGGGATCTGGTGTGTTTCTGTCTGAGATAATGCTTATTTACTTCCCCCAGTCTCTTCAATGCTGTAAACCTTTTGTGTGTGCTGATGAACAACGAACCAGTGCACAGTCATTCTGTTTCTTGGATGCCTTCCTAGTAACATGATTACCCTTCGGTCCTTTTTTTCCCATCCAATGGACTTCTGTAAATGTTAGAATCCAGTCTTACTCTGGAGTATTCTTTGTCAGTGAAGAGAATAGGGACATGAAGTATCATTCTAAAGCTTGACTTTCTCTGCTCTAGCATCTGCTTGAGTTTTAACCCAGACTACCACACCACCTCCCTATCCACTCTTCCAACCTCCATTCCAAATCTTGAATTCTTCAACCTCTGCGCACAGTTATTCCCTACCTTCTAACTGAAGTCATGTGGTTGGAGGACGTGATGGAGGCCAAGATACAAATAAAGTGTACTTGGGTTACAACAGAAGTTTTTAATAGTCACTGACAATCAAAACCACAAAACAAAAATCTTCTACTTGGACTCAAGCCAGGCCAATTAATCCTGCACCCCTAGAAGAGGCATGTGCTTTGTGAAACTTCCCCAGTAATGTCGATGAGCAGCAGTGTGAAGAGAAAACGCATTATCGCTTAGTCAGCACCTGATAGGTTAGCTCAGTTGGGTGTTGTCCTGGGACCACACAAAGTGATGAAACACAGCAAGAATGCTGATTATTATAAAGTGGGCATTATGCGCCTCAGAAGAGTTAGGTTATTGATCCCAGGTGACAGAATTAGGGAAAGAGCTGAGACCCCCATGTCTTTCTGATGTCCACCTGTAGTAGTCTGGTTTCTGTACTGGTATGATAAACACCATGAGTAAAAGCAACTCTGGGAGGAAAGGCACCGAGAAAAGACAGGGCAGGAACTCAGGTCAAGAACCTGGAGACAGGAGCTAAAGCATAGACCACAGAGGAACTGCTTCCTGGCTTGCTCCCCTGGCCTGTGTTCAGCCTGCTTTCTTATACGATCTAGGACTGCCTGCCCAGGGATGGCACCACCTATAGTGGGCTGTTGGGTCATTCCACATCACTCAACTATCAAGAAAATGTTCCATAGACAGGACCACAAGCCAGTTCAATGGAAGAAATTCCTCAGCTGAGGTTCCTTCCAACTGCGGGTGCTGAGTTGACAACTGAAGGTATCCAATGTACCACCTCAACCTGACTCTGTCCCTGAAAGCCAGGCGCTGCTGCTGAAGGTAGAGAACATTGAGCTGCTTCTTATTTTTGGAATAATATTTCCCCCCTAGATGCTTTTTCCTTTAACACATTTCTTCTAGATACATTGTCTTACATTAGGCCTCACAGATGTGTTATGAATGACTTAAAACTTTATTCTCCCAAACTTTTCAGATTGCCTTTCATATAGAAAAGCACTCCAGATTTGATTTTAGTTTTCTCGTATTTCCTAAATGACTTTATCAAGCAATCTACTTTCTAGGCTTGTTTTTATCTTTCTCATATTTTTCTAAATGTGCTTATTAAGCAATCAACTTTCTGCATCCCATATGCACCAAACTATATTAGAAAATAAAATATTAAAACCAAAGAGTAGAAAATGCAGATTACCAGAAGAGTAAGATGGTCATAAAATGTGCTTCTTTCCTATGGAAATGAATGTAGGTTGAGTATATTTGGTGCAAACTATGATAAAGAATATTAACGTCCAGGTTTCATGTCATGCCGTGTATGCTAACCGTGTCCAAGACACTGAACACTCAAATTTCAATAACTGTTATTGAAAGGCTTTTAAAAATATATTTTATTTATTTATTTTTATTTTATGTATATGAGTATATTGCCTGCATGTATGTGAGTGCACCCGTGTTGTGCAATGCTGCGGAGGTCAGAAGAGGGTATTGGATCCTCTGGAACTGGAGGAAAGGGTGGTTCGTAGCCAACATGTGGGTGCTGACAATCGAACCCATGTCCTCTGCAAGAGCAGTCAGTGCTCCCACCCACTGAGCCATTTCTCCAGTTCAGAAAGGCTTTCTTTTAAGAGTGCAAAGTAGAAACAAAATTGTAAATAAAATAGGATTTTATGGTGAAAGATTAAAATGTGAAAACTGATGATCATGAGTTCATGTATGATAAAATCAATGAAGACAAATTTAGATTTAAGGATAATGGGCATGACTGATATATTAATCAGCCTTTAATTAAATTAAATCCAGTTAGATATTGAATTCACTCAGAAAGAACACTTAGTGGCCTGTTTTGTTATGTCTGATGATCTGTTTTCCTAGGAAAGATTTCCAAGTGAATAATAGATTACTATGACAAAATATTTAGGGTAAAGTAAACAGATTTAATTCTTTACCTTGAAATAAGAATTGTTACAATTTTCATTTAAAACATTGGTCTTAAGGTTTTGCCTAAAATAAGTCATCTTTCCCAGTTATACAAAATTGTTATTCTATAATTTAATGTGTTTAACATTTCAAGGGAATATAAATGCACTGAACTATGGGATTCATAGCAATCTCCTCATAACATTTATTCTGATTTTGAAGCTTCATTTCAGAATAGACTACAGGTTTGAGATGCTCCTGTGACCTTACAGCCGGAGATCCATATTGTGTTTCCTCTCAGTCTGTATTTACTTTTATATTTAAGTTTGTTTGTGCCTTAGCAAACTCTCAGTTCCAACAGCGTACAAAGCAGGCCCTCCCTGTGCATCTTTGTGCTTCTTGCAAGAGTATGGTAGCATTCTAGAAGATTTGTGCTGCTAGAATTTGTTCTGTAAATGGTTATGGATTTTTATTTTTTATTTCTGTCTGCCTTAAAATCTTGCCAGTGAAAGAGGTCTCCTAGTTTTCCTTGGTAACTAGTTGTAGGATTTTGCTTATACATAACCTAAATATTCTGGATTGGAAAAAAAAAGATTTAACAGATGCATATTTTTAACAAAATATTGCCTGTTTCTTTAGTAAAAATTTAATTCATGTTATGAATGACATCACAGACGTCAGTCTACCTAATCAACATAACTCCTTTCTGATGTAAGCAAATGTGTGCTCTTACTGGATTTGCAGCTGTACGTTAATGATTGTTCCAATAGTTGAAAAGTAGTTTGAAGTCAGTCATTGGCACAGCTATGATCATGGTTATCTATTTTTTTTTTCTTTACAAGAGACTTGAGCATGCTAGGAATGCTCTTCTGCTGAACTCCATCCACAGACAGTGGTTATTTTCTAAAAATTCTTTTGTGAAACATTGCTGGTATTTTATCTAATGAGCATTAAATGAATAGGCACAGTTGTGAGCAAAATGTAAACTAGAGCAACGAACTAGAAATTGCACGGATCTAGTTATTTTCCTTCTTCCAAAGTCATTTCATTTTTTAAAAATTATTTATTTAGTAACCACATGATTAAAAGAAGCATTTCTTTTTAGAAAACCATAAAACTTATAAGCAGAATATACACAATTTTAGTTATAACATCAACAACATATTTCTTCAAAAGAAGAATTTAAGTACTATGGATATTGTAAATATTGACATAGTGGAGTTGTCAACATTTTAACATGTAAGTATTAGAATGACTTAATACAGAGCTATTTTGTTATAAGTATGAACCTAAGAATAATTCCTGATACTTGTGCTTTTCTATGAATCTGACTATATCCATTCACACTTGTTCTCATTCTCGGTGATTGATTCCAATAAGACCATATATGTTAGATCACCTTGAAAGCATGTTGTTAACAAAATATATTAAGCAAGAAATATGATATATATATATGTTTCTAGCTTAATGGTACCATTAATTTAATAGCATGACTTGCGTTACAAACTATAATTGATATAAGCAATTTAAAAATACATATGCTTTACCATAAACACAATCATTCAGCAAGTATATTATTTGGGAAAATATATAGAAATATAGCAACCTATAATTATTTTATGATGTCATAATTCAAAAAATAAATACAGGGACAGAAAGCTTGGATGTGTGGACTGTTGTGTGCGATATTATGCTTTTAGTGATATTACATGGCACTGTGACCACTGTTCCTTTATAACCAATACTAAGACACAAATCCCAGCATAGATAGATTCAGCAGGACAGTCACTCCTAGTTTATGCAGATCACACTATGTAATCTCTGAAGATCATCTACCTGTACTGCAGAAATAGGGTCACTGCCGTTTTTGAGCTCATTGTGAGAAGGCCTGTTTGTGAGTAAATTGGTTCTAAATACTGACAAGTGATTCTCAGGTTTCTAAGAAGCTTGTCTTGATCAGTTGCCTTGATGAGTGACCATTTTCCACAGTCCCAGAAGTGGTGTTTGGGTCTCCAGGTCAGGCTTCCCTGTTGAATGATTATCCAGGCTTTGCTTAGATACCTCTTCCTGTACCAACTAGAAACTATGGCCCGCTGCTGACCTATAGTGTTAAATGCACTGGAAAGAGAAGCAGAAACCATATTAATGGCATTAGGTAATTGCTCTTCCAGTCAAGGAGCTTGCCAACCCTCATCCTTCTTCCCTATTTTCTCCTCTATGGGTTCCCCTGAGCGTTGGGGCTGTTTTCTTATTAAAGAATTTGCCGTGTCCATCTCAGTGGGATGAACCAAACTAGGATTACCCACAGGGAGCACTTTGGAAATGACAGAGGCCTTTCTGGTCACTGTAATTGAGTGGGTCCCACAATCTTGGAGTTGTTGCCAAAGCTACTAGGTAACCTGCATTGAACATTTATCTTTTTTTTTTTTCTGTCTTTTAAGCCATTTTTGCAAATGAAAATCCTATATATTGTTTTCTGAGTTTGGAAACTACTATGTGTTTAAAATAATATTTTACTGTGATTTTGTTATACAGAACATTTTACAGAAATGCAACTGCCAAGAAAATTGGAAAAACACCTTGTTATATTTTAGCAGATACTGTTTACCGTCATAACACATAGTGAAGCTGACGTTAACTCATGCTTTTAGAAAAGTTCATGAACTAGCCTTACAAATTCTTGCCTGGTTGCTAGTTAACACAGTATTGTTCTTAGGCAGGAATGGTCTTTGTAGGCATTAATAATTTTAACTCCTGATCTGTGCTTAGAAAGAGAGTGAACTTAAAGAGAAAATGGGTATTTTAATAAAGTACAGGACTTAAATAGAGTTATGTGGACTATTTATTGGTTAGTATATGATTAAAGAAACTCATTGGGAAAGTCACTTTGGCAGAGGAGGTGTGTAGGCAGACTACATAGTCACTTCAGATCTGTCTCAGGTTAAATTGGCAGTGCTTCAGAAAGCATTACCAGCACCAACTCTCAGCATCTTTTGAAAATAGTCATTTCTCTCTCTGTAGGTTTGAATTATTTTCTTTTTTTGAAATTGGTTTTTTAGAGCTTTTTATTCTTCAACACATTTTCTCATTATTTATTTCTATCCAATTGTCAATAGATCCTGAGAACAGGATACACACATGCCTGCTGATGTGGTATTCAGCCAAAGGCCTTATTCCAAGTCATTCCAAGTCATTTTCTTATTTTCTTTTCAGTTAGGTGTGTGTGTGTGTGTGTGTGTGTGTGTGTGTGTGTACGCCTGTGGTGTGTCTCTATGCGCATCTCTCTCTCTCTCTCTCTCTCTCTCTCTCTCTCTCTCACACACACACACACACACGTATATTTTTCTTTTTTGTTGTGGGCCTCCCTCCTATCGTCCCTCCTTTCTTTTCTTTCGTCTTTCCTTTAAAACTGACTAAATTCCAGTGGTTTATTCAGTTGCAATTTCCTATTCTTTTGTAATCCCATAGCTTAGTCAGTATCTATCGTTTCCTTCTTTACAAACACTTGACATAATTTCACATACCTCAGTGGTCTCATTGTTGAAGCTGTGCTGTTCTTACATTCTTAGATAGCATTTTTCTTCTCAGATTTGATAACCTGCTCTAAGTTCTCAGGTCAACAACACTACAGTGAGCTATTTATTGAAGGGTTTCATTGTAAACAGCACAGCCAATTTATGAAAAATAATTGGTTTAGTTGAGCACCTTGGTTAGTTTAGAACACTGCAGAAACAAACAGCTCCTCCTTAGGCTGGCTTGATATTTTGCCTTCCTTACAGCCTGTTGTGCCCAAATACATTTACCTTACCAATGGATGTCTTAATTTGATTTTAATTATATTCTATTTGGCTCTATAAACCCTACTGAAGTCATCTTTGCTATGGAGTTAATAATGTAATCCAGTCTATAATACTATTATAAGGTGATAATGAAAGCAGATATTAGAGTCATACCCATTTCATATTTAACTGAGAAGCAATGTGTTTTAACTAATGAAGTTAGCATTTTAACATGATATGCTCAGCACATGTTAACTGTGTTTTGGAAGACTCATTTGTAGAACTCAGTAAACATAATTTGAAATGTCCCTGTACTTATTTATCTGTCAAATGCTTTGCTGTTGTGTTGCACATAGCAGCTTCTAGGATCACTTATTTGGCAAAAACCAAGAATAAAGACAATGCTAACCAACCAAACAAGAAAACAAAGCTGGGCATGGAGAGATGGCTCATCACCTAGGAGCTCTGGATGCTCTTGCAGGGGATCCAGGTTCAATTCTCAGCATATACATAACAGCTAACAACTATGTCTAATTCCAGTTGCAGGAAATTTGATGCTTTCTCTGGCTTCCTTGGGTATACTACATGTGGGTATACTTACACACATGTAGATGAAACATTCATACACATAAAATAAATAAATAATTTTAAAAGAAACAAAGTTAAGAACCAATAAAGTCCTTGAGGTTGAAGCTGTAGTGAAGTAATGTTTCTTTTCCTTGAATAAGTAGAAATAATTTATTATTTTAATGGC
>NW_008331836.1:1663344-1665788 GCF_000622305.1 Nannospalax galili | reverse complement strand
CGTCTCCTTGGCCTCCTTGATCAAGAGGTCAGATGACCCACCACCATTACAGGACATTTTGCGAGATGCTCATAGTCCCTGGGAACTAATCGACCTAGGAGGGCAAGGAGCAAAAAGTGTCCTTTGTATCCCTCTGACCCAATTAGCATAGATTGAGATCATTTTTAAGTGTGACTGTGATATAAAACATGTGAGATGAGGCTGGGTGTGGTGGCACACGCCTGTAGTCCCAGCACTTGGGAGGCAGAGGCAGGTGGATCTCTCTGGGTTTAAGGCCAGCCTGGTCTACATAGTGAGTTCCAGGCCAGCTGGGGCTACAGGGAAATCCTGTTTCAAAACGACCAAAACAACAACAACAACAAAACCCAAAACAAAAACAAAATAAAACATATGCGATGACTGGGAGTATGCCCTGCCATGTGTTCGGACTCCCTAAATAACTCTTTTATTGAATACTTAATATGTGTCCAGGTACTTCAGAATGGAAACTTAAAGTTTGTTTTCTCATCCACTTCAGTGAAACCAATGTAAGAGGATTCTTTTTAAAAATATTTTGTTTATTATTTTTCTTTAATGTGTATGAGTTTATTGCCTGCATGTAGGTAGGTGCACCTGTGTCTTGCAATGCCTGTAGAGGTCAGAAGAGGGCGTTGAATTCCCCTGGAACTGGCTCAGTGGTTAAGAGCACAGGCTACTCTTGCAGAGGACCTGGGTTAGTTCCCAGCACCCACATGGCAGTAAACAACCATTCTTAATTCCAGTTCCAGGGCACTCAGTGCCCTTTCTGACCTTTCCTGGTGCTGCACACATGTGGTGCACTTACATGCATGCAAGCAAAGCATTCATAGCAAAGCATTCACACACATGCAATAAAAATAAATAAAACTTAAAAATTGTATTAATTCTTTGAAAATTTTACATAATGTATTTTGAACATATTTACTCTCCTTCGTTGTATTCCCAGACCCTCCCTCCTTCCTTACGCACCCAACTTTGTGTTTCCTTTTTGTCTTTAACAACAACTAGTCCAACAAAATGCTATCCATATACTCTTGGGTTAGGCATGAGTCTGTCCACTGCAAAGTGGTAGACTTGTGTGTGCTGCCACAGCCACTGTGAGTTCATACATGCAAATGCCCTGTTGTGTCTGGAAAACACTATTTCATTCATCGTATTCATCCACCACCTCTGGCACTTAGAATCTTTCCATGCCCCCTTCTCAGATGACCCCCGAGCCTCAGGGAGGGACCTAAAATGTGCATTTGTCTTTAGTTCTGTTATCTTTAGGTACAAGGTTGTTTTGTAGGTAGTTGTCAGATCTTTTCAAACCAAGCCATGCAAGCTGAGTTTGGTTTGAAAAACATGATCCCTCTACAGAAGCACAGCAATAGACACTTTGAAAGTGAACATATTTTGAGCAGTTTGTGTGTAGAAGGGTCAAAACATGATAGAGATAAGGATTGGGAAAAGGTGACCAGGCTGGGAAAGTGAACTTGGTTTCCTGGGATTTCCACACTGTACTCCTATGATTCTTACCCCTTACTTTATGAAATGGCAGCATGCGATTCTTGCTATTCATCCTGTTTTGGTGAACATTGGACTGGGATTCTGGATACACTGGTTCTCTTAGATGTTTAGCTACTTGTAACAGCAAGTCAATGGGATTGAGTATACCAGGTTGGGGGTGGAGGGGCCATCATGGAATTCAGGAATTCCTTTCAATCTAACTTGATAGAAACAAAGAGGAGAGAGAGAGAGAGAGAGAGAGAGAGAGAGAGAGAGAGAGAGCCTGTGTGTGCCTGTGTGTGTCTCTGTGTGTGTGTGTGAGAGAGAGAGAGAGTGAGTGTGTGTGTGTGTGTGTGTGTGCACTGAGAAATGAAGAGACTGGTTTTGATGCTGTACAGTAAATCATCTCATATAAGAAGATTAACCTGTGAGTGGACTGAAAAGCCAAAGGATTATGTGGCCAAATTGATTTCCGGTTGGCTCAGGCCTGAAGTTGATGAGAATCTAGACTCTTGTAATAGCTGGAGAAATAGAGGAGGAAGAATTTCAGAGTATTAATACGAAAAATGGGAAATCTCACATGGTCAGTTTGGAAGATTTTTTTTTTTTTTATCTTGATTATTTGGGAGGGTGGGTAAGAGGAAAGGATATTCTATTTCAAATAGCTACATTTTTTAGGGACCTGTCCTAACAACTTTGTTATAGAATAATTGCTGTGCAATGAACCACACATCTTCATAGTGTATAATTTGATAAGTATTGACAAGTCTATACATCCAGGAAGCCATTGCCGTAATAATAGTGAATATATTCAACACCCTGATGTTATCTTGTGGCCCCTCATAAACCTACCTCCTGCTCCTCTGAGCCCCAGATATTCACTGGTTTTCTTTGCCACTATAGATTAATTAGCATTTTCTAGAGTTTTATGTAAGTGG
>NW_008331836.1:1580423-1644150 GCF_000622305.1 Nannospalax galili | reverse complement strand
GGACTTTACTTCCAAGGGGTTTAGTTGGGTCAGGGGGTCAGCCCCCCCCCCCCCAGCTTTGCTGCATGCAACATATATCTCTCACTTTGGATGGTACTATTCTCTGTATGCAGCTCTCCTTGGCACATGTCTCATGGCTTGGCTCTGTTCTGGGGTCTCTCTTGCTAAACCGGCTTCATCTTCACAGCTTTGAAAAATGGGGGGGTCAGCCCCCCCCCCCCCAGCTTTGCTGCATGCAACATATATCTCTCACTTTGGATGGTACTATTCTCTGTATGCAGCTCTCCTTGGCACATGTCTCATGGCTTGGCTCTGTTCTGGGGTCTCTCTTGCTAAACCGGCTTCATCTTCACAGCTTTGAAAAATGGTGTATCAAAGCCCCTTGGTCTGTCAGAGGCTTTGTTTATGCAGGGATATCTCTGCTGCATGCTGCCTGGCCTGGTGACTCTCTGAAACTATGGGAGGAAAAAATGATGACCCCTTCATTCTTGTGTCTTTTATGCCTCTGTAGTCAGCACCATGTGAACTGCCAAGTTTGACTGCCAGCCTGGGATGGATCTTGGCCTACTCCAGCCACATTAGCAACTCTTTTATTCTGTGGTTTCCTGGGAGCAGAAAACCCTAGTCATTTTCCTTTCACAAGTTGGAAGCTTAAGTGGGTGTGATATTGTGCTGAAGGTACTCTTCCTATTGTTTAAGAGAACATCTCTAGGCCTCTACTCAATGACTCACATCTCCTTATCAAAGGGAGCCTCTTGTTCAGGACATGTCTTGTCTCCTACATAAATCTTCCTAGTGCTCTTTTTGAATTGAAACTGCACATTCTGCATTTTTTTCTGCCTCATTTTCTCTTTTTCACTGTATATCTTCATGATATTCACCATTAATAGCCATGCCACCATTTCTATGTTAGGCTGTCTAGAAATTTTTTTCTGCCAAAGAAGTAAGTCCATTACTTTCAAGTTAACCTCAGTCAAGCTCTTAGGCTGGGGGCAGAATGCAACCAGATGCTTTGCAAAACATCATAATTGCTGTTTAATCCCTTATTTCCCTCTGGAATTACTTTGCTCACAGCACAGCTTTCTTCCAAGTTCCTTTTAGAATGACTTGGTGAGCTCTGCTTATAGCATTCAACAGCTTTACTTTCAAATTCCTCCACATTCTTCCACGTGGTCTTGTTCTTTCTAACAACAGAACATCCTCTGACAATAACT
Organism: Nannospalax galili; assembly: GCF_000622305.1. Lineage (NCBI taxonomy): Eukaryota > Metazoa > Chordata > Mammalia > Rodentia > Spalacidae > Nannospalax > Nannospalax galili. The sequence continues at coordinate 1,642,936 of NW_008331836.1, read as the reverse complement.
TCTCTATTAGTTACTCATTGTTGTGCTAAGACACCATCACCAAGGCAATTTATAGAAGGAAGAGTTTATTTGAATTTACAATTCCAGAGGGATTAGAGTCCATAATGTCAGGGAGGCATGGAGGCAGAGGTGGTCAGAGCAGAAAGCTGAGCACTCACATGTTCAAGAAGACACAGGAAGCAGAAATCCATCAAGGCTTAAGAACTCTTAAAGCCTGCCCCCAGTTATGTGCTATCTCCAGCAAGGTCACACCTTCTGAAACCTCTCAAAACAGCATCACCAACTAGGGACAAGTGGTTAGATATCTGGTACATTTGGAGGATATTCTCATCCAAGCCACCACAGTGGTATTCCACCCTTGGCTGTGCTCACAGTGCATATCTATGTTCATCTGTTAGCGAACACTTGGGTTGTCTCTACTTTGGTGTAGCTATGAGTAAAGCTGCTATGAACATTTATGTATAAGTCTTTATAGACATATTTTCTCTTAATTAGATAATCAGGTAGAATACCTCTATCATATGGTAGTTTTCCCCCTTTTTATGAAATTGCCAAACATTTAAAAAGTTATTGTATCGTTTTATTAAAGCCAATCTCGTATGAGTATTTCAATTTCTCCATATCCTCATCAGTTTATAGCATGATTAATCATTTTATTTTTAGATATATTGCTACATGGGGGAGATCCCAGGATAGTTTTAATTTGAATTCTCAAACTGCATTTTTTTCATGTGCTTGTGCCCATTACTTATTTCCTTTGATGAAGTTCTTATTAGAATATTTTGCTTGCTTTTTGGTGGGTGTTTTTATTCTTAGTGTAGAATTTTTTAAAAATTAATTTTATTGTATACAAAATGATGTAGCAGCATATATTCACAGACTTATAAATTTGATCTTTGGTCAAACTCAACCTGACTTATAATCTCACATACTATCATGCATTGCTCTTCTGTGGGGAGAGCAGATAGGATTTACTCACATAGCAAGACTTCCAGGTTCAAGGCAGTTATCATTAGCTAGAGTTTTCATTTGCGGTATTAGATTTTTCTAACTTCTTGATCCTACACATTTTCTACTTTGTGGGTGGGCTGTCTATGGAATCCAGAGGAGGGCATTGGATCCCCTGGAGCTGGAGTTACAGGTGGGTTGTGGAATGCTGGACATAGGTGATGGGAACCAAATTCTAGTCCTCTGGAAGAGCAATATGTGCTCTTAACTTCAGAGTCATCTTCCTGCCAAATTTTCAAATTTTCTACTTTATATTCCTTGACGTACATTTCACAACTGTCTTTAAAAGTAACACGTTATTTGATATCTTATTTGATATCTTAAAACTCTAACTTGGATTTTTTTTTTTTTTTTTTTTTTTTTTTTTGTCTTTTGGGGATAGAGTCTCTCTGTAGCCCTAGCCGACTTAGAACTTGCTGTGTAGACAAGGGGCTGGCCGGAATCTCACAGGAATCAGATGCCTCTGCCCTGGAGTGCTAGATTTAAAGGCATGTGCCACCACACCAAGCTTAACTTTAATATCATTAAGACACATGTTATTTCTAACATAAATCTGCTGTGAAAAATTTTAAAATGCTGCATTTTTTCTTTCTTTCCATAAAGAATGGATATGATCATGTTGCAGAAAGTTGTCTTAACCTTAATGATAGTCTTGTTTTCTAGAGTAACAATGCAATATGTTCTTAGAATAGAATAAATATGCAAAACATTTTGTCATTTTAAAAAAAGTACTGTGCTTTTCAAATTCTTAAACTGTTAGGTATATAGATTTATAATTAAGCCTTCAAATAATAGGCAAGACTATGTTCAAGCATTAGAAATTTGTTAAGTTATAATTTAAAGAAATTTTTGACATTCATTTTGAGAACTTTAAGTCAATCTTCATATATTAGTATTTTTTTGAACTTTATTTTACTTTATATGTGTGAGTGTTTTGCCTGCATGTTGTAAGTGCACCTTTGTTGTGCAATGACCTTAGAAGTTAGAAGAGGGCATTGGATCCCCTGGAACTGGAATTACAGACAGTTGTTAGCTGCCATGTAGGTGCTGGGATTCAAACCTGGGTCTCCTGAAAGAGCAGACAGTGCTCTTAAACCAGTGAACCATCTCTCTAGCCCCAATATTAGTATTCTTGATAGATTTTATATCATTTCCCTAAGACCAAAAGCTTCTTTAACAAAAAGATCATATTCTTCTAAAATAGTGTACAAGACTATTCGGCAAATTAGGTTTCCTGTGTTTATTTTTACTGTGTATGTAATCAAACATTACTAAAGAGATTAGTGATTCTTGACCTTCTGTTTATCATTGTCTTTGAAAACTCTATGTTGATGTCTTATATGCATGCACTGTTGGAGCAAATATTGTTTTTCTGATCCTCTACCTAATGTATGTACACCTGAAAAAAAGAAAACCAGAAATGAATATCATTAACATGCATGTTGCTTTTTATTCATGAAGAAGGCAGTTCCAGTTATATCTTCCACAGGGGAATCCTCTTTAGTAGTATTAAGGGCCATCAGGATTTTAAAATCTGAGCTTGATTAGTGTCTGTTCTTGGTTTACCTACTATCTGAATGCATAGAGCATTGCAATCTAACTTCTACCTAAAGTCATTACTGTGTTAGAATCCTCTTTAGCCAACTGCTCTGGGCTGTAACCTCTAGTTGATTAAAGATGCTCTTTGACTGAAAACTATTTTGTATTCATGCTGTAGACCATTTTAAAGCAAAGAGTTTTAGGATAGACCATCATTTAGATGTCGAAATAAAATCAGCATTCCTGCCTGGGTTTCCTAACAATTGGGCACATACGTGTAACGATTCATGGTGTTCTTTTCACAGGCCCATGACAAATATCCACATGCAGTTAGGTAAGTAGACACAATGTACAAACCTACCTCAGGGGATGGAGTGAAAGAACCAACCATAATCTTCTAGATCTTTAATTAAAATACTATCTACATTCTGAAACAGGAACTTTAAAACAAAACAATTTCTTAATTATTAGCTGGATAATAATTAGAAGTAAAAGAATCACTTTCTTGGAGCCCATTACATTCTATGCATCTCCATACATTTGTCAAACATTCCTGGAAGTTTAGCAGCATACTATGTTTCTTTGATAAATTATTGTTTATAAGCTTTTCTCCAAATTTAACAAATCAAAACATAAGATTATTATGAAGAACTCATGGTTTATATATTTGTTTCATTGCCCAGCATCAACTTCAATGTATTTTGCTCTTCCAAGGAGGTGTCATACCTTGTTTTTCTTTAATTGGTACGTGAATACACACAGTGCTTAAGTTGTTGTTATCTGATCTGTATGTGAAGAGCAAGTTAAGTTAGTGCTTTAAGCCATTCTCATTAGCAAGCCAATAATTTTGACAGTGCTTACCATTATGTAGAACTGTATTATAAATGTTAGGAAAGGTTTAGAAATATAATGGGAGAGGTGGTCCCTGCTCTTATCCTTTGTATTATTAAAAATTGGCTGACTTACGATACATTCATGAGATGCTTTATATGTGGCCTGCATTTAGAGATCAAATTCTAATCTTAACAATCTTTATATTAAGAGTTTTTCATTAAAATTGGAATGTATATATATACCACATCATTTGGCTCTGCTTTAGCTTCCATTATAGTTGAAAATATTTGATAAACTAATTGGGCATTTCAGTGTTTCTATGAGCAGATAAAAAGTGACTTACTCTGGTTCGTTTTTATGGCTAGAAAATTTAGGAAAACCATTCTTTTATGAGCTTCTGTGTATGTGACTTAATGTTCTGTTAGCTTTTTTGATAATCAGGTTATACTTTAGACTCAGTATGCTAGCAGTCAATATATACTTCATAAAACTTCATGTTTTATCCCAAGCCCAAAGTTTTTACTGGAGAGATGTTGTTCTCTTTTGCTTTGTTTTCTGTTTCTTTTGTTTTCTTTTTTGATTTGGATTTATGAAAGCTTTTAATCTGAAGGAAGGAAAGTCCCTGCAGAATCAATGCTGACCTGCCATGGCCCCTACATTTACTTTTTTATCAACTTCAACAGAATACTGGATCATGTTGAATTCTCCATTGATTTTATTAAGATTGTCAATGGAGAGTGAAATTCATGAACTAGCTACAACATTGATTGAAATCCAGTGTTAAATGTTTCTTCTTGTTATGAAGTTTGCCTGTCTTTTCTTTTTGCACTTTCTTTCGTCTCTGCTGTGAAAAGCTCATCTGCTGTGTCAGCACCCTGGAAGGGGATTTTCATGAAGGTGCAGAGTATCCTGGAGAAGTAGATCGCAAACACAGCCATGTAGTCACATTGCGTTTGTCATCGCCATGGCCTCTTGTACCTTTCTACGTACCTTTCTCCTAGCAATCTCACCTGTCATATGTGGCTTTGACATTTTCCAAAGGAAGATTAGCTTAAAATTTTCCAATGGGTGTCTGATTGTGTGGAAGTCTTCAGTTGTTAGATGGCTAATGAGTTTAGTCTCTGGAACTGTATGAAGTGGACACAGTAGAGCCATTCATTTGAGGTTCTGCATCCTCCCTGCATAAACAAGGAAGTACAGGCATCCTCTTAGGTAGCTGCAGTATTCTGGCATATATTACCTGTCAAGTGTTTTTGTTGTTACTGGTAGTTGGTGGCCTTTAGTTGCTTGATACTGGTGGGTAAAAATAGCAACAATAACCTACAATAATGTCAGAAGAAACAAATATATATATTTTAAATTAAGATAAAGAAAGATATGATGAATATGCTTCTAATAAAATTTAGATAGTATATTCATTTGTGGTAATTTTCTTTGTGAGGTAGATGGTAGTTGGAAGATTGGATAGATAGATAAATTTCAGTTCAAGTTGGCAAGACCGTAAGTTCATTTGTCTCTATATCCTGAATGGCACACTAACACTAAAGAGAAGGTTAAAAATAAATGAATATTTAAACAGGACAAAACAATGGATCGAACACAGATTTCTGGTGGATTGAGTTGGAAAGAAAATTCAGTGGAACAGAGAAAGCTGAAGGTGAAGCATTTGTATGGAGAAATAACAACACGCAGGGAGCAGGGTTATACCTCTGAACTACAGAGAGGACAGGAATTAGCAGAAGTAGATATTGCAGAAGCTGGGAGTGAAATATGAGACAAAACAGGGCAGTTGGTTGAACATCTGAAATAGGATATATTAAAGCTTTGCAGACTCCCATCCCTTACATGAATGATACCTGCCTGTTGGTGAGTCCCTTTATCTTCAGGTGAGATTTGCTCTATGCAAACATTGAACTAAAGCAACTGCAGACATGGAAATGTTATGAACAGCTGAGAGTAGTGTCTGCAAAAAGAGGAGTGAGGTGTCTCCTGAAGAACAGCAGCAGACTTATGGTACCAGCCTAGTCCTCTCCAAACAAACCAGAGGAATCTTCTTTTCTGGAGAAACTGACACCAGAAAAAAGAGCTGGGGGAAGTTCCATTGGAAGGGTCAGGCCACTTGCATAGACCTGTTTACTTTGTAGTGAAACCCACAGATTGATAAGCAGCAGCCATTGTGCAGAGTTCTCAGACCTCTTTTATTTTCTCACTCTTGAATATATGCAAGGATCACTGAGTGTTTGGAGTATGTTCTGACAAGAGAGAAATATGCCAGAGCAACAGGAAAAACATCTTCTTAAAAGGAACTTGGAATAACTAAAATGAAAAAAATGGGGCACAGAAGAGTTTATAAAAACAAGAAAAATTAACTTAGAGAAATAAAAGAAATTACACCTACTTCAAGAATATGATGGCATTTCAATCAGAATATTTTGAGAAGAGAGACTTCAAAATAATTAAAGATATTGAAAACAGAAATAAGCAATACAAGTGTTTGAACATTAAGAAAATATTCCAAAAAGTACAACAAATAGGACACATACTATCCAGCTGATAGTGTTTTCAGAAAAGAGCAGAGCATATGAAGGAAAAGAACTTCTCAAGGCAATTTAAACAATCTCACCACTATAGGACAGGAGCTTCCAAGGGTACAGTCACCTTACAGAATGAACATCATCAGGAAATTTCAAAACCCTATGATGAATACCAGAACCTAACACCTTTAAATGAGAAAAATAAATGTTCTGTATGCAAAAGATTAAGAATCCAAATGACATTGAATACCAAACAGCCATTTAGAAGTTAAAAAAGTATCACCAGGCAATATTTAACAAAACTAGGAAATAGTCATCCCAAACCTGAGCAGCAGAGTCGGAGACATCAAGAATGTGGATGAACTGATATATCTGACCATACGAAATCTGAACTCAAGGTGATTTTAGTGCTTGAGAAATTAAGATGAGTTCAAGCAAATGTATAAAAAGAGAGCTCATAAGCTTAGGGGAATATAAGGTTGTATAAGGAAAGATGTTTTCATAAAGTAGTATTTGACTCATTAGCCAAATCATGCTCAAAAAGTCATAGGGAGACATATTGTTTTATAAGCTTACTTAAAAGTTTGTGTGTGTGTGTGTGTGTGTGTGTGTATGTGTGTGTAGTTGCATCACACTTGTAATAGCTCTCCCTCAAGAGCTGTAGATAAACCAAAACTGTAGTGCCAGGCATGTAAAACCTCCCTTTCAGTTGTTGGTTAGAGCAGTCCAAGAGACTCCCAAACAATATAGGCTATTGCCATTGCTCTTGGTTGCCTCCCAGAACTTGAGGATAAGACCCTATGGCTAAAGACATACTTTGGACACAGGACTTGCTGGAATTCAGCTAGAACTGACCTGGAAGCCTCCTTTCTGGGGACTGGCACTCATAGCATTGGAAATTGCTATGCAAGCTGCCACGGGAGAAAATCAGTCAGTAGTCACACTCAGGTTAAAGCCTATGAACCACAACAATCACTAACCCAACAAGGTATCCCAAATCATACAATAGTCACACTTTTATGTTGTGGGTTAGACAAGAACTGTCTGCTTATACTTAAGGCTCTCTCAATAAGAGGGAATTCATGCCTGGTTCTGTAAATCTAGCTAAATACACATGTTTGGACAGGTCGTATACCCTAGAGGTAAACCTACTACTGCTGTTTTCCTAAACCAATATAATTTCTAGTTGCATTATAAATATGTATCCTTACGCCTGCAGAAAAGTTCTCACCCCTCATCAAATAAGCTTCTTTTTGCAACAGATGGAGAGTATTACTGAGATCCACAACTAGTCCAAATACAGAGAATAAGTGACCATGGGATATCCAGCCCCAACTGATACATCTACACAGTAACCCCTACACTAAAGTTCAGTGAACATGCTGGAAGAGGGGGAAGAAAGATTGTGAGAATCAGTGGAACAGTCCACCTGCTGCTAGCCAGTGTCTTTGAGACATAACAGAGATGCCGCATCAGTGGAATCTGACCAATATAGTTGCCTAAACAAGATCTGCATAATGACAACACTAGTTGTCATGCCAATGTGCATGGTAAAAATTTCACTAGGTTGCACATCTAGATGAACACCTACAGGCAATCACTGACTTGAGAGAAGGGCAATTAGTTTTCTCCAAGGACAGTCTCCCTGATATGTTGGCCAATCCCAAATGGTCATCCCTAAACACATGTATATATGAGCATCACTAAATGAATTTTATAGGTTTTGTGTGGGGGGTGTGTGTGTGTGTGTGTGTGTGTTACAATGAAAGAAGTCTTTGAATTAAGAGGGAGTGGAAAGGATATTGGAGGACTTAAAGGGAGGAAGAGGGAGGCTTGGAAATGATGTAAATACAGTATCATTTATGAAATTCTCAAAAATTAAAAATTTTAGTTATTAAAAATACAAAATAATTACTATATGTGTTAATTAAACATTAGCTTTCTAATTAAACACTTCAAGGTGAAATAAACAACTCCAGTTCATAGAGAAAGGCAGATAGAGGGAAACTTGAAATCAGAATGTTTTAGGAGTAAATGATCATATATAGATATATATTTCATAATTTCAAATTACAAAAATTAGGTAACTACAGACATTATTTAATTATAATAGTCTGGCTATCACAAGTAGTTATAATTTGATTGGAATGTTTTCTGAGAAAGATAGAAATATACTGAAACCTGATCATACAATTTTATGACACGTTGTGGATCATTTTGGAACTGTATTCATAATATATACCAATTCACTAATTATCAGTTTATTAAACTACCAAACAAAATTCTATAGCTTTTCTATTCATCTACTAACACTTTACAAATAAGAATTGGCATCTGTCAACAAATCTTCACAGCAGGCAAAGAGGTGATTTTTTGTTTTTTGAAGACAGGTGGAATGCTGTATTTTTTATTGCTAGTGCAGCTAATTTCTATTTTAACAATAGCAATTTTAAAAATTACAGTGGTTTTGCCTTTTTTCCCTAATCAGCACCATGCTGGTTATAAGCGAAAGGTTCATTTGCTTTTATTTTTTTTTTGCAATATGCTTGATTGTTAATTTCCAGGCCAGCATCTCGTCTACTAAAATTTCATGGGGCGATAATTTATGCTTATAATGGACAGTCTATTTAAAACTGTGATGAGGTCACCTGTCTACACCAGCTGAAATACTGTATCGCACTCTTTCACTTTTTGATCAGTCAGATCACATGGGGCTTGCTAATTTCCCCTCTTTAAAGACTATGTTTGATTCAAATGAAACTTTCAGTTTCCCATTGTCCAGTCTATCAAAATCAGTTCACCTTCTATTCATCTGTCAAATAAATTGTGTCACTTTCACTCTTTCCCTCCTTTTTGCTTTGTGTTTGTTCTAATATTCTCCTACCAGTATAAATAACTATTTCTCCTTTCCAGGCATTGTCCTTTCTTATTTCCTGGGTTGAGAGCTCTACTCTCATGCTATTCTGTACATAGTATAGAGCACAAATGCAACTGAAAACACTGCCTTGATTCCAGAGTCATGGAAACTACTTTTAAAACAGCAAATGAGGGGCTGGAGAGATGGCTCAGTGGTTAAGAACACTGGCCGTTCTTGCAGAAGACTTGGCTTCGAATCCCAGCACCCACATGGCAGCTAAAAGCTCTCCATAGCTCCAGTCCCAGGGGATCCAACAGCCTCTTCTGACCTCTGCAGGCATTGCACGACATGGGTGCACTTACCTACATCCAGGCAATACATCCCTACATGTAAAATAAAAATAATAAATAAAGTTTAAAAAAAAAACCTGTAAATGAATTCCACAATGTAGCATGGTTTTCATCAAGAAGCATATGACAGAATCAGAGAATCAGGAAATTTGGGGTTTAAAATCGACCCACAGAAAGCGCTGTCATATGTCATCCTCATATGCGTTGTTTTTCACAACAGAGCCTTTTTACCATTCACATAGACAACTGTGTTGCGTATACTCTGATCAAAGCAGTTGCACCATCAAGGCATGACTCTCAGTGTGCTTCTCTGTGTGAAGTGGACAAACAACCAAATAGAATTGTCAGCCCCCTTCACTGTCTAGTGAGAGCCAGCATTCCAAGCTGCTTTTTGCTGAAGCGATATCTCCTAATGCCACATTTCTCAGATACTTTGTGGTGAAGAAATGCCCCCTCCTCTTTCTACCCCACTACTCCCGCCTCTTCATAACCCTTTCTCCCTCTTCTTCCTTCCAATCCATTGCAAGCTCATTCTTTCATAACATACAATACGATTAATTTATACACATGCATAAGAACACAAAACATGAGCTCCAAATTTTTATTTTTTTATTGAATAGAAATTAAAATGCAAAATTTCAACAGAAATTTCTAAAAATGTCCTTGCTATAGGTACTAATTTCCCAATGAGTCACAAGCTCCAGTCAACTAGGTGGATGGTTCTATAATGAGATTTCTGTTTTCTTTGGGCTGGAGTTGGATCTACCTCAAAATAATTATCCAGCAATACAACTGATTGATTGATATTTTATTTTTGTTTTGCAATTATTATGTCAGACTGCATAAGGCAAATTCACTTTGTAGTACAATTTTATCAACAGCTGCCTTATTAGTGTCCTTATGGTAACCATGATATGCTAAGAGACCCATGGCAACTCCACTGATGACAGTTATGTGACATCTCTAATGTAAGAGGGCCAATGTGTACAATGTGTGTTTAGCATGGTCCTGGCTGCTGTTCTCTCTTCTTCCTCATCCTTTCTTCTCTGATATCTTCCCTCACAGCTCATTCCTGTCTCAGGCTTTTCACTTTCTTGTTCTAGGCTATACATTGGTTACCTGTTTATACTTGTCCTCCAAGGTCAGGTCCCCACCGTTTGTCTATCTGTTGACACTGTGGGATTTACCTCATCTTCTAGAGACTTTAGTTCTTTATTTTTTATTTTATGTGTATGAGTGTTTTACCTGTATTATATACGTGTACTACATCCATGCAATACCTGCGGAAGCCAGAAGAGAGGCTGGGATCCCCTAGAAATGAGTTACAAATGCTTGTGAGCTGCCATGTGGGTGTTGGGAACCATGTTCGTCTCTTTGGTGAGGGCAGCCAGTGTTCATAGCTGCTGAGCCATCTCTCTAGCCCTGAGACTCCAGTTTTTGACCTTGAATTAGAGTATTCTGTTTTGTACTTAATGACTGTTGGAACTTATTTTGCATATATTTTAATGGTCACAGTTTCAGTATTTTTTTGTCCTGATTTGGCTTTGCAGAACTGTAATTGTTCTTAAGGCAGTATGAACTTTATTTATGCTGATGAGAATTTATTAAGATGGAAATGAAAGTTGCTTTTTCCTCAGGGTGGGATATGGGAGCTATGATTGAGGTCAACAGTGGGACAGTGAGTGGCAGTGCCCAGAGAGTAGGCAGTGCCTGATCAAAGACTCTGAGGTCAATTTTTAGCCCAAGGGAACTCTTAAAGTGTTATCAAGTGAGACATGGTATGGGTGGCAGATTTGTGCTCTAGAAATACTCTACTAGAGCAGTGTAGGTTATGTACTGAGATGTGAACAAAGCCTCATGGGAAGATGTAAAGGATAGCAGCAGTGTGGATATACAGGGGACATGCTGGGGCATCTCTGTACTGTCCACACAGCTGCTACTTTTATTTGTTCACCATATATACCACGTATTCTGATGAGCCAGTAGCCATTGGCACATAATAGAGAACAAAGCAGATATGGTTCTTGCCTTCTAGAGCACTGGGTGAATTCTGAGGCAGCCTCCGGGTCTCTGCTTAGGTGGTCAATGTACTCAGCATTTTAGGAGATTAAAAAAATATTTGGTGTATTTCATACAGAACATCTCAATCAACCTTAATCATCTTGATACGTCTGTCCCCACTGGCACCCTCCAATAGACCCCTCCCTACTGGAATTTGTGTTAAGGCCTTTTGTGTCAAGTTAGTGTCCCCAGATGTTCCTCAGTGCAAGCTCATATACTGAAATCTAGCCAGCTTATCTAGAATCCCTCACTTCCAGGACCCCTATATTAAACTTCACCCAACCAGGGCTCAGAGAGCATTACCAAAAAGGGGGTGGAGAGATTGTAAGAGCCAGGGAGGAGGTGCACAACCATATAGAAATATATGGAAATAGAGTTCTACAAGCTTCTGGGACCCTGCTCATATGAATCTACAGTAATGGTGTCAGTGTACACAAGTCCCATGCAAACTCAAGCAGACAAAAACCCAGCATAGAACTGGAAAAATGGACAGCAGGCCCCAATCTTAGCTGAAGAAATATTGGCAACTAATTACTGCTAGGTGAGCACTTCAGGAAATCTCAGAGGACAAGAAAGACATGGTATTTGGAGTTGAGGGGTTGTGCCTCAGCAGTTGGAGATGACATTCTCTTTTGGATTGAGGTGATGTACTTGAGCTTGGGGTTGAGAAGTATAGGCCCATACTAATCAGATCTTAGTGAGCACTGGAATCATGTGCAATGGAATCACATAGTCTTTTGTTAACATGCAGATTCTGATATAGTGGTTCTCAGGTGGAACCTGAGGGTCTTCAGTTCCATTCTAACAAGCTTCCAGGTGACGTTGATACTGCATATTTGTTTGGAACCATGGAGATGTAATTAAAAATCTGGTTTGTATCATCCATGTGTGCTTTCTCCTCTCTCTCTCTCTCTCTCTCTCTCCCTCTCTCTCTTTCATATATATATATATATATCTATATATCTATATATATATATATCACAGAGAACACTCACACACATATATACATACACACACAGACATAGGCACGAACACACGAAGACATAGGCACGCACAAGGCCCCCCTCCACTATAAGGTTTAGAAGAAACAAACCAATTCTTTGTGTACTGTGGAGTGCCTGCACATGTATACCTAGACTTTCATTCATATTTCATTTGCTTTGAAGAAGGGCTATAATCTCTGGGTCATCTGGAAAATATTTCTTTATGTCAGCCATGGACAGAGTATATTTTGTTGATTTTGCTTATGGTTGTCAAAAGGGAATAATGAACTCATATTTACAGATAACCATTTCCAAACTGTACTTTATTTTTAAGTGTTCACTTTTCCAACTCTAATCCATAAAAACTGAAATTTAGAGAAAAAGGGGGGAAAAAAGCATAAAACTGAATGTCCAGCCAACAGTTTTAGGAAACGTATTTCTGTGAGGGAAGCAGGCTCTACTGCTTCTGAGGAAGAAGATAGCAGGTGTCATTTGTGGAACAATTCTGGATAATTGTGTTAAATTCTGAGTTTGCTCTGAAAAGCACAGGCTGCCATTGGCTGTCATTATGGTTGTCTCAATAGGCAAAACACTGGCTATTCAAGACTCAGAATATTAGATAAGAACAAAAATGAAGGAAAAAGAAGTTGAGATTGGAACAAGGGATTTTCTAAGATGCAGAGCAACAGGGTATGATTTCTTCGGATAGTTTTGTGTGAACATGATACACGGGTATGCACATGTACGGCAGCATTACAGTGAAACCTTTTATGTAGTACAAGTAATAAGATTAAAACATAAATAACACAGATCACAAAATGGTTTTGCAAGTTCAGATCTAATTGAAATTTATGTACTAAGCATTTGACTCCATCTTTTCTCTTTAACTTTCCTGTTTTCATAGTATTTATTTATTTATTTATTTGTGTGTGTGTATGTGTGTGTGTGTGTGTGTCTGGTTATATGTGTTCCATCATATACATGTGGTTATCATAAGTGCTTATTAATTCTCTCCTTCTAGCATGTGGGTCCCAGGGACTGAACTCATGTCCTTAGACATTGGAAGCAAGCACTTTTATCCACAGCCGAAGCTTTCTTTTTTGTGCCAGGGATGGATCCCAGGCCTGCACGCATGCTAGGCAATGGCCATATCATTGAGCTACAGCCTTAGCCTCTAAAAAAAATGGACAGGTTTTATATTTCAGCTTAGGCTGCTCTGGAACTCGTGATTTTTCTACCCTAGACTTCAGAGTACTGGGATTACAGACATACCATCATGTCTGACCCAACTGCACCTTTGCACAAGCATTAGTTGCTCTTACAGTGACTGGTAAATATTCTGTTTGTTTTAACCATTGTCCAGATAGATTATTTGGAGACTAGACCGACTAATGCTGTCTTCCGTTGGTATGCTATGTCCTTTGACTGTTGGCCTACTATTTCCTCCTGACAGTAAGAGTATTCAAGGAGTAAGACTTTCCACTTCTTGGTGGGCTTTGTTTGTTTATATCCTCTTACACTTGTTCATTGACTCTACTGTCATTTAACAGGGAAAAAAAAATCAATTATAGAGAGGAAGATAGAGATGTTTCAGTCTCATTAATAGACCAAAACCTCATTAGCGAGACGATTATGTAATGAAAGGTACTTCGTGTCAGAAGACCTGGATTAAAATCTTGGCTCTGTTCCTGCCAGCTTAGTAATCATCTCAGGGCCGTTGTCTCCTCTGCTGGGAATGCAGCAGAGGAAATGTGCATTTGTAATAGAGTAACCTTTGTGCATGTGAAGATATACTCATGCAGGCAGCCCCTCCAAGGAAACGCTCCAAACACTAACATGTAGAATTAATACCATGAATGTAGGTATTTAAATAGCTTAGGTTACTGAGTGCAAATAATTAAGAAATTTTGGATTCATAATTTTCAAATATTTAAATATTTAGCTTTGAAATTGGTGGCAGAAACTTTTGTTAATTTCAAGACAGAGGAAACATATTTTGTATAGAATTTTGTATAGATGGAGAAGAAGAGAAAGCTTTGAAAAAATGTATAATGAGAAAAATCAGTCCTTGAAAAATGACTATTTTGGTCATAGAGTTTCTTTTTTGCACATTAACATTTATACTTCTCCCAATCTGTTAGTTATTTTCTTTATCATGATTCCAGCAAATTTTCCTTTTCTATACTTCTGGGGTAGCAGAAATTTATTGCTTCTTTGGGTTCATGTTAACACTTTCACTAAGTGTATCAAAGACATAAATCACATTCCTAGAAACACTTAAACAAGCAAAGTTTACAGCCACTCATCTATGTCATTTTTATATATTAGGTGCTAGAGTAGAAAACCAGCTTGTTTCTCTCGCATAAATTTGTGTATTATAAGGTTCATTTTGTTGATGTCTATTTGCTAAAATTTGTTTATGAAGAAAGATGGATATACTTTTCCAAATTAACCAAGACACTAGTCAAAATTCATAAAATATGGAAAAATTAGACACATTAGTTGCTATATATTTATTAATTGAAGAATTAGTGTTGTAGAAATGCTACGTGATTGTAAAATGTAGAGATTTTCTTTCACAACTTGGTCACAATATCTAAAATTTGTATAAGTAGTTTGTAAATTCTCACACCAAGTTGACCGTTACAGACATCAGTTAGAACTCAGGCCTGTATACTCTCATGCTGTGTATATGTAGGTGGCTGAGATGACAACACTAAATCTGTGTATCCTTAAATATTAGAAGAAATCTGTGCAGGAATTATATTGGGCAAAATATCTTATATAATTTCCTTTCTTTTTGACCTACATTAAACTTTGGACCTCAAGACAACTTATCTAAAAGTAGGTCTTGAAGAGTTTGTTTATTTCACTTACTATATTGGGCCCAGGGAAACTCAAGCACTGAGATTCCCTAGGTTTTGTGGTAAACCAAACTACCCACAGAGAAAATTTTCTTAATTTCCCTTCTGATTTCAATCCTAACCCTAACCAAGATAATTTATGGCGTATGGACAACCTTTTGGTTCAGTATAATAAAGAAAAAGCCAACTAACTGGATGCTATTGACAAGCATTTTATATCATGAGAGGATTATAATGCTGAAAACTATGTAAAAAAGTTTAGGCCTTTCTTTATTTCAAGTAAATTAATTCAATTTAATTCTATTAAAAGGAAGTTGGCCATTCTATATAAACTCTCTTCCTGTTTCTGGTTCTGTTGATCACAACTATATACTAAATTATGTTGTATGATTGAATTTATGTTGATAGCTAGTAGGAATTTATATTATGTCCTGACAATCCAAAGACTGGGATTGGAGTTATCAGTCTTAGTGTACTTAATGAAGAAAATAGATTAAAATATGAAAAATGAAAGAATAGGAAGCCTATATTCCTTCCATGGAGGAATCAAAATATATTGCTGTTTATGGGTTTAGAGATTTCTCACTGTGTTCTTCCAGTCCACTCCGCTGAATAAGAACTAGAAGTTTCAGTGGAAATAATTTCCCTGCAGTATTCTGTCCATCACACACCAAATGTTCTGTTTCATTTTCCCTGGTTACATACAATCCAAGTAAAGGAATAAAGAAAGAATGTCTCTGTTCTAAAGACTATATACCATTTAAATTTCTAAGCGAGTTAAATTATAAATGCAATTATTATGTGAAAATATTCAAGAAGGCTTATGTCATGCTTTATTTTTCATTGAAGTCGTCTCCTTCACAGGTAAAAGTTTTATGAGTCTTGGAAGCTGCGCTTGAATTATCTTACTGCACAATAATTAAGGCCAAACTCAGCATCAGCAGAAAGAGAGACAAAGGCTTATGGTAGTGTTTTAACATAGATGCTTTTTGCATTTTGTATGAAGTAACTTCATTATGGGAGAATGCCTTGCTTATTATAGGATGTTCAGAATCTCTAATCCCCTGTCAGAGTGCTTGGCATCTGGCAACCCATAATGCCTTCATAGATTTCCAGATGTTTCCAAGGGGACTGGGCATTCATTCTCCAAAAATTACAGCTTTATTATAAAAACTTACTGGCCTTGCCTGTGCAATTGCCTGCCATGTTTCCAATTTTTTCTTTCTCTCCACCTGTGGGTGATTGTGAACTCATCTCTTCCCACGTCCTCATTCCAGGGCTCTTCATCTTTCAAAGATTGGCTTGCATCTTTCATGTATTTTCTCTGCTGGCTGGTTTTTATTTTTTTCCTAACAATATAGGTCTAAACACATATCTGATCATGTACAATTCTAAACAGAACAACACTTAAATAAAATCTTGCATCCAAACACCATTTATTCTTCAACTTCTAGAGACTTTTGGACTTAGTTTAATAATTTCTATATCTCACTATTAATTGTAAAGGAGAAATAATAACATGTTTAATGGGCAAATGAATATAGCACTAAGAACTATGAAGAGCTGAATAATAGTTGTATTTTAGGCAATCTTGGGGACTAAGAGAATGAATTGTATGCCGTTGATTTAATCTTATTTTATTTTCAAGGATATTATATCCTATTCATGATAAGTGATATACTTTGAAATTTGTTCCTTCATTCTTCCTTTTTAAAAATCCTTTATAAAAATACTTTTCTATTACATATCATTGAGGTCTCAGGTATTTTAAGTATTTTTAGTTTAATTACATAGCCATCATTTCTGTCCTTTAGAAGGAATTTTAGTTATCTTTTGTGCAAATGAAAATTATCCACTTTCTCTGGGATCCCTCAAATTGAGATTTCATTCTTTCTATTATATTAAAATGTGTTCTGTTTTCTCAACAAAAATGTTCCCTCTAGTCTCTCTCAAGAAGCTTGCTAGAAGATGATTCATCATAAAATTGAGGAGGGGTTGTTGAGAAATAAAATTTCCATGATAAATGTCAGTAGATTTTTACCACCTTTTGGAGCAAATATGTTTATTTTGTTAATTTAATATACGCACATAAATATTTGAAATTTTTCTTTGTCTATGATACTTTCTTAAATGAAAATATTTTATCGGGGCTAGAGACATGGGTCAGCCATTAAGAGTGCTTGCTGCTATTCCAGACTACCTGAGTTTGGTTCCCAGCACTCGAATGGGCCACTCACAGTCATCTCTAACTCCAGCTTTAGTGGATCTGTTGCTCTCTTCTCACCTCTATGGGCACCCATACACATGTGGCATATTCACACATAGATACACATACATACAAGTAAATAAAATAAATTTTAAAAATTAAATGTTTCTTATCTAAAACATTCTTTCATCACTTTCTCTATTATTATTGAAGTCTCATGGAGGAATGAATTTGTAAATTTGTTTTTGTCCTTCACACTATCCTGCTGTCTCAAATATGTTCATATCCAGCTATTTGAATATTTCTCCTATCTACTCTAAGCATACATAAGTTCACAACCAAGTTTTCTTTAAATGCTATTATAAAATTATCTTGTTAATACAGATTTAATATGTATGTATAATTTACATAGCCATATGAGGCACACACTATGTGTTCACCATCTGATGCAAAGAAATGGAACACTAGATCAGAACCTTATAAGCAGGTTGTGTCCTTTCCCTATCACCTCTGTAGTCACTGTTCCAGGGAGGGCAAAGCCAAACCAAGTGTTCTATGGATGGTCCCCACGCTTTACACAGTATTTTAATTACTTCTTCTGCATAGAAAACTTGTTATTTTTTAATGTCCTGCTTTTTCATGGTCTTTTACTCTAGCAGACCATATAGAATCAGCAATAAAAATTCAAGAAAATTTCTGCTGACATTGGGGTTGGAACGACAATGAAAGTGCATATCAATTTGAAGAAAACTGACATCTTTCTGAGATTGAATCCTCTGGCATAATGGAATGTATAACTTATCATTGATTTAAGATGTCTTTAATATCTTTTAATAAAATTTTATGAATTCTGTTATGAAAGAGTTACACAAAAATTAATTCTGGCTCTTATTTTTTATGTTTTCCTTAATATTTTCAGATGTTAACTTTAAAATACTACATACTTGAATGCTATTCAACCCCCAAATAAAATAAAGTTACTTGTAATAAATTTACCATTTGTCACATAGATTTTTTTTCCTCCACTCTTCCAGGCAAGTGTTTCTTCCAACCATTGATGAATCTCATTTCTGAAGTTTATTATCATTTATGTTCTTCAAGCCAGTATCATGACTAATTATTTAGAAGTCAGGCTGATTACATGTAATGATAATTTATGTAAGTATTCTTTCTGAAATTTGCATCATATGCAAATGTTATATAAGGTTATACATGTCTAATAGAGTGTTTTATGTTAGCCAGTGCTAACTTTGTCAATAATAATAATAATAATAATTATTATTATTATTATAATACTATTTTCACATGGTTGATATATGTTAGTTTGCCATGGTCTTTTATTCATAGTATCCTGTTGGATAGTGCAACAACATTTTCAATGTAGTCAAATGTTCATGTCCCCATTTTGAAGAAGACAGTGAAACTTGGAAAGATTATGTAATTTGTAGGTTTCATGTAAGTTCTGTCCACCAGAAAGCAACTTCAAACTCATGTTTGCTGAACCCAATGGCATTTGTCCTCTCTTAATTGCCAGGGATGTGGATGAAACCCTGAAGGATTGTAGGCCAGATCGGCTATCTGTCTGTTTTTTAAGTTGTTCCTTAGATTACCTATCCTGAATCCTTAGGTAGGGTTTGCAGATTGTAGTTCTTTGCAGGTTCCTGCATCTGCCCAGTATTATACCCAGCCCAATTTACTCCTGCTTATATTTTTATCTTCTGTGAGCTTTTGAATCTGTGACCTCTGCCCTAGAATAAGCCTGATATTCTTTATTGCAACTATACACGATTTTATTTCATTTTAATTACCTTACACTTGTTCTGATTACTTAAGGACAGACATTCCTCTAGACTGCTTTGCAAATCTGTTATGAAAGGAGAGATCAGGAATGGGCCCAGAGGATATAACACAGTGCCTTGCACTCAGCCTGCACTTACTTCTCATTAATTAATGATGAAAAAGACGGAAATCTTTCTCTAAATAATGTTTTGTAGTTATCAAAATCTAATTTTGTTTAAGACTTTATCATATTGTAAGAAAAACTGATTAAACAGATAAAATGATTCAACTCATAAACTCAAACTTGCTCTCTATTCTCAGTGGTGTGGAATTTTACCAGGTTATTTCTAGGAAAGGCCTGGACTGTGGACTTACTATTGGTGTAAGAGTAACAGAAAAGGGACATGTTAAAAAGTCCTTTGCGTGATGTATGTTTGAAGCATCTTATTATTATATCAAATGCTGCTTTCCTCTCACTACAGCTATTTCTTCTTCTCTCCTCTGGGATTCCCTTCCTAATCTTTACCAGAACAATAGTTGATCCCTGGACCTGGGTGTTTTGTCCTTCAGAATTTCACTTAGCACCACAAATTAATTGAGCTTCAATTAAGAAGACTAATTATTGGTGAAAATGATGCGTGGGTAACTCTGGAAAGACTGTAAGCTGCTTTAATCTGGTTTCCTCCTTCAAGTTTGCTTTTGAATGCTGGGCAATGGAATTCCATGACTCCTTTCTCAATTTGTAGGAAGGTCTGCTTTGTTTGGGATTTGAAAAGGAAGCTCTATTCACTAAAACTGAAGTACAAGTTCTTTTTCTGGTAAGTGGATGTATTAATCAAAACAGCTCTGTGGTAACTAGGCAAACTATAACTCCAGGTGGCAATGAAATAGCTTCCTCATTATAGTCAGTACCTGTGAGCTTCAGAGACCTCTTGCACGTGATGGCCTTTCTTGATGGGCATCCACCCTTGGTGGTAGGGAAAATGAGTATGGGTTCTATGAAAATATTTCAGCAACACCCTGAGCTTAATAGAGCCGTCTTTCATTGCCTGTTAACAAGCTGCACTGGTGCCATAAGATGTTCAAGCTGACAAATGCTGTCAAAATTCCTCCAATGCAAAGATTTTCAGCTGTATTTAACATGCTAACTTTTATTTTAATGTTGCCAAAACACGCATTGGTTGTTTGTTCTAGGCACAGTTTGATCTCTGGAGTCATCCTGATAACCCCCAAATACAGTCAGTGTCCTATTCCAAAGGCTATTGAGAGCAAAAACTTTCAATTAAAACTTGTAGAGTTATCCTGACTCTTAATAACTCCCTTTATCCCAGAAGTAAAATATACATACATACCTGCTCTGAAACATTGTGGACGTATAGTTTGATTTTTGGCACATTATTTTTTATATTAATTTATCATGCAGACACAAGCTAAGCAGGATAGCTAAGATGATTTTTAAAGGATGTCCAGTCTACCAGTACCACTACTGTGATTAGTATTTGTCATAGGCATTGTGCTTGTCAAAGGGCTTTATGTATAAAGCTGTCCTCATTTGTGGAGAAATGTTTCCAGGATGCCTTGAATCTCAAAATCCTTGGAGGTTCAAGTACCTCATATAGAAGGGCACAATATTTTCAAATAATGTATCCAAATCCTTAATTACTCTAAACTCTATCTAGATTACTCATCTAACCTGAAACAAATCGTATGTGAGTGGTTGTATGTTTGTGGAATAATGACAAAAAGTTTGTACCTTTACATTAGGTGTTGTTTCATTATAGAATTTAAAAATAAATAAAAACGGAGGCTCAAAAGATTCAATAATTGGTCTGAGGCCATATAGACACACATAGTAGACCCTCTACAAGAACCCAAATGTGCTGCTTTCCAAGTTTGTACCCAAAACCAAAATGAGTGCATCAAGTTCACTAAAATGACATTCAGTGTACCTTAAGAGAACACGGAAATGAAATAGGGTATCTGCCTATCTGATGGTGACTTTTTAAATATAGAGAACATGTTATTTTATGAGTATGGTTTAGGATCCCAGAGTTTAGATTTCTTTCAGGTCATGTTTTCCAAGGCAAAAAATGTATAGACTAGTTGGAACGGAAGTACAGGTGTTTCTACGTTCTATTTTCCTTATTTTTTTTTTCTCTTCACTGATTTTTTTCCCTCTCCCAAACCACTACTGCAGCCTGAGACCTCAACTGATTTTAAATTCACACCAGAATTGATTTCTGTTGCTCCCCTTAATAGCTGTAGAGTTTCCCTTCGGAAGGACTCACTAGGAGGCTTTTTTCTTTGTTCATTGTTTGCTAGATTAAAATTTAATATTTTATAATATTCTAAGGAAGCTACTGACTTTAAAGACTGGGATTCACATATTCTTTTCCTTTTTCCTCCTGTAAATATAAATCAGCAAGTAACAAAAAGAATGATTCTGATTGCAAAGTTATTATCCTCTGTGAGTGGAATATGGGCATTATAACTCAACAGTCCCTGATGTCTGAATGAATCTAAAGGAAATGTAAAAAAGGAGGTTTTTTTTTTTTAAAGATAAGTTGCAGCTGTAATCATTTCATCAGTAAGATACATATGAAATTGAAATTTATTACTGGCAGTAAGACAAGAAAATCAGGAAGTTAGGACTTTCTTTCTTCCTGGTCTATATGTCTACTTCCTTTCCTGATGAGTACCTTCACAAGGCTAAATTTTGTGACCTGTGCTTCTGACATGCTTTCAGGGGACCCTTTGTAATCCCCCTTTGGTTTCCGGACAGTGATTTCTGCCCTAACTGGGTTTTAGAACATGAAGGTCATTCATCTGTATCCTTGAAGGATAATTCACATATTCATGTTCTAGAAAGTAGGTTAAGAAGGAAAACTTACTACTTTATTAATTAAGGCCTTTTACATCTTGTATTCTCAAGCTTAATCATTTGCTTATTTGATCTAAAGTCATCTTCCTTAATCACCATCATTAGTGGCTGTCCATGAGTGATTATCTTGCTGAATTTTATAAGCACTCTATTATTTAATGCATTTTACATTTCCCATTAGGGATTCGATATCCAGCATCTTACTAGACTGAAATACTTTTCTGAAGAATGAGCTGAGTTGCAGAAATGTTTTGCCTCTATCTTCCTGAAACACTCAATAGTTCTCAAATAGGTTTGAGTTGCTGGTGGACATGGGTGAGCTGGCAGATTCTAATCTTAGTGATGTTTTGTAGTTTAAACTTCCAACACGAATTCAAAGGTTTACTCTCCCAAAGTGAGAACCACTGTTTTAGAGTTGAATTTTCTTGATAAACCTCTTAAACACAGTCATTTGGAAATAGCCCATTACATTTTGGGAGAATTTAGTAAAAAATTCTTACTTATACTAGAATAGTGACTTATTATCTTCACTTGTTCTCAGTTTGAATCTTTAAGATAATCACAACAAACCCAGTCCTTCTCTGTCTGGTGGTCTCTCAAATGTCTGAAATCATTTTAACATTCCTCCGGATTATACACATTAGGACCTTTCACCATTCTTTGTATTCCATGTTCTGAAAACCTCTTATGATCATGACTCTTCTCTGAAACTTATGCATGTATGAAAAGGCATCATATTCGGTATAGAATCCCCACATTATCTGTATAAATTCAACATCTTCTTGTTCACCAAGTGCTCCACATGTGCATAGGTTTTGATGATTTTTGGTTCTATCCTTAAGACCATTCTGGTAAGATGGGCCCTTCACTGAGTACTCATTTATTATCTTTGTCTCAAATACATCAGAAATTCCAGACAGGTAAGGACTGATCTTACATCTTTTGTATTGATAGCCCTATGGTTGTTGCTTGGTAAAGTGTAGGGACTAAGTAAATAATTGGTAAGTGAGTGAATACTTACCCCCTACCGTTTTTTGGAAACCAGCAATTAATTGATAGTCAGGGAAGGCATGCATTTCAGAACTTGAGAGAGTGGTCAGTTTTACATAATGCTCTATGAAAAGCATGTTACAAGTTAAGCATTCATGTTTTTATATTTGTTAGTTTCAGCTGCTTTCAGGTTTTCCCCATCTTGACATGACTAACTGAATGTCTTATCTACTCAACACTCTCGTAGTAGTCAAATGTAGGCTTTCCTCAATAAAGCTCTTTTTTCTTTTTCACAACATGTGCATTTGAGAGTTTAAATAAATTGCTATTATAAAGAGTACTAATTCAAATGGATAAGTGAATTGTCATATTAGAATGTCCTTTAGAAAATTAAAATTAAGCACTTGAGTGGGAATGTTTATTGTCTAAACACTGGGTACAAATATGTGATTTACTTAATAATAATTTGAAACCAAATTAAATGCTTATAATTGTTTGAGCAGTTTCAAATGTCTTGCGATATGGTAATAAGGTCAAAAATCATACCTTTATGAGTCTTGTATTAGGCTTGGGAAACAGACAAAATTGATAATGAAAGAAATAAATAAGACCAAATAATTTCAATAAGTATAAGTGAAAGAAATACAGAATAATGTTGCTAAGTAGCAGCTAGGATTGGGGAGATAGATGGTGAAGAGGAGACGGTCACAAAGTCCATTTCAGCTACAGGAAAGAAACACAGAGACCTTGAGGGGATGAGCTTGGTGAGCTCTAGGAAGAGACAGCTGGATGGACTGTAGGAGAAAGACAGCTGGAGTGTTGAGGGCACAGGTGGAGGTATGTGGGCCTCATCATGAAGTCTTTATGGATTATGATAAGGAATTTGATGCATTTTAAATGGCAAATCCTCAGGCTGGAGAGATGGCTCAGTGGTTAAGAGTACTGATTGCTCTTGTAGATGACCCAGGTTCAGTTCCCAGCACCCACATGGCAGCTAATAACTGTCCAGTTCTAAAGGAATCCAATGCCTTCTTCTGTCCTCTTTGGGTATTGCACAACATGGGTGCACTTACACACATGCAGGCAATACACTCATACACATAATATAAAAATAATAAATCAAATATTTTAAAAAACAAAATAAAAAGCAATTCTTCATATGGAATTCCTCATAGAGGAGAGTGGATCTTGAGGGAAGCAAGGGTAAATTGAGAAAGTCTTAGGAGGTATTGGAAGAATGCTGAAGGAGAAAGAATTGATTAGCACTGTGACAATGGCCATGAAGAGAAGTGGATGCGTTTGAGGCATTGATAGGTCTTTCTAAGGCATGGGATGGCATGGTGTATATGGAAAAGAGAAAGACGATTGACAATTAATTATAATAGCAAGAAGCCCAGGAGAAATCCCATCAAATCCTATTGGAATTATCAGTCATTGTGTTATAGAAGGGACATTGGGACTCGGTGTGATATCAGCGCTCTGACATACAGCTAATGCAAGTAAGCAGTTTGGAACTAGTTGCTGAGAGTCTTATAAATGCCTCATCACTTATTTGATTTTAACTCTTAGTAGTCCTAGTAGAGTAAAGGGGTAATGTAGTTACCGGTCAGCCATGATGCACATTGTATGTTGGTTGTTCTTTCATGGGTCTCCTTTATATTAACACAAACATATAAATACATGTGATGTATGCTTTTTCCAAGTCCTGTGAAATAAAGACAGCCCTTTTCTACTACTGGCCAGCATTTGAACTGCACATCTATAAATTTGTTTAACTTTCAAAACAGTGTAAGGCTTCGCAAAGAGAATATAATTCATTTATATAACTCAGAATAATTTGGCTGGCAAACTCAAGGAGATACAGTCTGTGGATCAAGTTTAACACATTCATTTAGATTGGCTGACTCCCATGTGTTCCTTGTGCTTGCAGAGGGTCCCATCTGTTCGGCTCTTGGCCAGAGACCATTGCGCCTGTGAGCATTGCAATTTCTTACTGCAAACACCCAGTGCTTCATAATTGGTTTATGGTACCCCAGATACTCACCAGTAGCATTGCTAATTAGTACCATTCTAAGTGGCAATTATTCTACAACTATGATACCTGCAAACTATTAATTCACTCAAATGATTACAGAAACCAACATACTTGCAATTTTCCTGCTTTGGCATCAGGTCAACTTTTACAACTCAAAGATGCCTTTGCCAGCTTGGCATAAATACTCTTCTAACTTTTCATGCCTTCCTGTGGTCTCCTGTTGAACAGTCATTCCTTCCACCTCGAGAAGCCTCTCATTGCCAGCAAGATGGACAGCTGACATTTCTTTAACACACCCTGCTTTCCAGTCCTTGCACCTTTGCTCCTTGGGATCTTTCTGTTTGGAATTGCTTTTCAACCCCATTAATATCCACCTGCCACAAATTAGACTCATTTCAAATGACTGCCTAGTGCTTCATCCTTTGATCTCCAAATATTTTCTTTGTTCTCTTTTGATATGTGACTTCTTTCCTCCTGGCCCAGCTATCCATCTTAAGTTTTATTGCCTTTTCTATGTACGCTCTTCAGTTGCCTTCTGGTATCTGTTGTGTGCCTTACACATAGCATGTGGCCAGTTAGGATTTGGTGGTTTTCATTAAATTTTTTGGTATCTTATTAAGGCATAAACATAAGCAACACAGACAAATCATTTCAGGGTTAATGGTGGAAATACCAAGCTGGCAGATGCTCTTCATGTTCTACATCCCACCCACTTTCTGACATTTTAATCTTTGCTGATCCTTTCTCTTTGCTTTCTGAGTGGGAAATTATATTGAGGAAAGAAATTGTTCTGTAGTGAGGGAGTCCTGTGAAAAGCAGGTGGACCTTCAACAGGCTTGCTCTGGGAGACTTGCGGCACTCTAGTGTAGGCTGTTCCATGGATTATGGATTATAGTGTTTCCTTTTGAATTATCCAAAACCTGTCAGGTGTTTTCTTCCTTAGCTCCCTTGAGGACTGCTAGTTAATCTAAGATTAGCCTGACAGCCCCGATTTTCCAGGTCTCTGGTTTCGTCAATAAAGTAGGTTACATCTTTTTTGAGCTCCATTACTTCCTCCATAACCTTGTTTGCTTGATCCATGTTGTGGCTTACTTGTGAATACAGGTAGCCCCATCCATGTCTGTCTACTTTCCCACATCCTATCCCTACTCTTGAATGGGACCACTGAATATGATAATGGCGGGGACTGTAAAAGTCTGCCAGTCACTGAGCCTTTTGTGTGGTGTTTCACCTCATTGCTCTTCTGGTTGCCACCACTGAACCTAGTGACCATCAGCATCACCAAAGATTTGCCACTTCCCTTCTGAAAATTATTGATAAACTGATTTATTTCACCTTTAAAGGCAAGCAACTTGAGAGAAGTTACAAGGACCTTTTTTTTTTTTTTCTTTTTAAAGTTGTACCAGAGATAATATCTACCAAGTGTGATATATATACCTCAGTGAGGATTGCATAAGATAGTCTATTTCATTTAGGTTGATATCATGCTGTTTTATTCTTATTTCTGTGCATTTAAAAAAATCTACATAGTATATTAACACTATGGCAACAACATGATTTATACAAATGTATCCGTTTATATCGTATGCTCCAAATGGTTTCACTGGTGGGATGTGTGACCAAAAATTTCTGTTCTGCCCCATCACTGGTCCTATGACAGTGCCCAAGTTCCTAATTTTCTCTGTATCTTATGGTACCTTCAAATTTGAGGTAAAACCATTTCTTAGAATTAAGAAGGTTCAGTGAAGTTTCGGTGCACGTGAACAAGTTAAACAGTACATGGCATACAGGCTGCACTTATTACTCTAATTAGGCATCCTTCTTGTTGATGCCATTATTGTTGATGCTGTTGTCATTTTTAAAACATTTTATTCATTATTTTTATTCTGTATGCATGTATTACCTGCATGTATGTAAGTGTACACGTCATGCAATGCCCACGGTGGTCAGAAGAGGGTCAGATCCCCTGGAGATGGAGTTAAGATGGTTGTTAGTCTCCATGTAGGTGCTGAGGCTTGAACCCAGGTCCTCTGCAAGGGAAGCCAGTGCTTTTCACCGCCGAGCCATCTTTCCAATGCCCTGCTATTATTTTTATATTGTACTATGATCCTAGTGCTTTATAACAGCACACAGACTAAGCCTGTTCTACATGTCAAGTAACAACCATGTCATCTCAGATACATTTAAAAATGTGAACAAATACAATCATTTTTAAGATTGCATGTATTGCATCTATCTTCACCTCAAAATTAAGAATATGCATATGTTTTGTAGTGTCTATGCATAACTTTTGAAAGGGAACAAATAAGTCATTGGAGCTTCAAAGAAGGGAAGCAATCCATAATATATTCATTCTGTAGAGCCATTTAAGGCTAGCTTTATTCATTTAGAAATTAAACTCCTTTAGACAACACTTGGTATGTATATCTTTTTATTAAATATTGCCACAACACCCTATAAGGTTTTGGTTCTTCCACACAAAATGTTAA
This sequence comes from Nannospalax galili, assembly GCF_000622305.1. Classification (NCBI taxonomy): domain Eukaryota; kingdom Metazoa; phylum Chordata; class Mammalia; order Rodentia; family Spalacidae; genus Nannospalax; species Nannospalax galili. Next base: position 1,615,526 of record NW_008331836.1, on the reverse strand, counting down.
AGAATAAAGTAAAACTTTGCTTTGTATTTATCTCCTGTAATTGCTGATATCTAAGTTTGTAAGAGAATTCCTTACTGAGGTAAAGAAAAGTTCACCACAGTTTGCAAGACTGGTTCATGTGGAATTTATAAGAATGGACTGACCAGCATGCCCTTTTAAAATTCCTTAGTTAATCTCTTTATTGAAAGCTGCTGGGCTAGTTGATTAAGGAAGCCTTATGGGATGACTGCTTTTAGTGTCATACAAATGAAGCTGAATTGTTGCTAAGTAAATCACTATAGATCAAAGCGCTTTGTGGTCAGAGTACTGCAGTTAATTTTTTTTTTCATTAAGTTTTAAAGAGAAGGTGAAGGGTTGACGAATGAAACACAGCAAATTTGACATCTATGATGCCCATTTACATTTATGCACTTCTTCAAGCATCTAATGAGTGGCCAGGAAGGTGTACAGCAAAGGTGAAATGGGAAAATGTAAAGCCACATCAATTAATACTTGTTTTCTATTTATAATTGCCAGGATTCTTCCTAGCCATTAAGAAAGCAGTAGAGCTTTAGGGAAAAGTTCAGGGGCTCACAGGGAAGCTAAAAGACAAACATCTGTTGCCCTCTGCACACTTTAAAATCTCTGTTCTCATGTTCACTTTAGCATTAAGTTTCTGTAAGCCTTTGAGTTCCAATAACCCTGTTACCTTGGGGGTGGGGTAACCAGGAATTGATATTTTAATCATTCTGTACCCCAGAAGTAAAACTTGTATCTCCGTCTGTGTTGTTCTACCAACTAAAGCATCACATGAGTAAATGTGGGTGGAACACATGAATGCATGAACTTATGTTTTGTCCAATTAGAATGATAAGAATTAAAGAAATAAGCCCGAAGTGTTGAAAGAATGGATTGAAAACAGGACTGAGTCAGCTATGAGAATTCTATGTGGGTTTTGGCTGTGTAATTTGGATGTACTTGTAAAAAGTTCAGGCATTGCAAGACTGAAATTTGTTTCTCGGTATTGTAAAGTATTATGCATGCACAGTTAGAGATACTATGCCTAACTAAAAGCACTGTAGACCGTGCCATTTCTATATGTTTGCCCAATGATCATAATTGTTAGCACTTTTTTGGTGTTCATACATGTGTGTATATAGAGTACACATGAGGCAAGCATGATGACCAGTACAATATGCAAATGACCTATAGTGTATGTGTGCTCATGTGTGTGCATGGGTGTACATGGTACACTGGCCTATAGTTCACCCACCTGTGCATGTGGAGGCCAGAGATTGATACTGGGTGTTTGCCTCTGTTACTCTCCACCATTGATTGATTGATTGACAAGGTCTCACCTGGAACTCACTATATAGACCAGGCCGGTCTTGAACTCACAAAGATTCTCCTACCTCTGCCTCCCCAGTGTTGGGAGCAAAAGCATGAGCTACCACTCCAGGCTATATTGGACCTGAGGCTCAGCTTTTTAGCTTGGCTGACTTGCCAGTGCCCCACCTCCCCCATCCTGGTGCAATGGATACGTGCTACTGCTCCTGGCTTTTATAAGGGTGCTAGGGATCTGAACTCAGGTGATCATGTTTGGACACTGAGCCACCTCTATGGCTCTATTATTAATAGTGCTTTTAATTCATCCACTTAGTAGAACTGTTATCTATTAACGACAAAGTTATGTTATGTTATGTTATGTTAAAATTTTCATTGGTGGTAAAGACTGTGGTCCCAAATGGACAGAATTACATAGATGGCATCAATCATCTGATGACACTCTTGGGGGACTTGTAGAGGAGAAGGTTTATAGAAGCATCAAACTGACTCTAAATAAGAGGCTACATCAAGTTATGAAAGTACATGTGAACAAAATAAATTCTTTAATGGTGAACTAATTTAAGAAATTTTTTTTTTTATTATTGCAATAGACAAAATAACTGACCTAGGTTTGGACTTATATATGTAGACACAGCAGGTCAGGAAGAAATAATGACATCATCCCTGACCATCTTCAATTTTTGTGATGCATTATTTTTCAGTTTAGCTGCTTCCTGATCGTTGAAGATACTGCAGATACACTAGCATGACGTTCTAACATGAATCTGTGCTCCAACCACAAAACCTGTGGTGAGGGCTGTCATTTCAGGTTGATACATTCAGCACTACAGTCACCAAGGAAGTGCTCTGCACACTGTCATTTTGTTCTGATGAGGAACAATACTCACTGAATACTGAGGACTCCCCAACACAGAATTTGATGCTTCTCAGAATTTGATGCTCCTACTGCCAAAGTCACAAACAACTCACTGGTTCTTTGTTATTTAAAGATAATGCACTTCTGCCTCAGAATTCTAATTCCTTGTATCCTAGAGCCTAGATCTATATTCTTTTAGCTTTGTCACCCTAATTTAAGATACCTAATGCTCTTCAAGCTCACCCTAGTGAGAGACGATTGGATGAAAGTAGCAAATGTGCTGAGTGACTGATGCCTTAGGGAAACTCCAGAAGACAGTAAGAGAGACTTTACAGTGAAAGATGAGCCTCCTGAGATGTGTCATGCAAAAGCCAGGAGCCACATAGTAACTGACGTTGACAAAAAATCAGGTTCTTCCTTGCAGGATAAGCAATGTCCTCACAGAACAGAGCCTCTGAAATAACCTGTAATTGAAAAGCATAGGACTGTAGGATTCAAAAGTTTCTCATCAATTTTTTAAAAATTATTTTTATTTTGTGTATAGGAGTGCTATGCCTAGATGTATGTAAATGCACCCATAGGTGCAATTCCCACTGAGGCCAGAAGAGGGCATAGAGTGCCCTGGAACTGCAGTTACTGGAGGATGTTAGCTGCCATGTGGGTTCTGGGAACCGAAAAAGTGTCCTCTGCAAGAGCAGCAAGTGCACATAACTGCTTAGCCATCTCATCTCTCTTGCCTCTGCACATTTTTTTTTTTTTAAATTTTTTGGCCTTTTTGAGACAGGGTCTCCCTGTAGCTCCAGCTGTCCTGGAACTCACTGTGGAGACCACACCGGACTTGAACTCACAGAGATCCGCCTGTCTCTGCCTCTGGAGTGGTGGGATTAAAGGCATGTTCCACTATGCCCGGCATTCCCTTGCACATTTTTTAGGTGTGGAATATTGTTGTTTTCTCTTGTGTAATACACTAGAATATTCCATAACATGGAGCTCCCATGATGTGAATGCTATGAAAAGGAAGCTTGGATTATGAACTCATGAAAGTAAACCTAAGTCTTGGTGATAATGCCATAGTTGGTAGACCTTATGGTGGACATGACTTGTTTGTGGTTTACTCTTCTACTTGCAAGTAAATTGCAAAGAGAGACATGATCTCAGAATTGTGAATGAAAGATCTTGCTATGAATCATAGGCTGGCCTTGAACCTGTGATCCTTCTGTTTCCTGCGTGTTGGGATTACATGTATGTACCACTATGCCCAGTAAAATTAAAAAAAAAAATGATTGTTTTTCTTGTCATCATTATTTCTTTAATTGGTACACTGGGACTGGTCAAACTTATCCTGCGGGGCTATCAGAATCAGGAGTTTGCCTTAGAACTCCGGTTGTACTAAGAACTAATTTAACAGCTTTAATATATTTGAGCCCTCTCTTAGCTTATAAGCCGATTGGGAGCTATTAAACAGTATAAAAACATAAGCACATGTAGACTATACGTACATAGAAATAGCCATAAAGAAAAGATTTTGTAGCTTTTGTTTGGATCTATTTTTTTTGTCAGTTTTTAAATTAAACTGCTAAATCAATTTTTTAAAAACACTATCTTTAGGCTAAAAGCTGTACTTCCAAAGATGCAAACTCTTTGGAAGAGAAACAAAGTAGAAAACTTAGATTCCAAAGACTCGGAGCCTAACTCCACTGTTTCAAATAAGATTCTTTTTGGGTTCAAAGAAGAAATAATACATTTCTGTGAACTTTCTTTACTACTACCTCTCCCAGTAGGGCAAGGAGGGATAGGAGATCCAATGGCAATCTCCCAGCTAAATTTGTAATTGACAAAAATCCTTTATAATTAGGTAATCACAGATTTGTGTTTCAATTTTTAAAATACTCAAACCTGTCTAATCATTCAGCCCTCTTACTTGCCTTACTTATTTGTGCATAAAGATTTTGTTCACAGATGAAGGGGGTGAAGAGTAGCCCCCCTCTGATTCATGTACCAGGCATCCTACATTGGTGGTGTTCACATGATTATACACATTTACTTTGTAACACCCAGAAACGATTATAGAAACAAAACACAAGACTGTTCTTTCTATTTCTGATCAAAGCGCATTGGAAAAGATTTTTGTATTATGGTGATATTTTTGATAGGCTAAAAAAGTATAAAGTTAAACAGATCTCAGTTGGATAAAAAATTCCATCATACAAACTATTTTTTCCCACTAGCAGTGAAGAAAGCCCATACAATTTTAATGAATAGAAGCTGGAATCATATTTCTTTGTGGTTTGGCCCATTATTCTCTCCCTTAGGCTTAGTGTAAATGAGTCGTCACAAACATGGGGGATTATTTTTCCCTCTGTAGAGAATGTACAGGTCGCCGGTTCACGATTCTGTGTCTGAAATAACATTCTGGTTGAATACATCTCCACTTAGCCACCTAACATTAAAGTGCGGGCTCCAGTTTTATCAGGTGAGCCGTTGGAGACCTGGTGTACTGAGGTGGTTCGTTACCTTCGTTCCCTGTGTTGGATTCTTGGTGGTAATCTAATTTGTGTCTTTGCTAGTTCAAAAGAGATGTGAATAATGTCCTAACTTACTTGTATTGATAATTACTTGAATTTAGGAGCTTATTTGAAATTAAGAGCTTATTTGCAATTCCTGTCAATCTTTTTCCAGAATGTAAGACATGTTGCTTGTGAATACTCCCAAATCACGTCAGCATTTTTTTTCCCATAAATGTTATAAAATTTACCTTTGGTAGACCTATGAAGGAGATTTTCAAGAATCGCTCATTCAAATACTAATTAGTTTCAGAAAAATTGATCTTGCTTTGTGCACAAACTCTAATGAACCTTATTCATTAAGCCATTTTTCCCCTCTGTGGACCATTTTAAATGCTGAGTATAAAAATGCATAACGCCCTAGAAAATGCACCTGACGATCATTTCAATGTAAAGTCTGTGTGTGATTAATTTGTCTGGTCAACCATTATGCTGATACTTGTGCTCTGAAAAGATGCTTAAATTATTAACTTTTAAGGAAATGTAGAGTTTAAGTGAAAAACCTTCTGGTATATCTATCTCTTAAGAATATTTACATTAATACTGAAAGATGCTTCTTTATCCAGAGAAATATGTATGTTAATTAACCTTTATTCTTTTCATCTTAAATTAATATTCCTTATAGTATATATCAGTTTGAAATTTTCCTCCCTTTTATATATATTGCAATATATTGAAAGTTATTGTGCCAAAATCTGAAGAGGACTTAAATTCACGCTAGCATGAAATAAAAGTTTATTAGTGAATCATATTCCATAGTCGTTATTCAAGAATTTACCTTATGTCACCTTGTTTGCCTAAATGCTAGGAGGTGAAAATATTAGCTAATACCCTTGTCAATTTTTTTAAAGTTACTTTTCTCTTATTTTTCACCACAGCTTTGGTAGTTGCTTATTCTATTTGCAGACATAGAAATAGGTAGAACCCAGAAGTTTAAAGTACACAATATAATTAATTCATTATTGGTTTTAAGTGAAAACAAAAGCTCAAATGTTTTAAAAACAATTATGAATATTTTGGCTAAAGTTCTGAAGCAAACTGTCTAGAACATATAGTGATTTGCTTGGATATCACCAATCACTGATTTTTAAAATGTTTTTAAAATACTAGGGAGATTCTAGATCTTTCGGGCTTATTTCATGACATTAAGAATTTTCCATTATCATCTCATTATACCAACAGAACAGTTTGTAATAAAACTCAGGGATAGACTGGGGAGGTGGCTCAGTGGCTTAAGGTGCTTGTTGCACAATCCTTATGACCTGTGTTTGATCCCTGGAACCCAAGAAAAAGCTGGATGCAATGGCACACATTTATTATCCTAGCTCACTGCACTGAGGTGGGAGGTAGGGACAGGAGAATCTCCCAATAGCTCATGGGCCTGCCAACCTGTATTTAGTACACAGCACAGCGGCAGAAACAAGAGCCACCCTGCCTGGGGCTGGAGACATGGCTCAGCATTAAGAACACTGGTTGCTCTTGCAGAAGACCCGGGTTTGAATCCCAGCACCCACATGGCAGCTAACAACTGTCCTGTCTGTAATTTCAGTTCTGGGGGATCCGATGGCCTCTTCTATCCTCCGCGAGCATTGCATGACATGAGTGCGCTTACCTACATGCAGGCAATACCCTCATACACATAAAATAAAAATAATAAAATATAATAAATAAAAAATAATAAAAGAGCCACCCTGCCCCAAACAAGGTGCAAAGAAAGCACCACTGCTGAAAAGTCCTGTGAACTCTACATGTGTACCATGACATGCGTATGCACATACAGACATAAGTGAACACACACAAAGTGAATAATAATAATAATGTAATAAATCAGAGAACTTTGAATAGACATTTTGAACTGTTAACCTTATAAGAAAAGTTATAACATGTTTTAGGAATATATTAATTCAAGGCTGGAGAGATGGCTCAGCAGTTAAGAACACTGGCTGCTCTTACAGAAGACCCATGTTTGATTCCCAGCTCCCACATGGCAGCTAATAGTCGTCCACAACTCCAGTTCCAGGGGTTCCAACACACTCTTCTGACCACTTTGGGCACTGCTTGACACGGGTACACTTACATTCATGTAGGCATAACATATATATACATAAAATTAGATAGGCTGACTAGACTCCAGTAGATGAACTTGCACGAAGGGACATCTGGGTACAAAAACTTGACTGGATAAGCCTTAAAATATATAACAGAATGCATGAAATCTGTGGGGGGTACAGATGGGGGGAGTCTAAATATGATCAAGATGTGTTGTATGAAATGCACAAAACACAATAAAAATATACATAGAAGAATAAAAAGAATGTATTCATTCATCTTAGCCATGCCTGCCAGGCTGAGTTTGAGGAAATCCATTAGGTTAAAGATGGCCTATTTATTTATGAATTGTATTTAATGTATTCTTTTTATTTTATTTTCAGATGAAGGCACAAAGTTTCACACAGCCACATATTTATAGATAAAAAGTTATGCATACATGTATAAAATTTTGAAGAAGTGTCTGGATTCTGGAAATTTTTACTAGGAGCCTATTAGGAAATAAATCACCAATAAACATATCTTAATGGAATACATGAGAAGAGAAAGATACAGAAATCAGACCTTTTCTATAATATGATATCTTACTTTTGCTTAGAAGACATTTGAAAACATCTATGCTAAATGAGTCTGATAGGCAGCAACTCCATTCTCAACAGGCAGACTAGTAAAGTGCTCATCTTAGTTCTCACGGTTAAACACACTGAACTAATATTGTCATGTCCTCAATGATTAAGATTGCAGACATTTTCTTTTTCAAGGTTCCTTTTAATTTAAAATTTTCATATTAATTTTATGTTTGGGTGTTTTGCCTGCATATATTTAACTGCACCCATGTTGTGCAATACCCATGGAGTTCAGAAGAGGGCATTGGATCCCCTGGAGCTGGAATTACAGATGGTTGTTAGCCACCATGTGGGTGCCAGGGATCAAACCTGGGTCTACTGCAAGAGCAGCCAGTGCTCTTAACCACTGAGCCATCTCTCCAGCCCTTCAGCCATTTTCTATAAAAATAAAAATATAAGATGAAACATGGTGCATTCAGTTAACATTATTTATAGGACAGTGTTTGGGAAGTATTTTACCATGGTACAAAATAGATAACAGTAAAGTGCATTCTTAGATATGTTTTCATATCTAAAAATAACCAAGATATCCACATTTACCTTTATTTTACACATAATATTTGTGCTCATTTCAATGACAATTATATTTTATATTTCAAAACCCTTTGTTTAGAAGCACATCCATGTTAAGTTAAGGTTGTATAATTATAGACTCATATATATATAAATATATATTCTATTTAGGCTTGCAGTATTCCTTTTTAAGAACATTTATTCTATATACACTTTTATAGTGACTAAAACTAAATTAAAGGTGGGGTGTGGTAGCACATGCCTTTAATCCCAGTACTCGGGAGGCAGAGGCAGGAGGATTTCTGTGAGTTCAAGGCCAGCCTGGTCTACATAGTGAGTTCCAGGACAGTGGGGGCTACAGGGATACCCTTTCTCAAAAAAGAACCCCCCCAAATCAAAACTAAAAATATTAAATGTGCAATATTTTTCAGTAACATAAGATTTTATTTTATTAATTTTTACATTTTTAATATTTTTAAATTGTGTGTATGTGGGTATGTTGTGTGCATGGTAAGCCAGAGGTCAACCTAGGTTGTGATTCCCCAGAAGTCTTCTATCTTATTTCCTGAGACAGGGTCTCTCTCTGGGTTGTGACCCTTGACTGTTATGTGAGGGGTGCCCTTGTTTGTGCCTGCCCCAGCACTGGATTTACAAGCACTGGGTTTACTGCCTCTGGCTTTTACATGGATCCTGGGGATCCATCTCAGGCCCTCATGTTTGTGTAGCAAATATTTTACAGACTGAACCATTGGCATAGCCCATTTCTATTTTTAAAAACAGAACCGGAGATAATTTTGATTGATTTTACAGATATTTATTTACATCTCAAAAATGGATTGTTATTGAAAATTCCTCAAAACTCTATATCAGCAGTATATTTTGTGGCAGTGAAAACTATCCAAATATTCATCAACCCATAAATGACTATATCATGGTGTGTGTATATATATAATATTATGTATATATACCATGATGTGTATAATGTGTATATATCATGGTGTATATACATACATAATGTATATTCAGTGGAGTATTATTCAGCAACCAAAATGGATGAAAACGTGATGCATGCTACATGTATCATAAGTACATTATGTTAGCTGAAAGAGTCACAAAATGTCACATATTACAGTACTCGATTCATAGGTAATATCCCAAATAAGTAACTCCACAGAGACAAAAACAGACAAATGGGAGACGGAGATAGGGAAGCTTAACAATTATGGAGTTTCCTGTTATACACCATTTCCTTCTCCATAATAGTCATGGAACAACTGATGAAAATATTTTGCAACGATAAAAAACTATAGAGCACTATGAATATACGACCTGACAGGGTGTAACCTGTAAAGTGGGTCATTATATGGCATGTAAATTTTACCCCAGTAGATTATCTTTTGCAAGAATAGATGCATCAATATTTTATATTTTCATTCTTTCTTAAAATTGAACACTTTCTTAAAACTGAATACACTTCTAGCCCTGAACAAATGAAAAATACAGTGTTTCTTTAGGGACCAGGGCCAGCCAAAAGGCTATGGTGGGTGTTGTTACTGGATTACCCTCAAAGTGCCATACTTTTCTAAATGCTTACTCTGTGTCATGTTTTGGATGCTGTAGAACAGTTGTATAGTTAAAGTAATAAACACGCAAAGAAACTTGACAGAAATGTCAGGCAATAGTATTTCTCTGTCATTATCTCTTAACAGCGGTCATTACATTATCATGTGTGATACATGCTCTCTTCAATAAACACATACTGAGTTCTTAATATGCAGAACAATACAGCCTCTGTTTTCAGAAGAGCTTTCATTTTAGGGCAGATACAGGATACACAAATAAATATTTAATGTAATACTAGCTAGTGACTAAGTGTTAGTGAGACACCTACAGCATGGAAAATCCAGACACTCTCTGTGTTCATGTGTATTCATCATTCTTTACTGGAAGACTGGCCACAGACTTAATGTCACTGAGTCCTTCATGGGTATGTCTTGGGAAAACATGCCAGGTGTAGGAAGCATCACATGATGTGGGAGCTTATATGACATTTTTGAAAGGAACAAGGATATCTGTATGCATTGCATACTTCGCATTGCAATGAAGTAGGAGAGTGTAAGGGGCTCCATTTGTAAGCAGGTGCTAGGTTTTACAGAATTTTGAAGGCCTGATAAGATAAGGTCTTCTGTTTTAATTGTGAGATGGAAAGCCTCCAGAGTGTTTGAACAGGGAAGGATGTTAATCAGATTTACACTATAAATACAGTCATTGGGAATATTGGGATGATTAGGTGTCAGGGAGTGTAGGCAAATCCGAAATCAGGAAGACAATGAGGAGGCTTCCATGGTAGTCCCTAGCTCCTTGTTACTCAAAGTAAGGTCTCTGTACATTACTGGGAACCTTCCTAGAAATGCATGCTCCCAGACTTTGCATTGTGAAAAGTATTGATTCAGACAGGAAATGAAAATAACTTGGCTAAGGACATGCAGGCAAAGGTAATGATAATTGGCGAGAATTCTGCGGATGTAGTTTTATGATTTGTTAATTCATTGTTTGTGGGTATGAAATATGGGCAGGATAAATAGAGCAACCTCTTTTGCAAAAATGAAAAATGAAGGATTTCATAGAGAGGTTGGAAATCAGGACTTTGGTTTGAAATGGCTTTAAGCATCCCGGAAAGTAGGTGGATATGCATGTCTGGAGAAGAGAGCCTGGGCTAGAATCATGAAGGCAGAAGCCATCAGTGTAAGAGTTACGCAGCCATGAACCCGGATGAGCTTACCTTCAGAGACACTTCAGAGGACTGGATCCTGGGCTGTGGTCTGAAGAATTCCAACATCAGTCTCAGGAAGAAGAACCTTTAGCAAGGGCTAGAGAAAGGAGGGCCCCGTGAAGCTGTTGATAGCAACAAGGTCTTGGTGACCCCAGACAAGCATCCATCAACTTATGCTCATCTATCACATCTACTGATTATTTCCCTATTCTTTTGTTTCTCCCATGACATCATTAACTTCATGAATACAGTGTTGAGACTGTATGCATTCAGAGTGTTAAGGAACAAGCCACTAGGTGAACGAAGATCAACGCCTGTTGTACATGAGTAGGCTGCCTGACATTTTTAGGACTCTTAGATTTATGTCTTGGTGAAGGCAATTTCCCAGCATGCCGTGGTTTCTGGGTCTTCTGCTCTTCTGTGCCTGGTTACTCGCCTAAGTATCATGGGTAACCTGGGCAGAAATCCTTGCTATTATGTTTAATGCCTCTTGCCAGTTTCACTCCTTTTGAGGCTCTGGTTTTGCTATTTGAATGTAAATATTCACAATCCTTGCTTTTCTTGCAAATCTAATCTGTTTCTGAAGAGATTTATGCATCTTTACTAAGAATGAATATTTTCTCTGTATAATAGCATTTAGCCACAGAGATGTGTTTTAAATACACAGTCTGAGGAGAAGCAATGGAACTCTTGATATTTTCCAAGGAACTGATTTGATAAATTAGATTTACTGTATTGTGATTTGTTTTTCTATGATCCAGACAGGAGAAAGAAGAAAATCCACTCATCTGTCAAACCCTGAGCCTTTATGTGAGGCATGCGTGCTTTGGCCGTTAGTTTATATTTCAAAATTTTAGGTCTGAGGATGGAAGTGCTTAGTTGTAGGTAGTATCATGTGGGTAGTACAAAGAATAGAGATTGATGTGAGAAGGCTGCACAAGTTCTTCTCTACCCGTGGATGTGGATGATTGAAAAGAAGGAAGTTCTGAGGGCAGGGTTGAAGAAGCTGAAAAAGCCAATATGAACTTTCTAGAAAGACAGCCCTTTTATTTTATTTTATTATTTTATTTTATTTTATTACTTTAGGTTTTAGTTTTGAAGCAGGGTCTCATGTATCCCAGGTTGGTCTTAAATTTCCTGTGTAGCTGAGGATGACTTCAACTTCCAGTCCTCCTGCCTCCAGTTCCTGAGTCTTGAGATTACAGGTATGCACCTGATTCATGCTGGAGTAGGGATTGAAATCAGGGCTTTGTGCATGCTAATCAAGCACTCTACCAACTGAAACATATCCTCAGCCCCTCATGCCATGTTTTAATCAATCAAAAAAATTAAGGATCACAGTTACATTCAACAAATACACACACACACACACACACACACACACACACACACACACACAAATTTAACTTCTTTGCTGTGCTAGGAATCAAATCCAAGATCTTACATATGCTGGGCAACTGTCTTACCTTTAGACCACATCCCCCACATCTTAGTGAGAGCTTTAATTTTCAAGGTTCAGAGATTCAGTCAGTATATCACCTGGCTTCTGGTTGATCATAGGTAGCAAATAAAATTCATTTTCATCAGTGATGAGCATCTATTATTTATACCTTGAAAAATATTAGTATCTACCCATTTATTTAATTTCTTTCCTCTTTTTCTTTATAATATGAGTTGTTGTAACTACATTAATCATATTTTAGGATGTAGAACAAGGACATATGTAATGTAAGGTGATTTGGAATGTGACAGGGCAAGGTGATAGACTCAGAGGGAAGTAGTCATATTATTTTGGCTAAAGCACAAAGGGTTTTTCTGAAGAGGCACCTGTGGATTGCCCTTAAGGGGTAAATAGGGTTTAGAAGGAAAGATGGTCAGGAGAAGCTTTGGCCTCAGCTGACTCAAGTGAGCTGCTTTTAAGGGATTTATACTAGAACAGTTTGAGTGGTGAACTGACAGGTAGAGAAGTCATGTCTAAGAAGATGAAGTCTTCAACTCCAGGGCCACTGCAATGTTTTGAAAGCCTTTGTATCAATAAGTGATGCAGAGAAACTTCTGTGCGTTGAGAAAACAATCCTTTGGCAAGGTAGAGAATGGAATTTGTTGTGTAGAAAATGGGGTTTGGGATGGGAATTTGGGAGCAGGGAGACCTTATAATAGTCCAGCCCAGCAAGGGTGAGGTCATGGGGCAAGGGACTTACTGGAGGAAGGAAGTAGATGGATATAGAATGTGCTGGCATGTGAGAAACACAGTTCAGCAGTGGTTGGATGAGTGATCACACACATAGCCTAGGAACAGAACATCGGAACTCCACACTATTGAGCACAGGGGACTGAGAATGACTATGTGTTAGAAACAGAAACTAGAAATAAGGATGACCGGGGAAGAGCTGGTTCAAAGGAGGGGAGGAATTTAATTCTGATCTTGTAAAGGCACATTCTCAGATAGAAATTTTCTAATGCCAGTTGTAAACATAAGCCTGGACGTTACAACATAGCCAGAGGTTAAGAGATTTTGTCTTTATTATTTCCAAGTAATAAATGGAGCCAGAAGAAATAAACATCATCCTTGTAGATGAATCCAAAAAACTAAGGTTCTAACTGTTTGAAAGGAATCTTATAGTTGGAGTAATGCTTTGTGAAACACAACATACTTGTTTTTTTTCTGCAAGAGTTCCCTGGGTTCATGATAATTTTCCTCTATAATGTGTGTAACAAGGATTCTATGAAGGTAGATTCTGGTTTTATACCTCTAATAGCAAAGTCTTCCAAAATTGTGAGTCAGGATCTAGAGAAGGCTCTTCCCTCTCAGGCATGACATTTGCTTGATTTCCAAGGTCAAGGTTTTTCATTTGATTGCCAACCTCCCTAATTAGGAAGCCCTAAAGTTCATTGCCTCAAGGTGGTTCAAGCTGCAAAAGTATTCATAAGCACAAATGTATTTTATGTCCAGTAAAAGTCTCTCCAGTTGACTGAATACAGTTAGTTAGCATAGAGACTTACCTGTTAGCTCTAGGTAAACACTGCCAGCAGCATTGATATTCAAGACAAAAGACAGCCATCAGTGTAAATTCTTGTCTACTATGCAAGGTGTATCTTTTGATCTTTTCAGAAAGAGCTAGAAAATTGGATGGTATTTGCAGGAGCCTTTCAGCTGAGAAATGTCAATAATGTAATCGTGTTGAGACCAGTACATGGAATTGACTTGTTGGGAGATGGATACAGGTGCAAGGATGAAATGTGTATCTGATTATTATATAGAACTGAGTTTTTGTATGAGATCCTGGGTCACCAGGCTACACTAGGAAGCAGCATTAGGAGAATTTAATGAATTCTCTGAGCTGATTTCTGTGGCGACTCTACACCTGAAGTTTGCAGAAAACAGAAAGAAATAAGAAAGTAAATCTCCTCCTGCTATTTGCATTTGTAGCACATAACCAATTTCCTCCATTTGGTGGATAATCTCTGGTGGCTGTGAAATCAAGACAGGTCATTCCATTCCCCTCAGAGTGAATCACCTTCATTGTGTACTGAATTTCTGCAAGTGGAGTGGGTGGGAATTTTAAGTTGTTTCTAAGGTGATTTTCATATGCTGAGCATTGTACCAGCCTATATACAAAGTATATCCAAAATGAACAGCATTGGTCAATAAAAACTGTCTGATTTTGCACTTGCTTGAGTGTTCTTTTTGATATGATGTTTTTGTCTTTTACATTTATTTAAAACTATAATAAAGTTTGTTTCCTATTGTGTGTTAAGGTATTATCTGTGAATAAAAAAGAGATGGGAAAATATGGGATCCCACCATTCATTAATTTGTCTAATCTTGACTCCATCTTCAGGTATAGATACCATTTCTGGCAGCATAATATTCTCCCGGCAAGGTACTTTTTATTATGAATATGTAAACAGTTTTCCTGATGACCATATTTCTTCTAGGTATGCTAGAAATTGATCTCACAATTCTTACTTGTGTCTTTGCTAGGAAGTGAGGGGTTGCAGGTAACCTGTTCTTTTCTATTGCTTTTCTGTTGCTGTGATATAACTCTCTGACCAAAACAACCTGGAGAGTAAAGGGTTTATTCCATCTTATCCTTCCAAGAGACAGTCTGTCTTTGAGGAAATTCAGGTAGGAAGTCAGGGCAGTAACCTGGAGGCAGAACTGAGGCATAGACAATGAAGGAACACTGCTTACTGGCTTTCTCCTCTGACCTGTGCTCAGCCTATTTTATTACACATCTAGGACCACCTGCCCAGGGATTCTCCACCCAAAGTGGACTGTGCTCTCCCACATCACTTACCAATCAAGAAAATGCCTCATAGATATGCCCACAGGCCAATCTGTGAGAAATCCTCTTCCCAGTTGACAACGGAAACCAACCAGGACACCTGTATAGGATTCTGAACCCTCTCAGAGAAGAATGCAGGACTCTAACCCTTATGATAATATTAATAATGAGTATTTACATTGTTCTTATGCCAGAGGTAGCTATAAATGCTTATCCACATTCTCTCCTTTGGTTCATACAGGAGTGTGAGGGGGCTCTCTTCTCACTGATGACACATGGCTGGGAAAAATGAGGCACAATGGAACTATATGGCCGTTCACAGTTCTCCAGCTTCTAAGTGGAGGAGTCAGAATTTGAACCAGACTACCTGACCTTAAAGCCAACAGTGAATAACATTAGTTAAAGTAAATAAGCAATTAGTGAACCAAACACCCAATTTCTATCATATGAAACTATATGCATTAATGTCAAATGCACATTTCTTGAAGATCTTCTGTCAATTACTCATGCTTTTTTTTTTTTTTTCCTAAAAAGAAAATGTCAGGCAGATTTCTTCTGTTGTTTCTCTTCTTGCATGTTGGGAATATAAATTTAACTATTGATGTCACATAACTGCAACAGGAGGATAAATGCCTTGAGAGCAAAGGCTTCGATTTTCTTTGGCATATAGACCATGCTCAGCGACATTCGGTGTGTTACCAGTTATAGGTTCTTAATGAGGATTTTAATTTAAAAGGTGCAGCTTTTATGTTTGTCCCTCTCAAATACAGATAAAAATGGGCCATTTAATATTACTGTGTAAAAATACTGATTAGTATTGAGGGTGTGGCTCAGCGGTAGAGCACTTATGGTACATGAGATTAACACTGCAAAGTCGAATGAAGTTGATGAATCGGTTTTGTATATGTCATCATGTTGCATTTGCTTTATCCTGTTAACTCTGTCACCCAAGCATGTGATGGGATCCTCTGTTACCCAGCCTCCCTATCTGCATAGTGAGAGAAAGGCGCATTAGGGTTTCCAACTGGCCACAAGCTTTGAAAGAGGAAAAAGTTATGGGACTGGAGAGATGGCTCAGTGGTTAAGAACACTGGTTGTGGGGCTGGAGAGATGGCTCAGCGGTTAAGAACACTGGTTGTTCCTGCAGAAGACCCAGGTTGGACGCTAACAGGCAGCTAACAACTGTCGGTAACTCCAGTCCCAGGGGATCTGACATCCTCTTCTGACATGGGTGCACTTGCCTACATGCAGGCAATACATGCATACATATAAAATAAAAATAATAGCTGAGCGTGGTAGTGCAGCCTTTAATCCCAGTACTAGGGAGGCAGAGACAGGCGGATCTCTGTAAGTTCAAGGCCAGCCTGGTCTACACAGTGAGTTACAAGACAACTGGGGCTATAGGGAGACCCTGTCTCAAAAAGACCAAATAATAATAATTAATAATAATAAATAAAAATAATAAATAATTTTTTAAAAAAGAAGGAAAAAGTTGTAACTTCTACTAAAAATAAAATTGTGTATGTATATGTGTGTTTATTGTAAATATAGATACATACAATGCTTAAACAGGGAGAGTAGAGGGAAACTGTTAAACTATCACAACTCTGCTTGGACTTGTAACAAACTTAGGTAGATTTTGAAGTGCTTTTGTAACACAGAAAATGTACCTGAGCTGAGGCCCTGGAGATGTGAATTCAAACAGTGCCTGTGAACTGGAGCAAACATCTAAAGCTGTGGGAGAAGTCAGAGGAAGAGGTTAAAAGGCAAGGCCACACAGCCTGCAAGCCTTTCCATAGAAGTCTTCTCCATCCATACAGAAATGAGGCGGGGCATCCTGAACATTTGCATCCTTGATCTCTGTGCTTTACCACCTTGAATAAATGATGATAATCAGGCAAGGGCAACATTTTAAAAACTTTACACATGCTGGAAGAGAAATGAATAGAAAGCAAGCTGTTCTCCCCTGGCTTCTGTACTGAACACAGACTTTTCATGATTTATCCCAAGTTAATGGAAGAAGAAAGTTGTTTTCTTCCCCCAAAGGAGATACTTAGGAACAAAATAATAAAGAAAACCTCTTGCTTCTAGAGAGTGCCTGAAAAGGGACATCATGCCAGAAGCATTTGTCCTCAATTTAAAAACAAGAGAGCAGGATAGAGTGTCTCCTACTGAGCAGGATACATAGAGCAGAAGGTTCATTGAATCCCCAGAGTGAAATGCACTTAGAGAACCAAAACAGTCAAGTGTAAGGACTCAGAGACAGACAAATGTCAGTCTGCTAGTCTGTGCAATCAGAGTGACCACTCAGGAGACAAGAGACAGGAGTGGCAATGGGCACGCGACCCTTGATTGAGTGTCCAGTGCGGCAGAGTGGGGTTGTGAGTAGTGACAGAAGCAAAGTGCATGAAAGCAGACGCAGAGCAAGAGGGAACAGAGGTCACTTTTGTAGTCACTTCAAAAATTGGTGTAGTCTAGAGATGTAACTGTCTGCAAAATAACAGACAAGAAATATGACATAGCTTTTGTGCATTGTGTATAAAAGATTCAATACCTACAAACTAGATGTGTAGTAAACAGCAACTTATGAATGTTCTAGTTATTGTTAATTTCTCTTTCGTTTGCTAGCCTGCGTGGAACCTGAGTTATGCTGTTGTGGTAACAAGACATTATTTTTCTTACAAAGTCACATTGAATTTTCTCAATATATTTAATTCTTTTCAATTAAAAATTGTTTCTGTGTGCACACACACTTCATCATATGTATTTGGAGGTCAGAGGACAATTCTGTGAAGTGAGTTCTCCCCTTTTGCTCATCAGATGCTCACCAGTTTTGCATGGCAAAGCTTACCCAACTGAGCCATTGTGCTAGCTATGACACGTTTACCTGTATGAATATCCAGTAAGTACAAAGCACAGCTCTCTATCAGTTATGTCTCTCCCTTATATGTGCTCATGATCTGTGTCCCAGGAAGACTTGAGGTCTCTGGTGAGAATGTGGAGGGCCTTTGACATTGTTGACCTCGCTTGTAGCCAGTTCTTTTGTCTGGTGTGTGAGAATCTGGATCTGTTCCTGAATGTTTATTCTGTAATCTTACTTGTATTTTCTCTTGGAATCTGCAATTCCAGGGTCTCTCTGACTGGCTACCTCTTGCTTGTGTGAATACAAAACACAGATCTCACTCCACAAGGAATGAAAAAATTTATTGTGAACCAAACATGTGTTATCATGGCCCTGGAACGTGGACCTACCTTATCCTGAATGTTCTACCATGCAAGCAGTTACATGAGCATTTTACAGTCACTTTGGCTTATACCCAAGCCTGGTATTGTAGGCCCTGTAATAGTTCTATTTTCAGTTTTTCAGGGTGCCTGCATTATTCTGATTTCCCTAGTACCTTCCAACTTTAAATTCTCAACAGCAATGTTTGAGTGTTCTTCGTTCCCCACATCCTCACAATCCTTCTTGTAGTTTTTCGTTCTGTTAGCTGCTCTGACTCGAGTGAGATTCAATTTCAAAGCAGTTTTAATTTAGGTTACTCTGATGCCTAAGGATACTAAGAATGTTTCCGAGTATTTATTATCCATTTCCATTTCTTTTGAGAAACGTCTGTTCAGTTCAGTATCCCATCATTGACGGGTTTGCCAGTGTTTAACATTTGTAGTTCTTAATATATTGAGGCATTGATCCCTTGTCTGATGTATAGTTAACAAAGATTTTTTTTTTTCATTTTATAGACTATCTCTTCATTCTTTTAGCTGTTTCAAAAGTAAGTTCTAGGAGATGGGGATTTAGCTCAGTGATGCAGTGCTTGCCTAGCAATCACAAAGCTCTGGGTTTGGTACTCAGCTCTCAGAATAAAGAAGGACCACAACAAAATAAGTTTCAAATCATCTGCAATATATAGGTGCTATATGTAGATGGAAAAAGAAAAATAGCATTTACTATTACACAGAACACAATAGAAAGGATCCTAGTTTTCCTTCTTAAGGAAGCACACCCTATTATTATGAGATGTAGGATTGTGTAAATACTAACAGAGAAGGAGACGAGATGCAAGACTAGCAGTAGTAATTAGTCGGCAAGTCCTTGATGGTAAGAACCCAACTTTATGACGGGCAAAAGAGTTCATAGAGTCTCTGGTTCTGGCTGAGATGTTGTCAGCAGAAGCAGACATCTACAACCGATAAACTTCTAGGAGAATGCATTATTCATTTACAGTATCACAGCTGATTTGTTTGCTGTCCATTGTGATCTTACATCTTTGACTAGATGATCACACAAGATTGTATGACTCAAAGTCATGAATTAGTAGTTAAAGGAGATCTTGGCATGTTAAGGATCACTGTTCTATAATTTGCTATTAGGATGTCCGTGGAGAATATTTTTGGGGCCCATTAACTTCATTGAATATCCAGTAATTCTCCTCCACAGACCATTCCAAATAAAGAGCTAAAGGAAGACCTATATGCTTGCTATGGAAACCCAGGGGATGCCTCTATGTCTCTTTTAAAAAAATAAATGCACCCCTTAGTAGGTACAAATGAAAGTCAGCAGCAATATTCTCTTTTCCCAGTGACTTCTGCCTGACAGTTCAAGAATTCATTTTTACATGGAAGAAAAATTAGGACACTTTAAATCAAAGTTATACCGATGGATGGTTATTTCTTAATTGGCCACAAAATTTATTAGTATCTCTACCCAGACATAGCCTAAAATATGAAATGAGATGATGTCCATGGGCTTTGCACCTCCGTAAATATTGCTAATAAAATTGCTAAGTAGATAACTCTTGGTGAATGGAAAAAGGTATTCTGGCTGAATCACCATGTGCATGAATCAGAGCTGAAAATAAAGTTCACAAAGAACGTACTTCCTGCAGCAGGAGGAACAAGACCATTATAGTTGTATCTGGACAGTTATTCCCTTAGAAAACACAAAGGCAGTTTCACTGTTTCCACTTTTCATGAAGGAAATACATTAATAAATCTTCTGTTCAAGTTAATGATTACTGCTGCATATTGCTGTGCTGTGACATTTTAGAGCTTTTCCCCCTTTAAAAAAATCAATGGACAATGATATAATAATAAATGGTATGAATTAAATGAAAGTTGGAAATAAATGAACTACCTCTGCAATTTAAACCAACTTCATATATCTTACTCCTGCTTAGACACACAGTGTAAATATGTATATACACATATACACACAGATATACATCTGTTTATACATATATGCCATTCATGTATGCAGAGATTACCACATTACATCTTTTGCCATAACTGACTCATTGTACCTGCCTAAATACACACTACATGATGGGATGCCAGTTCTTAGTCTCCTGTTTCCCTAAAGCACTCAGTGCTGTTGTTCACATCCCAAGTTCTCAGCCTCCCTGCATCCATTTCTTGACTCTGCCTTATCTGTGGCACCCTTCCCTTGTCTCCAGCACTGTTCCCTTTCTTTAAGTGTGCTGTCTCACTCCTAATTCCTCTATTTCCAGACCTCCTGCATCCACACAGTTTGTATTCAGCTATCCCCCAATGCCAATACCATGCATCCCCATTACTAACTGTAGTCTCTGGCGTCTTGAGCCATGGTCCACCATCGTTGATTGCCTGCTGCAAACTCTAAGCTTATCTAGCCAAAGAAGACCTCCTGAGCTTTCCTTTAGCTTCTCTGGCATCCACTCTGGCATCCTTCCTGACATAGCACTTGGCATTTCCCAATCTCTGTAACTGACAAAGGCGTTCTTTTGCCTCTTTTTCTCCAGTTTATGGTTATGTGGTATCAAGTTTCATGAATTGCAATTTTCAGATTCTTCATCTAATCCCTAATTTTTCATTTCCAACCCAGTTTTGTAACTACCTTAATGCTGAACTCAAGTCTTTCTCCTTTAACCAACAACCGCTTAAGAGCACCAGTCACACTGCCTGTACAGTTTTTACGACCATCATCTGCTATTGCCTGCCTGCTTCTAAATCAATCAGAGAGTTACCAGGCAAAATGCTTAATTCAAACAACGAGCCCTAGGTCCATGTAGTGTCACACTTAATATAAGGCCTCCTTGCATGTGCCTATGTATCTTAATGAAGCACAGACTTGAAGTTCTAGAAGAACATGTGACATTATTATCTTAAAGAAAACAGATGTTGTGATATTGACTTGGTGTTAGGAAATAAGAAAATGATATCTACTGATGATTGGACAACCTATGTGTTCTTTCCTTCCATCTCTTTATGAAGTCGGTTCTAACTGAACATCCCTTCCTTGATTTGACTTGTATCTGTGTGGCAATATGGAGACTGGTGGCTTTTCTGTTTATGCCTTCAGCTGCAGTTCAAAATAAGGTTCAATATGTAATACAGTCTAGAGTACAGAACACAGTTGGGGGAATATTGTTCAGACTCTGTTGTCTGTTGTCATGGCAGCACTTTACATGCTTTCACTGGGGTTCTATGTCACATATCAGAGTACCCAAGTTGTGCAATGAGAGATGCACATTGTCAACCTAGTCAGTCTGCAGCAGAATGCCATTGGCTGTCTGGTGCATCTCCTTGCAATTATGTTTCCTTTACGTGCCTCAGTCTTTCTCTGAACTATATTTTAGTTAGGGCAATGAAGCTGTTCATATGTTACTTATCTCCTATATGTAAAAATTGCCCCAAACTTTGTATAACTTGAGACATACTCAAAAGCAAGCATAAGTGCTTGGCAGCACCCTTAGACACATTGTAGTTTAGTGCTAACAAAACAAAATACAATCAACCAAATCCTGATGGAGCAGCATGTCATCAACAATGACATTTCCAAGCGCCTGATGCTACTGATAGGGGTTTTATTAGTTAATTAAATGTGTGCAAATTACATGCACTGTTGCGGATAATGTAGAAGAGGACATGCATGCTTCATTGAAGCTCAATTTCCTTTCTAGAAATTATCACTGCATTAAATCACTTAACGTTCTAAAATAAGCCAACTTCACTTCTCTAATCTTTTTTATTCTGTATTTCATCTACTTTTCACGAAGGTTAGTTTAGGCTGACTTGGTTTTCAAGTCATTTTTGCAGAATATTAAGGAAAAGAATCTGTCTCTACCAGCAGGTTTCTGATGAGCTATTACCCATTTTTGTTAGACTTGAAATACAGTGGTGACATTGGAAAGTTTGATCAAGAATTTGCATGTACATAAAAAAGGAAATTCATGTGTTTGTTTATATCTAACCAAGAGTTCATTCCAGTTTTTCTATCCCTCTCATGATTTTTGTTCTCATTTATATATTTCTTTTGAATAAAATAAATAAAGTATTTATTCAAACTCTGTCTTCTAATTCATATTGTTTGTACTCGTTTCAATTATAAATTCTTTCAGTTATTCATTCATCAAATATTGACTTTTTCTTCATGCTGGGGTTGTGCAATGCCTAACTCTTGGGAGAGCTCATTTATTATTTATGCTTTCAAGCTTAAAAATTTCATCATGACCAGAAAACATTGCATAGCTTAGTTGATGTCTCACTGCTGGAAATTAGATGAAAAATAACTATGTTTGTAATTCTCATTGTAGAAACTTGAATTTAAAAATATTAACAGAAAGGAAGTGGACTTCTTGAAGAATAGCAGTATGGTCTTAGCAGCTGCCTTGGTGCTAGGGATAAGTATCAGAAAAAGAGTGAGGTGGGCTCTGCTTCTTTCTTGATGGAGCACTGTTCCTTTCTTCCCTCCCCCGTCCCTCCTCCCTCCCCCGTCCCTCCTCCCTCCCTCTTCCTTCCCTCCACCCTCCCTTGCCCCATTACTTATGCTAAGTATTTGTCCATTTTGTTGCTTTTATTGACAATCCAGTCTTCATTCCATTCGTCTTCTCTCCCATGCTGCTTTCTTCTTCAGGGACCCGCTTTTCATTATTTTCAGTACTTCTTGAACTGTGTCAAGATGGTAATTTTTGTTCAGATTAATGTATTTATTTTCTCTCCTTTGCAATATTCTCTTTGAACCTAGGACTAGAAGCGAGTTCCTTAGTTTTTAGACATTAGAAGACTTTTTTTATTTTGCTAAGTTGTAGTTTGATGACATTATGCATAGAAAATATATTTGGTATGTTTCTTTTTCTTTTAAATATTTTGAAGTTTTATGCTCTAGGATGGAGTCCATCTGGGTATATGCTCTATGTGCATTTTGAAAGACAGGTGTATAATGTTGTTCTTGTATATTTTTATAAATGGCAATAGCATTTTTTACACTGATAGTGTTGTTGAATTCCTCTGTATTCTTCCTAATTTTCTGGATAGTTGCTCATCAAGACAGTATTGCTGAATTCTCCAACTGTAATTCTTGACTAATTTTTTTCCATTCTTTACTGGTTTTGCTTCAGGATTTTTTGAAGCTCTGCTGTTTGGGACACACACCTTTTTTGTCATTAGTAGTGTCTGTCTTTGGTACTTCTCTGTTTTCCTTTGCTTTCAATTAAAATACTTCCTCACACTTTCAGAGCTTTCTTTGATTAGTATGTGCATGGCATTTGATGACTGAAAATTCTAGTTCCCTATAGACCTTTACAGGCTCCATGGAAAGAGGGAGTCTTTGTTGCTGAATGGTGGTAAGAGATCTTGCTTTCATTGACCTCCTTTGAAACCTCTTCAATGTAGGAAGAGGAGGGTAAGAGATTCAACATTATTTATAAGACAGGTAGGATGGAAGTACATTTCTCACGTGGTCACCACTGACTCTACAGACTAAGTGCTAATATTTTCCACAATCACTTTAAAAATAAATGGCCGAAATATACTGATGAAAAGACAGAGATTGGAAGGATGGATTTAAAGCATCCTTAAGAAAATCATTTCAACTATAATGACATAGGCTTGTTGAAACAGTGGGATAAGGTATAGAAATAATTTTCAAATGGATCAAGAGTGACTGATTCAAAGATAAGAACATACAAATATAAGAATCATAAGTATACAAAGCTATTGATGAAAACAATATTAGTAGATGGTAATCATATTTGAGTATTCTACTTCTTACAGAGTTAGAAGAATTAGAATTAGAACTCACAAGCATGATTCTGTTCATTCCTGCAAATATTTTAAGAACCTTTGAGGTGACAGTTTTAAACTCCTTTTTTTTTTTTTTTTTTAAATCTTTTGGTCCGTAGAAGATTGTCACTGCTTTCCAAGACGGAAGGCAAACACAAGACCATAAAAACTATGTTCAAAGCTTCCATTATTGTTAATTTTCTAACTTTAGAATAATATTAAACAGGCACTATGCAGAGTGTATCATTTTTATATTTTTAAAGAAGCCAATAAACATCTCCCTCCCCACAAAGTAGCAAGAAACTGTTTTACAAATTCGCTTAAATGGCAGACATTATTCTTCCTTTCTCTGGCAGCCCTTCAGACCTGCCCAGAGCTTCATGAGATGCCTTTACACTGTGGAGGAGAGAAAGAACAATGTTACATTCATTATTCCAGACAGTTGTCATCATACTGAAATGAAAACTTTTTTAAAAATTTTAATTAAAATCCCCATATTGGCATACCCTTTAGGTTTATACGTAATAGAAAGGTTTTTGAACTACTTGGAGATGTTAAAATTTTTCAAAACAGAGAATCCTCTTGTAAAGAGAGCAATTTTAAGCAAAGCCTTGTCATCCTATTTATTCCTTTATATAGCAAACAGAACAAATGCTCCCATCTTAACCATTCCCTCTGATTTTTTTAATAAAGCAGATTTATAAAAACAATCTTATAACTTGACCTAAAGTTAACTTATTTTTAGAAATGATCATTAAAATAAAATTTGTATTTTTTTCAGCAAGGGGAAAGACTAATGTTAGATGTTTAAGTAAAACTACCACAGAGAACTATAGAGAATTTGTTAAGTCATGAGAAACCTAGATGGAGCCCAAACCTTGGGTCAGCTAATCCAGAGGCTTCCATAATTTCTTCAAGAAGCCAGGTATTTCTAATACTGGGTTTCTTTTAATCAGAAGATTAGATGTGCATTTGAAAGTCTGCACTCACACCAGGCATCTAAGGATTATCTTAAATGTGTTAGTTTAGATTGTAGGTCAAACTCTAATGTAAAAATGAAGAACAGTTTTGGTTATTGCTTATCAAAAATGTTTCATACACAGTTATCATTAGGATATAATTCATCTTAAGGAGAGAGCTCAGAATGTCTTAGTGCCTTATAAATAAAGCAATGACATTTATTTACATGTTATTGACAAGATAATGTGCCAATCTGAATAACTCATAATGCCGGATAAGCCAAAAAAGAGGGTCTGTGAAAGTAAGTAATTTAGAATTTCAAATCTATCTAGATTGTGATTCAAATAGTTCTTGATGTCTATCTTATCTGTCCCTAAGACAACTGGGATCCAGATTCATGAGTAAGAAGTGCAATGATTCCTGATACATTGTGATTGAGGGGAGATGCTTGGGAATGGCATGGACTTCACATGGGCTTCCTAGAGCTGGACTTAGATACCAGGGAGATTATGAAAGATTACACTAAATGGATTTCTTCAGCCAAGTTTGTTTTAGGCATTGCAGAAACTATTAAAACAACAACAACAACAACAATAATAATAATGTCTAATGATGTGATTTGGATGATACCATAACAAATTAATGCAAAATAGTAAAGAATAACAGATACTTTCATAGAAAAAAAAATCACAGCTTTATTGAGAGTTCCTTACCAATTAAGGCATCAACGGACCATTTCTGTTTGATTTATTCCTTTAACACATATACAATTGAATATACAGGACACAAATGAGATTTTTGTGCTTATGTTCTTGTGAGGAAGACACAATGAACAAGTAAGTTCATAGAAATCATTCAATGTCAGGTAACAATAAGGCTATTGAAAAAACTGACCAGTGTGATCAGAAAGACAAAAATTGCAGTGCCACACAGCAGTAAGTCCCTGAAGAAAACCAAAACTGATAGAAATGTGCATAGGCAAACAAGACTCTCCAAAACAATTGGGGTAAATATAGTGCATTTGAGCTGGCTTTAATCTAACCCTTAGGAAACCAGAGTCCACAATTCCTGGTCCCTGTCACCTTTGTTCAGTTCTGATTATCTGATTTTGATTGTGAAATCTAGAGCCAAACATATCAATCTCCCAGTGGTAACATTTTACTGGCACCAAGTTATTTAATAGTTTATTTCTGCCTTGATAGATAAAAGGATTTACATTGAGATTAGGTTAATCTTAATGGACTTTTTTTTTTTTTTACTATTTTTTTTCTTCTTTCAGTCTCTTTCTTTCTCTCTCTCTCTCTCTCTCTCTCTCTCTCTCTATGTGTGTGTGTGTGTGATGCCTACTGTACACATGAGACTGTGTTGTGGGCATTTGACTTGTACACTGACACTGTACGCAGAGATGATCTAATCAAAAGATTTATAGTAATAATGCAGCAAGTTTCAGATGCCCCTTGTGAGGTTCTGTTGATCTGTGGGTGATGGCTAGTTTGCCATGATTCTGATCAATCTTGTTTTTGTGCCAGTCTCTTCCTATTATTGTTTCTTAATTTCAGAAAACTGGAATGACAGTGGGGGGAAGTTAATTAAAACTGTTCTCAGCTATACCATTTGCTTAGTGATATGTAGTTATTGGGGTCTTGGTTGGCAATCAGTGTTTGAACTTTAAGAAAGCCAATGAACTTCTCTGTGCTTCCCTTAAACACAAAACAAAAATTATTGTTCAATACTATTTTAGGTCTCTTCCAATGTAGGGTCATGCACATTCTCTTAATTGTATCTTGGAACCTTGGTATGCACAGAGAGAATTTAATTGCAAACATTTAAAAAATGTTAATAGCAAAGATTTAAAAATTCTTCCTTGCTTCCTTTTTTAAATGTGCATTAACATCTATCCTAAAAAGCAATAAACTCTGTGTAGTTATGGTATCTATTAGAAGGACTTGACTTTAGTTGAAACCTTAAAAAATCAAATATGTTGTCGTTACCAAGGATGTTAAACTTCTGTCTCCTCTGTCTACCAGCCTGTTGCTGAGAGGGAGCTGATGAAAGCAGATAATGAGAAAATCATTTCTGAAGGACACACTAAACTGTGCCTTGTGTTCCTATATAATTCCATTGGACCAGACAGATGGGTGACTATAAACAAAATATCTTTCTATTCCCTTCTGAGACATATGCAGGGTTGTCCTTCCTTTGGTATTGTCATGGAGCCGCGTGCAATTAGCGACAGAATGTTAGCTGCCCTGCTGTATGCAACTCAGCATCTCCCTCTGTGGTCTATAGCAGTACAGAAGTGACATTAAACTTATTGCAGGATGGTATCCAGACAGCATGGCATCATGCAAACCCAGCTGTTTGTGCTGGTGATTCTGATTTTCACCAGAGGAGACGTTGGGGTGGATGTAATGAATGGACAGGATTCTGCTTGCTTGTAATGAACCCCAAGTTAAAGTTTCAGTCTCTTTCTGTCCATTTAAATGCAAAGGAGCCATTCTACATTATAATGAAATAAACACACTAATACACAACCCCTTCTCACTCTGGGCCTCTGCTTGCAGAATTAATAGCCTCTTAGTAGGGCATATTTGACATTGTTGCTAAACTCTAAACAGGGATTTAATTTGGAGGCAAGTTTGCACCAGTTTATAATTTGACTTTCACTTCCCTTGGAAACAGAAAACAAACAAACCAAGAAAGAAAAATAAGTGACAATTTACACACACAAACACACACACACACACACATACACACACACACACCCCACAGAGAGAGAGAGAGAGAGAAACCAAAACAACCCCACCCCCAGACTCAGTATGTTGAATCTATGAGAATCTCTCTTATCATTCATTCTTCTGAGGTTAGTGTGTTACCTGTAATAATACTTTGTAGAGCAAGAAAACTAAGTCATCCATAAAGAATGAGCGATTAAAATTAAGCTGGAATAACAGTTGTAATTACAAAATTAATTCCTGATTTTTGATTCATGTTTCTGTTTAGTTAAATCTGAGGTCAGATTTCTGTTTATTATTGCATGACATTAAATAAATATACTTTTTGTCCTTATTTCATACTCTCTTTTCTTTAAACAGGACCCAGTGACAACTCAAACTGCAAGTTCTGTAGAGCGGATATTATCAACAATCGAATTGCTGGTTGCCTTTAAATGCCAAGCCCTGTCCTGTGACCTCAGGGTGCATCAGGTGTAGGTGCTGCCCACATGGAGTTTATACTCAGATGATGATCTAAAGCAGTAGCTGAAATTGAGAGTATTGTCAGGACCTGTGATGATACCTAATGCTTATGCCTGGAGGTCTGATTCAATGGGTCTGAGTAAGAACTCAGAAATCAGTGTTCTTCAAGGCTTTGCTACTTATTTCAGCAGTTTGGAACTGCTGAAATGAGTGCAAAATATTTTAGAGGCTGTCCTTTTATTTCAACAGCTTCATTGCCCATGGAAACCTAGAGATCACAGAGCAGATGACAGAAGGAAACTTGGCTTAAGAGTTCTAATTAAGAATGTTCACCATGGGGCTAGAGAGATGGTTCAGCAGTTAAGAGCACTGACTGCTCTTGCAGAGGACCCAGGTTCAATTCCCAGCACCCACATGGTGGCTACGAACTGTCCATAACTCCAGTTCCAGGGGAATCCAATGATTTCTTCTGACCTCTGCAGCATGGCATGACACAGGTGCACTCACATAATGCAGGCAATACACTCATACACATAAAATAAAAAGTAACAAATAAAATATTAAAAAAAAAGAATGCTCACTATGTTCCAACAATTCCCCATTTGTACAAAGAGGGAAGTAACTGAGGACTTAGCCATTCATGAATCTGCCTCTCAAGGTTATGTCTGGGGCATCCTTTTCTGCAACCATGAGTCTCTTCTCTACGCTGGGTTTGGAGTGACTCAAGAAACAATATAAATCCTAGTAATAGTAATGCATGGACAGAGGATACTGATCGGCAAGAGGGAGCTAAGATGTTGCTTGGCTTAACAAATAACATGACCTTTTGTGATAGTTGGAAACTTGGTGTCACAACCATTCAGTAATGTGACTTCTATCAGTTTCTTCTTTGAGAAGTAGGCTGAGTAAATATTGGTAAACATAGTAAAATAAAAATATTAAGCAAATGCTAGAATTTCTTAGTTATCTTTTAAGTTAAGTATAAATCTGGTAGTCACTTTTTTGTTTCATGTTTGCTGTATTAAGTCTAAAACGGAGCAAGCTTAAACCTCATTTGAGTCTTCCTAAAAAAGAAAAATGCTTTCTTGTTCAAAATAAACTCTTTGTCCGTAGATATGAATATATCTGGTCTTTGATTTTTAACTCTAATCATATTATTTTTGAGGAGTACAGTGGTTTAGCTAATGATTAGCAATCATATCTTCTATCAGTCTGCCCCTCTAATAGCTCTCTAATCCCTCCCTTCACTATTTGAAATCCATATTATCCTAGGCTTTATAAATTAAAAATAGCTTCTCTCTAATATGGCATCAAGCCTACTTAATGAATCATGAATTATTATTTTCCTGATTATTCTTCTAACTCAGATGTAAATGGCATTAAAAGTCTAGACTATTTTTGGAACTCAGAAGAACAAACAAAAGGATGGCTTTAATTGAGATGAGCTGGGGGGCTGCTTTTGTGTTTAGCAATATGAAGACTGCCTAGCTAGGAGAATTCCATTGACGTTGAGCATGTTAAGAGAGTTGGTATTTTCCAATACACTGAAAGAAATATCCTTTCGTCCTCAGTTCTACTTAAATATTAGATGCTGTGATAGGATTAGACCCCAGGACCTGGATATCTGAGACAGCTGGGATTTTCTTGACCATTCTTCACTACCCACCAACACATCTTATGGGAATGTGGCTCCTTGTAAATCTTCCAGTGTTCTCCTGTCACTGGTTTACAACTGAAAGGGAGAATGGCTAGTCTCATTCTCCCTTCCAACATGGCAGTAGATTCAGAGGGCCCCGTGCCCAGAGGCCATCCTGGCTGTACAAACTGTCCAACATGGATACGGCAAGAGCTCCTGGCAGTTCTGCTCACTTCCGTTGGCCCCAATTTCATGGCAGCTTCCTGTGCCAGGCCAATTAACTTTAAAACGTTCCCGCCATTGACTTCAGAAGTTAGATGAAATGGGAAGGAGGGCAGAAATGTGCCTCTGCTGTACTTACAATGCTGTACTTACAATGTCCCTAAAGTAACAGGAAAATACAATCGAGGAATCCAGGAATCTTTCCTTTCCTACCTGTGAGTAACATTAAGAATTTTTTTCTTTAGTGCTAGGGTTCAAACCCAGAGTCTTGAACATGGTAATCAAGCAAATCCCTCCTGAAATCCCAATCAGAAGTACAAACGTGATGAATAAAATCAAAGAGGTTTGACACTGTATCCAGGAAAGAGAAATGAGGGGAGAACTTGAAGGAACGCTTGGTGCCAGGAAAGATACAAGAAAGTATAGATGGTCCTGAGCTGGGAGTATTTTATATTTTACACTTTACAACTTTTATGAGCTTCACAGGGATTGGTTGGTGACAGGGTCAGTGGGTATTCAGGGTCAAGGGTAGACAGGACATTGAGGTGGTTTAAGAAAACAATGGTAAAACAAAAAAGAGTCTACCACCCTATATCTCTTTGCTGGCAGCCATGATCTGGTACCAGATGTGGACTAACCCCCAAACAAAGAAGAGATTCCTGATTTTGTAGTTCTTATGGTCAGTTTAATTTGTTGCAAATAGATTATCAAAGGTTATCTCCTGGTAAAATGGATTTAGAGTATTTTATTAGGCCTTTACTTCCTGTCCTATCTAAAATAATCAGTTCAGTATTTTTGCAATCTCAAATACAATGTTCAGTAAACAATTTTCTTAGGAAACTCCTGACGGAAGTCTACTTTTCAAGAGAAGCACCCTTTTGTGATAACAGAAGTAAGGAGATAGTATTGAAAAGTTAATCAAATATGTACTTTTAATTCAAGAAAATTAGTTGTATTTTCATGCAGAATAGCATTTTCAAGTAAATATCTCTGAAATAGCATTGTCAATTTAAATTTAATATTCCTTTTCCGTTTACTTTTTGTATGCATTCAAAATCATGTCTTTTTAATATTCTAAGTTATTTTAAAAGCCTGCACCATAGTAACTCAGCCTTGAAATATAGTAAATAAAATATAAATGTCAAGATTTTGGGGCTGGAGAGATGGCTCAGCAGTTAAGAGAACTGGCTATTCTTGCATAAGACCTGGGTTCGAATCACAGCATCCATATGGAGGCTAACAATAGTCCATAACTCCAGTTCCACGGAATCTGGTGCCTTCCTCTGACCTCCGCAGGCATTACACAGCAAGGATACACTTACATACATGCAGACAATACACTCATATACATAAAATAAAATTAGTAAATAAAATTAAGAAAAGCATCGAGAGTTATGTATGTCCCTTGCTCCTCCCCAATGATTACTTTTAAAACCATAGTTTTTCTGTAACACATTAATTAATTCTTTAGTTACTTTGGATTTTGTGTTATTTCTTATACAGTGGTGTTTTGGTATTCGTCATAGCTATTTCAAATGTTTACATGTCTATTATTTTAAACTGGTGGTTGTTTTCTACATATTTTGTAATGTGTAAAAAAAAAGTCAATATAGCCCCCAACTAGGAAAATATTTTATAACATACTTGTAAGGTTTTTAGTATTAACTGACGTCCTTAGCTATTTGACTTAAAAAAAAAAGTCAATATAGCCCCCAACTAGGAAAATATTTTATAATATACTTGTAAGATTTTTAGAGTTAACTACTCAATAATAACTTCTTTACAAGGCATAGTCAGCTCCTGAAAACTTCCCAAATGCACCCTAGGGGGCAATATCTTCTCCAATTAGCAGCATCAAGCCAGTCTAGGAGTCCTCTTGTACATAAAATTTTTGTAACCTATCATATACCCCAGACTTTATAAACTGAGTAAAGATCCTATCTGAAGTATTAGAGTTACCTGAAAATCAGTTAACACCTGATACTTTTGTAAATTGAGTGTGTTTACTCATTTCAGCTGAGTATGCCTTTAAATATACTCATCTATATCAGAAATCTATTAAGCACATAACAGAAAATGTATGACCAGTCAATTTTTAACTCACACTTACCGAAAAGGTCCGCTTGGATTTCTTATAAACGTTCCCTTCCAGTTTTGAAAATAAGCACAAGTAAAGGAAGAAATCAAAACACCTGGGACAAATTCTCATTCTTTAAAAAACTATAAACACGTGGATTTCAGAAAATATAAATTTAATCTTTCTCAGCCACCCCCGAAATTTGATTTCTTTTATACTAAAATGCTACTGGATACAATAAATATGAATAGAATACTGTTGGGATGGCTTAATCGTGGTTTTCAAATCGACATACCTGGGAAGAAGGAAAGCCAGCTGAACACTTGCTTCCATCAGACTGGCCTATCCTCATGTCTGTGAGGCATTTTCTTCACTGCTAATGGATGTAGGGCAGCTCTGCCCGCTGTGGACAATACTATCCCTAGGCAGGCAGGCCTGGGCTCTATAAGAAAGCGGATGAGAAAGAATGAGGGAGCAAGCCAGTAAGCAGTGTTCCTTTGTGGTTTCTACTTCAAGCTCCTGACTTGAGTTCCTGCCTTGTCTTCCCTGGATGATGGACTTTGACTTGTAAGATGAAATAAAACC
This sequence comes from Nannospalax galili, assembly GCF_000622305.1. NCBI lineage: Eukaryota > Metazoa > Chordata > Mammalia > Rodentia > Spalacidae > Nannospalax > Nannospalax galili. Next base: position 1,582,817 of record NW_008331836.1, on the reverse strand, counting down.
TCCCCTCCCCAAATCGCTTTAGGTCATGGTGTTTATCATGGAAACAGAAAGCAAACTAGAGCAGAAATCCTCATGGATTGTCCTTTCAGGTTCAATTCCTGGATGATTTTTTGTTTGTTTTATTTTCTAAATGCAGTTTTGCCCTATTTTTTTAAGCACTGAGAAAATAAATATTAGTCCCATACATTGTTTAAGGTCTACGAATATTGGGTACAAGGTCTAAAGAAATATAAAGTACTTTTATTCCCCCCAATAGTAGCCTTAAACAATTCGAGTAACTGCTAATCCATTTCTAGTACCTCATATAACAATTTTAATATTTAATTTATTGGATGCTAATTTTAAAATTAACTTTTAAAAAGGAATTTAATGAGAAGTGAAATATTGCTATCAGCCCTAAATGATTTTAAGTTAAAAGTCAGCTATATTGAAAAGGAATGCTAGTTTCATTTTGTAATACTGAAGCTCAAATTTTATTTTCCCTTTTCATTGTTTTCTATGTTATATATTCTCTTCATCATGGGGTTTGAGATCCTATTTAATAATAACAGATAATGTCATTGCTTGAGGGAAAAACTTTATTAAGAGACTTTTGTTTAGAGTTGTTTATGATGCCATTGATGACTTGAAATGGACATTGTATACTTTCTGAAAAGGGAAGAATTTTTGGCAGACATTGTCTGATATACTCTGTTCTACATTGTGATAATTAATTCTTTGGTTGCTTGAGGATCGTGAGTTATACATAGTTCACTGAATTTAAAGTTGGTTTTTGTTTCAATGCCTACTGTATGGGAGTATATGCATAATGTCTTGCACTGGGACATTTCTGAGTAAATTTACCTTTTGTTTGGCATCGCATTATAGAGTCAGTGATGGAGGAGGTCATATGTATTGCCCACCTCAGTTTTGTAACTTCGTAGCAGGAGAAGCTAAAGGATGATGGATTTTACTAACGTTCTGTCTTAGTTTGTTCTTCATTGCTGTGACAAAACACTCTGACCACTACCAACTTGGGGAGGAACCAGGTCGCACGCAGTTCATCAGGGAGCCCAAGGTAGGAACTCAGGGCAGGAACCTGGAGGCAGGAGCTGGAGCACAGGCTATGGAGGAATGCTGCTTACTGGCTTGCTCCCTTGGCCCCTGCTCAGCCTGCTTTCTTATGCAACACAGGCCCACCTGCCCAGAGGTGGCACCACCCACAGTGGGCTGGGCCCTCCCACATCACTCATCAAGAAGATGCCCTTCAGGCATGGCCACAGGCCAGTCCAATAGAGGCAATGCCCCGACTGAGGCTCCCTCAACCCAGGTGTGTCAAGTTGACACTAAAGCTGTCCATCACACGTTCCCACTGTGATTCCATGAAGTCAATTATGATGGAGACACCACAATGCAGATCTCCTACATTCTTACTCTATGGTTTTATTTCCAGTGCATCACCTTGTTTCATCTATACATTTCACCTTCTTTCAAATATATTTTGCTCTCAGCATTTGCTAGACATGGTACTAAGGGCTTAAGGAGTCACATAGGATGCACTACCTTCTTAGAGCTAGAGAAACTAGTCAAATGTTTCAGTTTTATGACAACACAAGCATACTGAATCTTTGAAATAAACATATAGGACACATAAATATTATCTGCACAATTGTAATAGAAGAAAACAATTAACACTTTTCCAGTACTAGGGTAGATAATCAACAATCAGTAAATCTTCAACTGATACTTGTTTCTTTTATTTTAAAAAAATGATTTTTGTTTTTTGTGATAGAGTCTGGTTATATAACCCTGGCCAGCCTAAAGTTATCTATGATTTCCAGGCTGGCCTCAAACTCACAGAGATCCATTTTCTTCTGTCTCGCAGGTACCTTGATTAAAGGTTTTGCTATCATGTCCTGCCCCCAGTGATATTTTGAGTGATATTTTCCTAACGCTGACCAGTGTTGTAATCTAATGATATTAGTATGCATATCTGTTTTGTGAACTCTAATACTCAACTCCAGTAATGCTTTCTAATATCCTCCATTTCTAGCAATGATGTAATGCACCTTTCTTTTCCATTCCTCCAAAGAACATTGTGATTAATTATTGATTAGATATAAATGTGTCTAAGTAGAATTCTATTGCATTTAACTTAAAAGTTGACTCTAGCTTTTTTGTTTTGTTTTGTTTGTTTTTCATTACAGCTTTAATATATCTAGTAACACACTCTAGAGCAAGAGTACATCTCTTTCACAAGTAGCTGTAAGTTTCTAGGTTCACAGTTGAATTAATACAGGTATACAATATTGAACTCAGTATAAGCCCTGTAAGACATACAATTGAATGAGTTTTTAACATTTGGAAAAGATCTCCATTTCATTTTAGAATATATTGTTCCTTGCAGAAAGGCTC
>NW_008331836.1:1580039-1580365 GCF_000622305.1 Nannospalax galili | reverse complement strand
TGATTATTACTAGTCACAGTTGGTTACTTTCTGAGCTCCTTGGCATCTGAGCATCGATATAAAGTCATCAGGTAGATTTCCATGGTAATGTTTTTCATATCCACCAATTATTAAGAAGCAAAGTTTTATGCTTTGAAGAATTATTTTTTAATTTTTTGAAAAATTATTTATTTATTTTTACACCCACTTCCCAGATAGCACCCTCCCATAGCCTCCCTCCCCCCACTAGATCCCTTATACTCTGATATCCCTGCTGTGTTGTAAGCACCCCAGCCCTTCTCCCACTACTTGCCCTTCTGGTGAATCTAGTCAGCCTATCTAGAGGT
>NW_008331836.1:1553623-1578875 GCF_000622305.1 Nannospalax galili | reverse complement strand
TAAGACATAAAATTGAGTTTTTAACCCTCAAAAAAGATCTCCATTTCATTCTAAAATATACTGTTTCTTACAGAACAACTCATTGTTTTTGCTACTGAGATGTTGGCACATGCAATTCTAATCTGTATGTATCTGATTATTACTAGTCATAATCATTTGCACTCAGATCTTTGGCACCTGTGTGTGTCTATAAAGTCATTGGGTAGATTTCAATGTTAATGTTCATCACCTCTACTAATTTACATGACATAAACTTTTATGCTTCCTCCTCAAATACATTTTAAAAAATTTGTTGATATTTTTCTGTGTGTGTATATCACACAGAACACCACAAGCCACCTTATTCAACTATACACCCACTTCCCAGATGGCACCCTCCCATAGCCTCCCTCTGCCAACAAGAGCCCTTATACTCTGTTATCCCTGCTACTGTCTGCTTTGTTGTCAGCACCCCCAGTCATTCCCCACTACTTGTCCATCTGGTGAATCTAGTCAGCATATCTAGAGGTCTTTGTTTTAGGAAGGTCAGCTGTTCCTCATCTGGCAGCACTCAGTTGTCAATATTCCTTTAGATAAGATTGGGGTCTGCTGTTCATTTTCCAAGTGCTATGCTGGGTTACTATCTGGGAATCCCTTTGGCCACCCTGGCCAACTACTCAAGGAAGGTATCTTCTATCTGGCATTGTTGCTTTTTAAAAATCTAATTGATTCAGTGAAATTCTTCACAAAGTTTTCTGCTTTGGTATTAATGAATCTGATACCATGACATAATTCACTATCTGTATTATTATTTAGCCTGTGATTCTATGAGAAAGTCATTAGTAATTATGCTGTCATAATATATGAAATAGTGCCTGCTTCAGAAAACAGAATATTCAATGTTTTGAAACATTAGATATCTAGAGCTATTGTTTCTACTGAAATAATATAAAGAAATGAAAGATGCTTTATTTCTGTACATCTTAAAGATGGTTGTACCATGTAATTATTACATTAGTTAGCAGGCTGATCATTTATAGTTTAAAAAGCAAATCTCATTTCTATGTCTATCACTCTTTCTGAAAGAAATAATGAATGAATGTTAATGAACCATTTCCTTTCCAATCGTTTGTCCTCACTGTTCTAAATCCAGCATTTCATTCCTTTTCATTCTTTGCAAGACCTGCGCCCCCCAGAGTTCCTCTAAAATGAGACTAAAGTGCATATTATATTTCTAGTGGTTCAGATCAATCTATAATTGTAGTCTAGAGTCCTGTGTTGAGAAAGATTTTGGAAATTATGGCTCAGATAATGGAACAGAATGCCATGATCAGCACTGATATCTATCTTGAATGTAGGCCTGGTAATGGTATAACCTTTGAGCTTGTTCCAAAACCTTCCTTCCAGTGCATTGGTATTTATTTAATACCTTGACCATTAACTGAAGAACCAAAATCCCTATAAATTGTAACAGATTCATTCACAGCTCCCTTTGTTCTTGAACCTATTGTTTCTATATAGGGTATTTAGTAGTGATCTTCTGTAAGATGGCATTATTTGTGTTTCATAGTTGCTCTGGTAAGTGCTGGGAAATGACATATTTCACCATTGTGCTACTTAGGGATGAATAACTTTTTGATTCTGTATATTTTTTCAAAGGTATTTTGAAGAGTAACAAATTTTTAGTATCGGGTTTGAATTCACATTGAGTTATGTGATACATTTCTCCTTGAGGCTGAAACTTTTCTATGGAAGTTTGCTTACTTTTTCCCCATCTTCATGTTTTCACTCTTCCAAGTGCCCCATCTTAGCTTCGTTTTCCTTCTTTTAACATTGGAACACAAACAGTACTTAGAAATTATCTTTAATCTTAAGAGACTAGCTAACAATTGATTATCTTGGTTTTTTTTTTGTTTGTTTGTTTCCTCTTATAAAATCCTGAAGTGACAGTATTGAAATCTATGCTTTAGAGACCAGAGAGGCCTGTAGAAAAGAGGAGGGTGGCCTGTGTGAAGAGATTAGTGGATTAACTTTGTATCAATCCTAAACACCAGAGGATATTTCATTCTAGATATTTTACTATTGCAAGTTTTGATTAAATACTTTCTTTTCTTTCCTTTAAAAAATTATTTATTTTTGTGTGCAGACAGTATTGAAATCTATGCTTTAGAGACCAGAGAGGCCTGTAGAAAAGAGGAGGGTGGCCTGTGTGAAGAGATTAGTGGATTAACTTTGTATCAATCCTAAACACCAGAGGATATTTCATTCTAGATATTTTACTATTGCAAGTTTTGATTAAATACTTTCTTTTCTTTCCTTTAAAAAATTATTTATTTTTGTGTGCATGCAATATTCTCTCTCTCTCTCTCTCTCTCTCTGCACAACATGATTCTCTCTCTCTCTCTCTCTCTCTCTCTCTCTCTCTCTCTCTCTCTTTGCCCATGTTGTGTGGAGACCAGTGGTCAATGTCTCAGTGTCTTCCTCTTGCTCTTCATTTTATCTCTTGAGAGAAGTTCTATCATGAAACCTGGGACTTTCTGTTACTAGGCTGGCAGGGCATCATGGCATCAGGGTCCTTTTGTCTTGTCCGACAGACACACACCACTCTTCTGGCTTGTTTAAGAGTGCTAAGCATCTTAACTCAGGTCGTCATGGTATATAATAAGAGTTTTACCCACTGTGCTATCTCCCAACTTTTATTTCTCTTCTTTTCTTTTATTATTATAAACTAAATTAATTCTGGTTGATAATCAGATCAGTTATGATTGAATAGATGAATGTATGGGTAATTAGAAAGGATTTGTAATGAAATCAATGGTTTAATCAGAGAAGGTAAGGTGAAACTTTGTTTCATCTTCATCTGTCTACACAAAGACCTAAAAGTATGAGGTAATGCCATAGTAGAAACATGTTGTGGTGAGGATCAAGTGTCTAATCCCATGTCTCTGCCTAATGTGTTAGGAATAGTAAGAAGTTAGTTACTGTTTATGCAATGAGTTGTTAAAGGTTGGAGTTGAGGAGGAGGAAGAGTGTGCATCTACATGTCCCTGAGTCCTTCTCACACTTTTAGACAGTTAACAAGCTAGGGATGTTGTTCTGATATTGAGAACTCCTTCCATGATTAAGAAAAATTATCTTTTCTCTGTGTCTATTTTCTTAAATTGGAATGATTTGGTCATTCATTGCATACTGCTGACTGTTAATCATGTAGTATATTGGATTTTAGGTGTACCATGTTATATTAGTTACTTTTCTGTTGCTATGATAGAGACACTGAAAAAAGCAAATTATAGAAGTAAGAGTTTATTTGAGCTTACAGTTCCAAAGGGGTAAGCGTCCATCATGGCAGGAGGCTTGGTGGCAGAGGTGGCTGGAGGAGGAGCAGAAGCTAGGCTTTATATCTTCAAACAGGCACAGGAGGCAAGAGAGCAACTGGAGATCTGGCAAGGCTTAAGAACTCTCTAAGCCCTCCCCCAATAATGTGTTTCCTCCAGGATAGCCACACATTGTAAGACCTCCCAAAATATTGCCACCAACTGGGCACAAAATATCCAAATACTTGGAGCCTTTGGGGGACATTCTCATTCAAACCTCTACACATGTTATAGGAAATAGATATGATAACAGTGTCCATGGAACTTTTCTCTATCAATGGGATTTAAAAAATAAACAAATTATCCAAACATATGCATGTGTACAAAAACAAATTGAGAAAAACAATTAAGAAATAAGGAGTGGGGTGAAAAATAAATATAAAACTGATAAATGGGAGTGGGCCTAGATAGCATGAAGGGAGAATATGAAGAATTGGGAACCAGTCATGCACACCTGGTCTGTAGCACTGGAGTTAGCTCCAGCCTGGGCATGGTCCAGAAACTGAGAGCAAGACAGTGGTGCTGGATGAGAGGGCACCAAGTGGAAGTGGATGAGGAGACAGAAAATCAGAGAGATTGGCGGCAGTCATATGATGTAGCTCTTCTCATCCCAGGCAAGGGCATAGGAGTTTGAATAAAGCAATAGGATGCCATTGGTAAGGTTTAAGTAGATCCATCTGATTTGTCCTTTATAGAAGGCCTTCCAAAAGACTTGAGAAAAAAATATGAATTCTAAGGGAGCCCAAGGAAGAAGTGAAGTTAGACAACTGTATGCACACCAGGGCTTTAAACAGTGGAAGGAGCAGTGGGAACAGACAAAGATTGGTCAGGATTCATCATACCTAGCTGACCAATCTGAAAAATATGGAGAAATACCAGGAATATACTTTTCTGTTCATAGTCACTCTTGTGACTCCTCCTTTTCTCTAACTTCTAAAACTCAATTGTGTATTTCTAGTGAGTGCTTTTTGCATTGTTTATCCTGAGATTTTTATTTCTGAGAACAGTTCACCTATTATAGTTTGGGTGTAGACTTTCAAGCACTGCTGTGAATGGGGTAGTTGCCATTTTTGTAATAGAGCTTGTGAAAAGTGGGGCATGGCAGATGCCCCACCCATCTCCGGGGCTCCTCTACAGGGCAAGATCTGACCAGTGAGAAGGCAACAAGAAGCATACTGGGAAAAAAGCGTGGAGCTGTGGCCATATTGAGCATGGGCAAAGGCCCGAGTGAGAGAAGGGGGGGGCGGGGCAGGAGACAGATGGCCTATGCATTTCAAATATGAAAAAGGAAAAGCCTATAAGAATTCGTGTTTTTGTAAGTCTCCTCCTCCAAGTGTCATATACACTATGCAAAATTCAAATAGGATGCCTTATGTCTATTTGTCAGTCCATGTCAGGACCAGGAGACCCTGAGTGGGGGATGGGTCTCCCTGCAGAAACAGAAAAATTTAGTGAAATATCCAGGCTAAGAGATTCAGTTTTATTCTTCTTACTTAAACACTTTGTAATGTGGATGTGTTTGATAGTGACAAAAAATATTCTCTTTCACTATATGTAAATAAACGAAGGGTCCAAATGGCATCTCTGTAATGAAAGTTGCATTATCCTTTGGTCTCTGGATGCATGGAGCACCCTGATGGGGCAATCCAGGGGATGGGGGAAATGAAATGGCCTCTTTATTGAAAAAGTCCACCTTTCTAATGCAGTCAGTCAAATGTTATTATCCTTTTACTAGTTTGTAATTTTGAGGGCAAGTTCACTGACTAAGTGTGGCTGCTATTAAGAGCTGCCATAGAAAATTTATCTGTCTTTAAATGGAAGGTGGGAACATTACTGCAGAAGCAGCAGACATTCGACATAGATAATTCTCCTCTCTGAGCTTTTTAAAACGATGCTTATTGTTTCCTGCTATGTCTCCCTAGACCATTTTTATTCTGGCAGTGGTGATTCTGCCTTTTTCTTTTTGTCAAGAATAAAATTTATGGAAGAAGCAGGGCCCACAGGAAACAATCTTGTTTCAAGTTACTGTCTACACTAATAGTGCACAACTTGGGTCAGTAATATTTGTAGAAAACATGGCAAAATCCACCAATCTCCTTGAAAGCCAAGGCTTCAGATATTGTTTTGAGTTTTTTTTTTGTTGTTTGTTTGTTTTTTGTTTGTTTGTTTTGATGCAGGGCCTCCCTACAACCCCAGCTGGCCTGGAACTGGCTTTGTAGCCCAGACTGGCTTTGATCTCAGAGATCTGCCTGTCTCTGCCTCCCAAGTGCTGGGACTAAAGGCACGTGCCACCACAAATAGCTTCAGATTTTTTTTTTCTCTTTTTCTTATTTTCAGAATATGAAAGTAAAGATGTGATTGTAATATGCAGAAATAATATTCAAGGGCAGTATAATGTTATTTTTCCATGGCTAGTACAACAATTGATTACAAACCTGACCTCTTAGAGTAACAGAAATTGTGGACTTTAAGTTATAGAGATAAGGCTTTAAGGTGTTTTCTGAGCCTGTGCTCCTTCCAGAGAGCAGAATCCTTTCTTACTTCTTTCAGTCTGTTGAGCCTCCAGACTGTCCTTGACTTATGACTATACAACTCTAGTTTCTGCCTCTGTGTTCACACAGTCTTGTTCCCTTCTTTTTTGTGTTTTCTTTACTCTTTCTTATAAGGACATTCTCATTGAATTATTGAATTTAGAAACTACCCTAATCCAGAATGATTTTAACTAAGTGATTATACCAATGAAGTCATTTCTGAATAAGTTTACTTCCTCTGGGCATAGGTAGATATAAACTTGGAGAAGAGGAGGATGTTATTCTATCCAGTATAGTCACAGACTTGAAACAATGTACTAGTTACCCTTCTCATTTCTGTGACAAAATAACAGACAAACTTAAGGAAGGAAGGGTTTGGGATGTAGTCCATCATGGAGAGAAAGCAGGATGGGGGCATAAGGCAGCTGGTCGTTTCAGTATTGCTGTCAGGAAGCAGAGATCAGTCAATGCTGGTATTCCTTGTGCTACCCACACTCAGTTCAGGTTTTCCACCTCAGTTAAACTACTCTGGAAACACATTTACAAACAGGTTCAAAGGTATGTCTCTCAGTGATACTAAATCTTACCATGTTGACTATCAAAATTAACCATCTCAAAAACAAAGCAATGTGGATGGAGTTTTTTCCTAATCCCAATTGTATCAACTTTTAAAGAAGTTACATATTCTCGACACTGTCTCTCTAAGAGTAATTGATGTAAAGACAATGGATATATTGTTGTAAAGACAACAATGAATGATGTAAAGACAATGGAGTCAGGGTCTGGTGGTTATGAGATATCACATTGTGGTGATGATTGAATAAGTACAGCCTGACTCCGTTTTAGGCAGTAAGAGAGAACCTGTTCCTTCAGAATTCTCTTAGAACTGTGCTTTCAAACAAAGGCCTTCCTCTCTCTTTTATTGAAATGTGTATTTAGCATGAAATAGGGAAGTCAAAGTGAACCCTTCTGATCCATAGTGTCCTAGGACAGCAAGCACACAACCATAAACAGATGTTATCAATGTAATCCCATCTGTTGTTTGCAACACAAGTAGGGTAATCTGTTGCTTTCAACAAGTCTCTTCTGTTTGTAGAACTTGATATGTAAAACATACACATACATTTGTGTTTCATTCTTTTGAAGAACAAGGAAGGATCATGAGGAATTAAAGCTATGTTCTAAGTAGAAGAGGACCTCAAGACTTGTTAGGCTTTTATATTATAAACAAATTAAGATAAGATTAACAGTTTGGTTGCAAGGTTATGTAAAAGTATATGTCCATTCATTGCTGTTGTTTACAGTGAGGTCTATGTGGCTCTACTTCAGCTGGTATCCACCTGTTCAATGCCTAGTGCTCCTTTTTAAGGATGTGCACCCTGGGATTAGGAGGCAGTCTCTGTGTTTATCTGCTGTTAATGCAGTGTCACCTCAAGCCTATGTTCCTGAGATCTGGGGTATTTTTCTGGGTCTTCATATAAGCAAGAGCAGCTGATACTGCTGGTAAGAGATCATTTTTCTTTGGCACACCTTTTTAATAAAATTTCCTGCTGGAAATTGTGCCTTTGGAGGTATGAACTTGGATTTCCAGGCAGCTGGTTACAAAGGGTATCCTAGTAGCTCAAATATTTATCTTATTCAGAGGGAGCCTTGTATGCTAGTGATGCCTCTGGATTACTGTGAGGAACATAGCTTCCCTACTATCCCCCCCAAAATCACTGTCTGTTTATTTCCCTCCAATATTACATCATAAATCTTGCCATTATTTATTTAATGTTCATGTTTATTACTTCATCTTCTTTCTTATCACTAGAAGAAAAGCTTCATCAAGGCTTTTTTTCTTTGTATCTTTGCATCCTTTTCTTCAGGATCAACTATAGCTAGGAAAGGGCTTGGCACAAATGCTCAGAGAATGTATGGATGAGTGAGTTAATGAGTGAATGAATGAAGGAGTAAGTGAATGAATTAATGTGCAAGTCCCTGAGATACAGGGAGTATATGAATGGAGTGAGTGAATGTGTAACTATTTGAGGGAATAATTGAGTGAATGTGTTGAATGAGTGAACGACTAGATGGGTGAGTAAGTAGGTAAAAGTATGAGAAAGTGAATGAATGAGTGAATGTGTGAGTGGGCAAATCAGTGAACGAATGAGTGGGGGAAATGTGTGAGTGAGTGGGTGAGTCAGTGAATGAATGAGTGGGGGAATGTGCGAGTGAGTGGATACGTCAGTGAATGTATGAGGAGGAGAATGTGTGAGTGGGTCGGTGAATTAGTGAATGAATGAGTGGGGAAATGTGTGAGTGAGTGGGCAAGTCAGTGAATGAATGAGTGGGAAATAATAAAAATGTGTTTTGTCAACTTGCATGGATACTTGTTTTTTGTGGGGAGGTTGTTTTTCTCCCTTCTTTGGTTACTCTGATTTGTTTTTAAATCTACGAACAGTAGTGACTTATCAGACCATTTGCATTCAGTTATTCAGGCCAAAATCATATTCATATAACCTCTGGGGATAGTCAGCAGAATATCTTCATATTCTAGGCTTCCTCCTTGGGGTGATTTTATGATATTTTTAGTAAAATCTAAGGGAGGCAAATCTGATTTTCATGGAACAATCTAACAATCTCAGAAGTCATATATATCTCCAGCCTTGTTGTGTGCTATTTGTAACCAAGTTTATTATAATGCTTTAAGTGAAGGGTGGTTAGTCTTACAGCAGTGGAAAGACACCAGAGGTGAACCACTTGTGCATGTTAGAACCATCTACACAAATATCATCATTGTTTCTGTAAAGAATATGAACTGTTACTCAGGCAGAGACCATCCTTTCATACAACTCTTATAACTATCCCCTAAGCCATGAATTTAGTACAAATTTAACTTGTCCTTTTTCAGGGACATAGTAAGGAAATTTTAAATGGTACAGTTATAATCAGTGCCACTCCAAATAACTGATGTCTACCTGGATCAGATTGATTATCACTCTTGATGACAAATGGCAACTAGATTTGGCCACTAGAGAACAGCAGTAATTCTCAAGTGTGTTCTGACTTTCAATAAAATAAATCTATTATTGGACTTTCTACTCATGTAAAGGCCTTTCAGAGGAAGCATTACTTTGTACAATTTGGGTTTTGTTTTGATCTTACATTTAGATACTAAGACAAACACATGTGCCTATACATTTATTCCTGCTAAAATGAAAACATAAGAATAATTTAATTTGTACCTCTTACAGTGACTCTTTCTGAATTTCAACTTTTCTTGTGATTCTATAACCCTGCAGAGTGGGCTTTCATTTCTTGGGTTTCTTTTCCTTTGCTTTTAAGGCGTAATGGCTTATACTAAAAGACACTTACCTTGCTTCGGCTAGCATGTCGCACTGGCTACATTCTCTGCAGCTGATGAGTTATGGCAGATTCTTTAATATATATATATTTCTTTTTTCCTATAGTAGACTCTTACAGTGTTTTGACAGTTGGAAGGATGGGGGGTTATTGAGCGTCTAGTTTCTCAGCTGTTCAGCTGTATTTTTTGAGCCATATATCAGCAAAATTACCCTGCTCTCTTACAGAAGGTGTTCTCTTGCCAGATGGTGCACTGCAGGAAACTACTTCTTAGTTTTCTTAAATCAGGATTTATAGTAAAATAGAATAACACTTAGATATGGAAGACTTCAGTTTCTCTGAAAGCCTTGGAGTCTCAAATATCCCTCCTTTCTCTCTGTCTTCATTGTTTCCTATTCAATTAAGCCGATAACAAAATGTCTACACGCCTGTTCAATAACTGAAGGGCACATTCTTAGTAATTTTCATTGTGCTGCCTGCTCTGAGACCAGATTGAAAGGTTCAGCTCCAATTGCACCATTAGCCCGGCAACTGCAGCCAATCGTTACCAATGATTTTTGGTCCCCCTAATTGTTTTTTACTTTATTGAACTTATTCAGAAATAATGAAACTGCATCCTTCCTTTCCTTAGAAGATATTCACACAAAGTGAAGTTGCTGTTTCTTTTATAGACTCATCAGTATTGTCTAGAGGAGTCCCCTTAATGATTGACATTCCAGTCTAGTTAATAGATCTCCTAATTTGCAGAACTATCCCAATGCAAGTTTTAACAATTAGAAGATTACCAAAGGAGGTCTCAAGGGAACACCTGCTTCTGCACCTGCTGATGGTTTGGGGTCACATTCCTTGCTGGACTTGGCACAGCTAGAAGGGCAGGGAAACCAAAATAAACATCAGGTTAAATATGTGGCCTAGCTTTCTTTACCAAGTTTTGTCCCTGTTTCAAATGAATGCTTTCTCATTTTATTTGAAAATGTGAATTTTTCAACAACTGTTCTGAAATATTTTTTGCACAAGTGTTTTAGCAGTTACTTTCAACTTTACCATGCTCACAAAACACCAAGTCTAAAGCCAAAGTTTAATCTACTAGGAAGCTGTACCTGGGATTATTTGTTATGGTCTTCCATGACTTAAAGTCTAAACATATGTTTTTAAGTGAAAATTAGTTGTCTTTTTTAGTGTCAACATTGTCTGCTTATCCTTCTAGTGGGGAAACATCTTGGAACTTAGTGCATATATGTGTATGTGGCCTTATCACTTCTCATAATCTAAACCTCTTTGGAACTTTGTGACACATTGGGAACATTAACATCACCAGAGTACCCAGGGTTTTAGAAACACACTTCTGAGATGGCTGGGTACTGACAAATCTAAAACTTGAAAACACTTACTTGAAATACGAGAGGCTTGAGTGTTATTCTCTTTTATCATCAGTCACTCTAGGTTTCGTTAGTCTTCAACTAATTTATCACATGTTTTCTGGCTTAATGGTCTTTAGTACACTCCATTGTCATGAGGGTCTGGTTTACCAGATCCCACGTTTCACTCCTGCCAATGGAAACACCTCCCTTCTGTCTGTCTCCTGAGGAATGTACCTGCTATTTTCATTTTAGTTTTCATAGTCATCCATCCCCCAGATATGTTACTCACTCATGTTATTCCGAATGACAGCTCTTCCTGAGCTATTTGTGTGTGTGTGTGTGTGTGTGTGTGTGTGTGTGTGTGTGAGTTGTACATGCATTGTGTATGCAGGTGAATATGCATGTAGAAGCCAGAGGAAGGCATTGGGTGTCTTCTTCTGTTGCTTTTTGCCTTAATTTTTGAAACAGAGTCTGTCACTGAACCTGATACTCATCATTTTGGCTAGTGGCCTAGCCAGTGAGCTCCTGGACTCCACCTGTCTCTTCACCCAACTGATTGGCATGAGTAACCATGTTCTGCTTTTTGTGGGTTTCTGACTTGGATCCTCTTGCTTGTATAGCAAGTCCTCTTACCCACCGAGCAATTTCTCCAGTCCATTTTCCTGAATTATTATGATTTGAAACTGCTCCTGTGAGAATCCTTTAAAATATTACTAGTTCTATGAAATTTTATCTTTACCTATGATTTGACATCACCAGTAAAAACACTGATTTCTCTTTTATAAGTAGTGGTTTATGAATGTAACTATCTTAGAGCCTATGGAATTGAGTACCTGCATACATTTACATGCTTATCTTCTCGCTCTGGACCAGCAGGCCTACAGAGAAAGAGCTTTACTTAACTCATTTGTGGATTTGTTACATTTGGATCTCTTCTGTTGTAACCACTGACAAGCTATGCAGTCATCACTGGAAGAGATGCTGTGACCCTGATCTTGTTTCTTCATGTGGCTGTGGTACATTTATACTTAATTTTATGCACAATATATTATACCTAGCAAATATGTTTTGACAGAATTTAGCTGAAGGTCACAATTGCCTAGTTGCTGGTTTTATAATATAAGTAAAAAATAAGTTCAAAACACTTATTTGCCTATTGCCACACAACCATCATCAGCCTAGGAAAGTTTGTCTCCTATCTCATTGGACACATTGTTTCTATTTAAATAAAATCAAAGTTTAAAAGTGAATGGAATGAATGTCCAACCCTTGCATAGTGTTTCAATAGTCAACATACTTCTAGCTTCAAATTGAAGAGGTTTTCAATGCCAGAATAATTTCCCCCAGGTTACAGATATGAGACAAATGACTCAGATGATTCAAACGAAGGTCATAGGTAGGAAGAGGGGCACTTGAGTCCAGACCTTTTATTTGCGCTACCTCCAAGCCATTCACTCATGGAAGTGGCACTGAGACCTCATCTTCTTTCTCTGTGATACATTTGGATATCACACATATCTTGTTGGAAAGGTAGACATATGCTATTGGCTTTTCACTGGCATGAAGAGGGTCTTTAATGTTCCTGAAAACACAATCCTTGAGGGAATTTCTTCTTCATAATTTAGAAGAGGAAGCTCAGCCTTTAACCCACTTTTTATCCAAGGTATGGAAGTTGAGCTGGCAACTTGCCAAGTAATATATGAATTTTCCCTTTTCTAGAATTAAGTACACAGTATAGTTTATCTAAATGTGTTATTTTTAGTAATATAATATTTGTTTATTGGAGACACTTAGGAAGCAGAAAAATGCAAAGAACAAAAAAAGCAATCTTATTATCTGTCTATCAACTGAATACTGCTTAGTAACATTTTACTAACACTTTATACCCTGGAATTGATTAACCTGCCTGGGTTTGAATGCTGGTTTTGTGACTTACAGATGTAAAGAGAGTGAGGTAGTTAACTCATAGTTCGTTCTGGAGCTTAAGTTTACTCCTGCACAATCTGGAAATAGTAAGATTGTTTACATCATAAGGTTCTTGTAATTAACTGAATTCAGAGCCCAAAGCACTTAGAACAGTAACCAACCACATAATATACAGTCCTTTAATTTAACCTTCACCATTCTTCTATTGCTGGACTTTTTCCTTTTACTCTTTTACATGTCAGCACTTAATTAAAAATGAAGCCAAGCTTTTGTTTTTTTTTTTTCCTGACATAAATTAAGCCTGTGTTCATATGGTTGGCAGTATTCATACAGCAACTCATTTGGCTGATTAGCTTACATGAGCTAAGTTGTGCCCTTAATTTTATTTATTTATTATATAATTTATATTTTTGAGAATTTCATACATGGCTATCATAGGATCATATGTATAAATAACAATGATAATCGAAGAAGAGATCATGAAGCTGAGAGGGAGTGGGAGGCATGTGGGAAGCATTGGAAGGGAAACGGGGAGGTGTGGAAACAGTGCAAGTGCAGAACTCATGATCTCTTCATTTTCATGCAGTCTTTAAAAAAGTTCAGAGTCTACCCTTAACTACAACGTTTTATCCAAAATTACCAATTAACAGTATGCTTCACACATTAAATATTTCCTTGAAATATGAACTTAATTATACTATTACACTATTAATAACATTGTTATTGTTCCCATTATAGTTAGTCTAACTAATCCCTGCTTATTTGTGTTCATCCTTTGACTATGGTAAAATCCACTTGGATGAATTATTGTATTATGATATCTTTGTGTGGGAGACAGATTCACAGAAAAATTGCTAGATCCAAGTATAATTCTTTTCATGATTTTGTTGTATTTTGAAATGGCCTGTTGAAGTATAATTCACATTGTTCACAGTCAACACTTAATTGTGCATAATTCATTCCATTATTGTACATTATGCAAGTAATCTAAAATGTTCTAATCTCTCCAGATCCTTGTCAGTACTTGCATCTTCCCCCACATTTTCTCTTTTTGTCTAAAGTTATCTTGTGCCCTTGCAGGCTTTGTTTAAACTTTCATACTGTTTAATAACATTCAGCACGATTTTTTAATTAGGGTTGTCTTTTTGCAATTTGAGTTATTTACCTTTTAAGAAAATGTTTTCTCACTTTGTACTTGCAAAATTTACACATGGAAGTCTTACGTTATTTTCTTTAGATTTTCTATTTGTTATCATTTTGTTAATGGAGTTAAAGTTCATGAGATTTTTCCCTTCGTGCAACAGATACTGTTATGTGCCTGATGCCTTGCTGGGTTGTAGAGCATGCACATGTGCTGCTAACAAGTGATGGATCATAGCCTAGAGATGTCTGCTTTATTTCTGTTAGTGACATAGCTACATTCTTTTCCCTATCTTTTTTCCCTTTGTTCCCTCAGAAGCTATTTCTTTGCTTACAAGTCCTCCTTGGCTTAGAAGGCTATCCTTTGCCAAGTGTAATTATATGTTATTTTTTGACCTTGTCCAGAATGTGAGGTGTGTATTCTTAGCACAAACAGACAAGGTTCTTAATGCTGCAAGATGATTCTGAGGTATCTGAAAGGAATAACTAGGCATGTTTTGGATCCAGTGTTGATTCTGTTAATACTAAATTTGTTTTGAGTTTTTTTTCTGTGTCATCCCCATTTTAGCACTCTCTGTTGGGGGGCTGAATCCTCTCACAGAAGAGTATAAGTCAAAAGAAGATTATTATATATTTGGAAAAAATGGTAAAGTGATTTTGAATGTTTCCAACATAAAGAAATTATTTTTGAAGTGAAACATATACTAATTACCTTCATTTGGTCTTTACTTACTACACATGTATGAAAATATCACACCGTACTCCATAAATATGTGAAATTATGATCTTCTAATTAAGAACAAAAGAAAAAAAAATGGCTGGGTGCTGTGAACAGAATTGATGATATGTCAGAGAACAGGGCTCCCTAAGCCCTCCCCCTTCTTCTAGGGGTCTCGTATAGAAACCGTGAAGAGAGATGTCTGTTGGAGGCTGAGTTGGAACAGGGACTCCCCAGCTGGGGACCTCTTTCTTCCTCTTGCTGGGGTGTCCTTGTTGAGGTCAGTGGTCTAGGGCTTCTTACTCCTTGGAGGCCATATGGACAGTGAGGTTCACCACCCTGTTGCTATAGCCAAATTCATTGTCATACTAAGAAATAGCTTGATAAAGGTCATTGAAGGCAGTTCTAGCCCCAGCATTAAAAATAGAGGATTGACTATCACTGTTATGTCACAGAAAATGACCTGTTCCTCAGTATAGCCCAGGATGCCCTTGTGGGCCCTTCATGTTGGCTTCACCATCTTCTTGGTGTCATCATGTTTGATGGCATCACAGGTGGCATCACAGATCCACTAACAGACCCACCTGGGGTAGGAACTTAGAAGGCCACGCCAGTGAGCTTCCTGTTCACTGGGATGGCCTCACCCACATCCTTGGCTATGCCAGTGGATGTAGAGATGAGGTTCTGGGAAACCCCACCACCATCACAGTTTCCCACAGTCTTCTGGGTGGTAGTGATGGTATATGCTGTGTTCATGGGTCCCCCCACATGATGCTGAAGTGGTCATTGATGACTTTCCCTAGGGCAGCTAAGCATTTGGTCATGTAAGAGGCATTGACAACAATCTTGAGTGAGGTGTCATATTTCTCATGACTGACACCTGTCACAAACATAGGGGCATCATCACAAGGGGCAGATAATGATCCTTTTGCCTCCACCTATAAGTGGGCCCCAGTCTTCTCCATGGTAGAGAAGATACCAATAGACTCCACAACATGCACAACACCAGCATGACCCCATTTGATGTTGGCAGGATCTTGCTCCTAGAAGATGGAGACAGCCTTCCATTGATGATAAATTTTCCATTCTTAGCCTTGATTGTGTCATGGAACTTTCCTTGGATGGAATCATACTGGAATATGTAGACCATGTAGTTGAGGGCAATGAAAGGGCCATTGCTGGCAATGATATCCACTTTGACAGAGCTGAATACAGCACTGGTGACCTGGTGCTCCATATGATCAGGTCTGTTCACTCCAAATCTCACCCTTGTGTTTTAGAGATGAGGCTGGAACTGCATGAGAAGGTGTTGCCGTCTCTGGAATGGAGAGGAGCAGAGGGCCTATAAACAAAAAAAGATTTACAAATGGCATTGCTCCAGTAGCTGTGAAGCACACCTTGACTCCACATCCTGCAGTATACCAGAGCATAGAGTGATATTGAAATAGCATAACCAGAACACCCATAAGAAAGCCCGAGTCCACTGAGGCCGGTGCGGATGTGCCTCTTTTCTTTCCTTCATCTCATCTGTTGTCTCTTTCATTGAACTTTGCTTGCAGGGTTTTCAAGGAGTCAAATTTGAGCCAAGGCTAGACTGATTCACACCCTAGGGAGTCAAGTGTCTTCTTCAGCTAATGGTGATTTCAGAAGTGCTGTGCTTTGCCTAGCAATCTGCAGATGTTACTCCACATGGCTTGTCACAAACTGATCACACAACACTTTCATTTTCCTTACCATGGTTGTCCCACTATGGCTCTGGACTGGCAGTGGTGACAAGAGTAAATTCAGTGGTTTCTAAAACATCAGAGTCTGACTCAGCCTGTGGGTCTGTACCCCATTCCATGCGCTACAAATGAGCTCAGACACATTCTCAATCAGGACATTAGATGGAGTGGCGGGTCTGCATATGGGTATGTGAATGGGTAGAATAACCATTAATTAATAAAAAATACCTTTTTTCAGAACACTCAATGTCATTTTAATCAGACACTGTGGTAAGTGCTCCAAATGAATTATCCCATTTAATTCTCCCATCAACTTCAAGAGGCACACAGTTTCTATCTGCATGCTAAATCAAAGCAACTGTCAGTGACTACCCAGTGTTACCCAAGACTGCAGGCATACTGGTTGGTAAGGTTGGGAAACCAATCTGAGAATGTCTAGAGCAAAACCTGTGTGCTTGGCTACATACTAAATATTCTCAGCAGACAGTTCTTTGTAGAGTCCCACTGAATAATATAATGATATTCCTTGTTTTCCTTCTTATTGATTACTTTTTCTGTTTTTGTTTTGTTGTATCATTTATATTTTATTTAGTTTTCATTGCTTGAGGATTTCATACATATGTATAATGTGTTTTGATCAAATCTACTCCCCACTCCTTCTCTTCCAACTCCTCCCATACCCTCCATCACTTTTCCCTCCCGACTTCATGTTCTCTTTTAAACACACTGAGTTCACTTAGCACTGCCAGGATGCGTGCAGGGCCACCCACTGGAGTACACACAGCATATTAGGGGATGCATCCCTGTTGAAAACAGATTGTTTCTCTCTCACCCAGCAGCTATGAATTGCCAGTAGCTTTTCAGCCACGGGTGGAACTTCCTGAGCCTCTTCCCCAGCCAAGCTAAGGTTTTGGCTGGGTTACTCATGCATAGGTCCTGTGCATACTTGTCACTGCTACACAGCATTCTCTCTAAGCACTAGAAAATGCAGGTATTCTTCTTAGCAGCCCATGAAACATTCACTAAAATCGATCACATATTGGGATACAAAACATGTCTCAACAAATTCAGGAAAATTTAAATAACTATTTTTTCTGATCTCAATGGAGTAAAGCTAGATATCAGCAGCAATAGAAACCACAGAAAATATGCACAGTCGTGGACATAGGATAACACATTGCTGAGTGTGATACATGGATCACTGAAGAAATAAAAAAGAACATTAAAAAATTCCTAGAATTGAAACACAATTAAAACACAACGTACTGAGTTCTATGGGTTGAAGATCTTTTGGGGTTCTGTTGCTATTAATCATCTTGGGCTAGAAAGAGAAACCGATAAAAACCTTTCTCCAGTGAGCCCCTGCCAATTTCCCAGACACTTGAGGAACTTTTCTCATGTTCACTGTGATGTTTTGTTCTCCTTTTCCATCTGATATGCATTGTCTTAAATGTTTGGCAGGAGGATATTTGATGGTATATGCTGTGATTGGAAAATCTGGAAGAGCCCCAAGCCTGGAACAAACCTTGAAAGTGCTGTGCACTTTCTTCACGGTATTACAACTTATTTTCTTCTTTGGTTTACTTATTTTAGTATCTTTCTTTTCCCACTTGTATAGCCCACCAGAATACAGAGCTCCTATGTGACTTGCTTTCCACTGCATATTCAGTATGTAGCATGGTACTCACACAGGGCAAGTGTTTCATGAATACTCCTTTAGTGAAAGAAATCCATAAATGAATGAGGGAGGGTGAGAACAGAGAACTACAGGCTTACAATCATTATGATTTCCTCTACATAACTTGATGTTAAAGTGAACAGAAAGATTGAGGTGATCAACAGAGGAACTGGGATGTGGAATCATCATTCTTGTTCCTCCTCCTGTGGATTACGTATTTACACTAATCAAAAGAATTTCTCCTGAGGTGAGTTGAAAGCCTTTATGCGGCTACCAGGATGTGTCCTTTCACCAGGTGTATAATTACTCCATCCTGGCAGACCTTGACAGCTTTGGCTCACTAGGCAGCTTCTACCCTGCAGGTGCTGTTGACACCCATATTTCCCCATCAGATCTACATCAGTGCCTCCGTCTAAAGATGCTTGTGCCTCTCTCTTCTAGGGAAGAATGTGTGTTACACAGTCTGGCTTGGCTCATAAGGAGATAAACATAGAAAATTAAGTTCAAATAATCAGTCTTCTATTAGGATCTCAGGTCTGGCTGTCGAAGTGTCAGCCTGCGAGTGTATATTAGCGACAGAAGGAGATACAATTGACTGTTTGGGAGTCAGCAGCACACTGAATGAATTCTTTGTGACCAGTGATACTTCATTCTTGAACTGTGTCTCAGTTTTTTTCAATTAAAAATGCATTTCCAATTTTCACACGTGTGTGTGTGTGTGCACGTGCATGTGTATGGTGCATGCATAAATTATATGAGGGCACATGTGTGGGTTAATGTGTACATGGGTGCACATGCATGCAGAGGCTGATGGTTGATATCAGGAATCATCTGGATTGCCCTTCCACTTTATTCATTGAGGCAGAGTGTCTTAGTCAAACCCAGAGCTCCTCGTATGGCTAGTCTTTCTAGCCAGCTTGCCCTGGGGTCCCCTGTCTCTTCCTTCTGAGGCTGGAATTGCAGGCAGGCACCGTGCCTACAACGTATTCTACTTAGGTTCTAGGGCTATGATCTCTGATCCTCATGCTTGTTAGCAAGCACTTAACTACTGAGCCACGTTACAGTTCCTGTGCCTCCTTCCTGTATGCTTCTGGTCCCCTTATCCTTTGCCTCAGACTTGTCAGATGTGACTGAGGCTAATTAGGATGTCTTACTTTCTGTGCTTCATGCTGAGCCTGAGCCCCAATCTGTGTATTAACAAAGTTTGCCCTGGTTAACTGATCAGGGTAATGGGTGCTTTGGGTGACTTGTGGTTTATCTTTTCTTTGTTGTTTGATTGCATCAGTTCTGCTGTGGGAGTTCCACAGTTTAAGGCCTTTTATTAGTTATAAAGAATTCTTTCATCTATTTCTTCTCCCTCCCACCTTGTTATCTTACCTCCTTCTCTTACTTTTTTTTCCTATTATTCAGCACATTTTTTATTGAATGTCATCAAAACTTGGTGTGACAAGTTATTAAAATACAAAGAGGACCGAAAGCTGGGGGCAGAGTTCAGATTATAGGACTTACATCCACTGAATATGCTAAGAATTAAAGAAATAATCATAGAAAATGGAGAAAATGGAGATATCAATAAAAGACTAAGAAATCTGAGGTGTATGTGAACTTTCTAAAGTAGATAGGGAATTAAAGTAGATACTGGGATTAAGGGGGTAGGAAAAGACATACCTGTAAGGACCCTTGCTTGGGTCAGGAAGAGGTCATTGGTTCATGTTAGAAATCAAAGGCCTCTGTAACCCCCCTCAACACAAAAACACACGCAGACACGGACACACACAGACACACACACACATGTGCGCGCACACACACACATCTCACTCTTCACCTTGTATTCACTGGCATTATTATGTAACAGTATAAATGAAAATTACATATCTCAAGTACTGCCTTTTACCAGAATTTAGCTATTATTATGGCACAAATGTTTGCTTTCTGTGTGTTTTATATGGTCAGTTCTGTGCCTCTGCCCAGAATAGCATGTGACAATCAAAAATATGTCCAATTGCTAAACCAAATGAGGGTACTAAGCCAGTCCCAGAAGAGCCCATCGTGGCTCAAGGAGGTGGAGCCAGGTCATTGGGGTCACCACAGACCAGACTCTGGATTTAGATTTTATCCGGTGTAATAAAAAACATCATATTAAAATAAAAAGTAGGGCAGTTATAATTTTTTTCCTTTTTCCAAAATGGAATTACCAAGATTAATTTTATTATAAAGTCTATTCAATACTACATTTAAAGAAAATTATATCATTTCAAATGCTAGCCACTACTCTCTAACCCAGGGCAGTTAGTCACCTTGTGGTGAGGTGCTTGCTGCAGAACTCTCTACCCATGTGAGAAAATTTAACACACATATCAAATTCTTACTAATATTTTTTGTCTCTTCTTCAATCAATAGACATTTCTCTTAGTAGAAGGCATTTTATTAGGAACCTTTAAGAAGCAGTGGGTAGTTTATCATGTATGTTTATTTTAAAGGAGTATGCATTTATAGCTAGTTACTTATCTACCTGCACTTGCCCTTATATCCATAAACAAATAATACTAGTCAGATAAAGTAAATTTTCTATTTTTCATGCAAATAAATTAAAAATAAAGTCGTGGGAAGGAAATTGAGTACCAAGTATCTACATTTCATATATTTGCCTTACTTAAGCCTCATAAAAACCCTTTGAAGAAAAATGCATATCTCCCTTAGACAAGACTGTGATTCCCAAATTGTTAACTAACCCGTCCACACATACAGGGCATATAAAGTGAAAAGTCTATAAATCTAAGTGTTCTGAATCCTTAAAATTCAGAATTTTTGCTATTATATTTTACATCTTCGAAGGGATGTTTGAAAACCTGATAGAAAAGCAATGTTAATAAGGGATGTGGAAAGTATGGAACCTGGTTCTTCTGCACATGAGCATTATTGGCTCTTTCCACTATGAGATAATACATCACTGACTATTCCTAATTAATTCTCCAAGAGCAGAGCCAGCATCCTAAGTCTGGAACAATACAGGAGAGAGATGGCTCATACAGAACTCAGTGTACAGAGACCTCCTGTTCCAGATGTATCATGTGAAGTTTCGCCCTTTTATTCTCAGCAAATGATTTTCTAATCAGCAAAAGAAGGTGCCTGGATGTGAAACTCTCTCAGGTCCTTTTCATCTCCAGCACTCAGTGAGATGTAAAGCTAACTGCATTTGATGCATTAAATATCTAAGGTCTGGCAAATGCTTGGGGAAAACGCCATGGCCAGGCCTGTCTGCATTCAAGGCCCTGTTCTTACCACTTTTCTGTACCGACTGGACTATTTTATGCCCCCTCCCAGCTCTGTACATTTATTAGGTACTGCTCAGCAACCTTTAAAATACACATGAGAAGAGCTCTTTTCTTTGTTTGGTTCATTGGATCTTTTTCTGGGTCAGTAGTTCACATAAAACATATCATATGAAAAGGCAATCTAAGTGTATTCATCAGGCTCATCTTCCAATATAATATAAATGGTCTAAATGGGGAGATTGACTACTTCTTTCCATTTTGACTGGGCTTTGGAAATTCTTCATTTGGGGATATACATAGGTTGATAAAGACAAAAAAGAAGAAACAGTCAACCTTGCTTTGAGCAAGTGGCTTCCAAGCAGTTAAAACCTTCTTTATATTTCCATCAAGATAATTGACCCTTCTCTTTCTACAAGGTCTGTTCTTTCTAGAGCTAAATATTTACTTCACCAACAACATCAGCTTTGTGGTTGAAAACAAATATCTATTTTTTTTTAGCTTGTGCTATGGCTTAACAGGTAAAAGTGCATCCTCCTGACTTAGATCTCTCAAAACCACATGGTGGAGGGAGAGAACTGATTCCCCTAAACATGTGACTCCACACTAACACTGTGGCATATACAACCTCCTCTGCTAAATAAATACACAAAGCTCTTAAATGTCTCTTTTTAAAAATGAAGAACACTTTTGCCTTAACATAACTTTCTTATTAGAAATAGTGATGCGTTGTAAAGACACTTGTTATCTAAATGAAATACTCTTGTTTTTAGGAAATTGGCTTATTTTTTGAGGGGCAAGGTTTGCTTTCCTGGCAGACAGCTTAGATCTTCTTGAGAGCTAAGACAGGACAATTTCCTATTAAGTCAAATGACAGACCTTTGGTCACAGACCATCTCTATTTAGGTTTCTGTACCTTTTTCAACAATTAAACTTTATTTTAAATGTTATCAACCTCAACAGACCATGAGAACAAAACACAGACTTATAATGGAGACTGGAGTTTGGGGATTTGATATATTTGGGTACAATGTTAGGAGACTTTAAGAGGAAAAGAAAAAAAAAAAAAAACCAGACAAACTTCAGCTGCCAAAGAAAACCTATAATTAAGAAAGAAAGAAGGCATGGAATAGGCTCTGGCAAATTCTGAGCAAAGCTTTTACCCGGGACAGTGGTTACCATCAGAAAAAGTTAAGTCTTCACATTTTTCTACTTTTTCACATTTTTGTAAGGAGTGTTACTTCAATTAATTTTAAATGAATCTCTCTTAGTATAAATAAGTATCTTAGTACCTTTTTCTGTAGGAAAAGTAAACTTGTGATAGACTGTTGCATAATCATTTCTTTTCTGCTGGAGGTCTTTGTGACCCCTGCAATGATCAATTTCGTTTAGGCAAAATTTGAAAAATTCTTTTAAAATCCCTTGTCAGATTATCTTTCCAGTGAAGGTTAATACAGTTCCTATTCTGTATAAACTTTTTACATTTGATAACAGAAATGTAGTTAAAAGGGGGAATTTACAACATTTGTATGATTCCATCAATGTGATAATTAATTAATTTTATTAACCACATTAACATTTTTGACAATTTGCATTTCTTAAAAAAATACTATCACATAGGAAATATAAAGCCCATTGCAGTTAATCACCTCCTTAATCAAATGCTTAAGGAGGAAAGTGGCAAGATTAAGCATGTCTAGTCCTTTAATGAAATCTCCAAATTAATGAATATTGAGAGAAGCCAGTTCTTCCCTTTGAATTTTAGTGTGGCATTGGTTGATTGATGGACTGAGGGATCGATTGTGTCACTAGGATTTATTCTCATTTGAGACCAAAGGACTTCACAAGGCACCAGGTTTTTGAAGTAAAGAAGTAAATATGTAAGGAAGAAGAGCTAGCCAGAGGTTGTTGCTGTTCCTGGCCAGGCCCTCCCTGGTCACTCCATCCTTTGCTTCACTCTCTTCTTGGATGTTACCCACTCATTCTCCTTTTGTCCTAAACTAGGTGTGCATATCTATATCTATCTCTTAGCACTTGCCACTAAAATCATGGGAGCTGAGGTGTTGTAGAAGGCCCAATTGGGGTAAATAAAAGCTATG
Source organism: Nannospalax galili (assembly GCF_000622305.1). NCBI lineage: Eukaryota > Metazoa > Chordata > Mammalia > Rodentia > Spalacidae > Nannospalax > Nannospalax galili. The sequence continues at coordinate 1,555,728 of NW_008331836.1, read as the reverse complement.
GGGATCATAAAAGGATCAGACCCAGCTGTGTCCTGGCAGCTGTTTTGAAGTAGAACTATGTGGTAATAGCTTGCTTAGAACATTGGATAAATTATCTCACCACTCATCTTCCTAATGAAATGTTTGGTCCAGGACTTTGCAAATTCCTTTTTAGACACAATATTCTCGTATTTTAAAACAGTAATTCTTCTTTTGTTATCATTTTTCCCATAAACAGTGGAAAGAAGTGGGCTCCTTGGATGAAACAGAGTGCTCATTCAGTTCAACTACTGACTCTGCCTGCTGAATGTTTATTTTTATTTTATGTGTATGTGCAGTGTTGCTACTCCAACATTATAATCACCTAAACAATTAGCCTAACTCTTAAATTTAGTTCCTAAGAATGGGCCCATACTCAGAGGACATTCCTTCCTCTAGGTATCTCTTGGACCCATCTGTCTCCTTAAACTCTGCTGGGAACTGTCTCTAGAACTCTGGTTTCTAGAACTGAGTCCTGGAACCCAGCCTCATCCATAATTGTTTCAAAATGGTTTCTCCAGCTTCAGTTGGGAAAGTACAACCTCCAGCTCCATCTTTTCTGGCCTTTTCAACCCTAGTTCTAGAATATTTCATTCATCCAAGGTCAACTGCCCTTCCTAATATTCATTATGTGCCACGGATTTGGGTATACTTGCTATCAGTGCTTTGGTATGTTAATTTTCAAGTATATTGACATTCATTCTTTGTCTTTTTGAGTGGAGTACCAAAGTACGGTTCCCAAGAAACAAGATCAGGTGCCCAGGGCACAAGATACAAAAGCATATGGTTTTGCTGGAGATAATAAAAAGTCATTAGTCCAGATTATGTCCATTTATAAAAGTCATTTCCACAGTTCTGAGTGCTTTTGCCTGACTGTAAGTGCACAAAGGGCATGCAATGCCTCTGGAGGCCGGTAGAGGGAAAAGGATCCCCTGGAAATGGAGGCAAAGAAGGTTGTTAGCTGCCATGTGGGTGCTGGGAACTGAACCTGCATCCTCTGCAAGAGCAGTAGTGTTTTTGACCAGTGGACCATCTCTCTAGCACCCATAACCTTAATTTTAATATAAACCCTTGTTTCCCAGTTAAGTCAAATCATGTTTGGACAAGTTGTGTATCTTTAAAATCCTTTTAACACAGTGCTCCTGCACTACCACAAGTCAATCAGAACTACCACAAGAAGTGAAATGTACCTGCCCTACGTGATGTGTAGTCAGTGAAGGCAGAGTCTGCTGAAAAAAATGAAGAATTTCTAGCTCTCATTCTCGTGTCTCTTTACTTTTGGTGAGTGTATATTAATGTTCCATATGTTATGTTAGGAAACTCATTTACTACTATGACTAAACTTTCTAAAAGTATGCACCCACCAAGACTTTGAATAGTATCATGTATTCTGCATTTTCTAATTAAACTTTGACATAAACCATTGATTTACATATTATCCACTTAGATACCACCTTATCCAATTATAAATCTTAAATTAATCAATGTCATTTTTGCATTAATAAGGTGACAACATGATATTATGTGTCCTTTGATGTGATTTAGTGGGAAAGATACAACATTACAGTATCACCCATGTAGCATTCTTGACAAATGTGGTCATTAAGAATCAGTTAGGCAAATTAAAAAAATAGCTTGTTTCACAAAAGAGAACTTGCCTGAAATCTTACAAAACTGAAAACAATGGGCTGGAGAGATGGTATAGCTGTTAAAAGCTTTCTCAGCTCACAACCAAAAAGGCAAAAGTGCCAATTATGAAATGATCCCACCTCCGCAATGCTGAAGGATTGTTCTGGATTAAAAGAAAAGTGATATGGCAACAAAATGTAATTTATCAGTATAGTTTGATTTTTTAAAGTTTTGAAGGACCTTATTTGGAAATTTGTGGACTACACATCAGCTAATATTTTTATCAATGTTAAATATCATCTTTATAACTAAATAGTTTCATGCAGGGAATGCTATTATTCCACAGAAAAGTCATGATGTATACCGGGAGGAATCAAGATATCTGTGATATATATATATATATATATAATGGAGGTATATAGCCATATTATTATGTAAAGGAGAATGGAGGCAAATAC
>NW_008331836.1:1515496-1553547 GCF_000622305.1 Nannospalax galili | reverse complement strand
CAAATACGACAAATTATTAACAAATCTATATTACAAATGTATGCATCTTCCTTTTTTTAAGTTTTCTGAAAGTTTTCCCATTACAAAGTTGGAGAAAAAGTCACCAACTCATTGCATTTTGTGGCTGATATCATGCTTGACTTTGAGCTTTTATGATAAAGAATCCAATGTCAACTATCTGATTAAATTCTAAAGAATTCAATCACAAAATGCCGCATTTCTAAAAAGACATACTTTCTTTACTTGCGGAATTACTTACACCAGGAGAAGAATCTCAAGTACAGGCAGTTGTTTGAATATGGTAATTGACTGAAAAGTTGACCAAGTAGAAAACTGTAATGTGTCATAATAAAAGATGCTGAGATTGGCTTGTATGTCATGTGGTCATTATGGTTCACAGAATTATACATGATGCCAGAGGCCCTGGATGACAAGGGCTCATTGCAGTCTGCTCAGATTCTGTGGATGACTTTCAGCAAGTCATCATAACTTTGGCAGAACTTTTTCCTTTTGCAAAATGGAGACACTGACTCTGGATTACATTCTGTAGCTGTGTGAGGGGTAACTGCTTAACTGTCAATGGAGTAGCTGCCTTTCTTGCGTTCAGTCTTGGGGACATGGAGAATTGTCACATTCAGGAGCTCAGATGTTTTTACTACTTCTATGCTTAATTATGTACAAAGCTTTATCCTTTATCCTGAAGAACATACAATGGAAAAGTTTCACTCCTAAGAGAAATCTACTTGTTTTTCCACAAATCTATTTTCTTTAGTAGTCTTAACTTTTTTTCAGAAATAAAACTGGACATACGGGAGAGGATCTAGGTAGAACGGGTACCCTGACTGTGTCATTTAAGGATTTTAACAGTTCCAGTCCTCTATAATTATAATGTTTGAGAGTATATAAATAATTATGGAATCTGTGGTTGACTAGTAATGTCTCCCTAGAGTAAGGGTTGAGCCAGAAAAGCACATAGGCCATTTACTTACCATTCCTGAATAGGAAAGAAACAAACAAAAAGTATACAATTTGTGTGGAAGATAAAATAACAGTTTTAATAGTAGTTTTAGGAAAAGGATGTGTTCAAAATTTAATTTCAGTTCCGTTGGAAACCAGAAGTAGATCTGGGATCTCTGACACTGTTTGCTGAGGTAAGCTTTACTGTACTTCCTGGAGGCAGAGGCCAGAGGAGCTGAGGGAGTCTAGGAGGAAAACCTAGGGAAGTAAGTAAATAGACAAGTATACCTCATTGTATTGCTTATTTGTGCAAGTTTCATATCTTCATTGATTCCAGTTGCATTTCAGTGTAGGTAATCACCATGCAAGCCCACTGGCACCTACGTTCCTCATGAATGAACAAGATGAAGAAAGGTTACAACCTTCTTGTTTAATCTGAAGTAGATTTTAAGGAACTATGAGAAATAAATGTTGAATTCAGTTATCAGTGCATGAAGGAAATAATACCTAATTTTGTGATGTACCATTTGGAAGTTGAGTCTGGAACTGAGATCTTGTTCTATCTGTGGCCCAAGACCACATTTCCTTATCTGGCACCTTGATTCTCATAGTTGAAAAAGTAAAGATATTGTCTAAACTAGGAATGGCAAGTATGTATGGCTTTTTTTTTCTATCAAGCATTCATAGTGTATCAGTCTTATGGTACTATAGTGAAATGCTGGAAACAATTTACCAACATAAAAGGTTTATTTCAGATCATGGTTCTATACATCGCGGTGCAAGGTTAGGTGATCCTATTGTTTGTCTAGTTAGAGTACCTTGAACAAGACATGTAGCAGAAGAAACCACTCATTATGAGAGTCAGAGATAGAGGTAGAGATAGAGACTGAGAGGGAGAGGGAGAGGGAGAGAATGGGATTGCCCAGTCCTTCATGATGGCATGTACTCCATGACCTAGGATCTCTCATAAGGCTCCACCTCTGAAAGGTTTGCAGTACCTTCCAATATCACCAATTTTCTAGTTACGTTTTTATTGCTGTGATAAAAACACTGATCAAAACCAACTTGTGGAGGAAAGGGTCACAATTCATCACTGAGGGAAGTCAGAGCAGAAGCAAAAGGCAGGAACCTGGAGCACAGACCAGAAGAGCAAGCCAGTAAACAACATTCCTCCATGGTCTGTGCTCCAGGTATCTGCCCTGAGTTCCTGCCTTGACTTCCTTGATGATGGAGTGCTGGCCTTTTCTAACCAAGTTGGTTTTGGTCAGTGTTTGTATTACAGCAATAGAAACTAAAACAATACAACTTGGGGATCAGTTCTTTAACCCTTGAACCTTTGGAGGACAGTCATCTAAACTACAAAATGTGTCAGACATGGCCTTTTGCCTCTCAGATCACAATGGAGGCTATGCCATTTCAGCACTTGGCATCAGTTGGCATGTGACTGGGATGCTTTTGTTGTCTGTGGGATAGCCAATTATAAACCACAAGAGAATTATTAACTGTTAAATGTTAACTGTGGATTTGTGGAGCTTTTCCTAGTATCAGGTTGTTTGGTGATTATTTCCTATGTGATATGTTAAAATCTATATAAATGTAAATGTGTTCAAGTAAGAAGCGGGATTGGTTAAAGAAGATGAAATTTCATCTTCAGTTATGGGATCCAATATTGCAATTAGTTGAAATGGCTTAAGGCTCATCTGGCCATTTCTGAAAGACAGTATACTTCTGGTTTTATGTAACACTCCACCAATTGCTGTTTGAATGAATTAATGACTGGGTGAATCAACAGAATTGCTGTGTCAAGAACTGCCCTCAGCTTATGCAGTCAACATTTCTTTATTATTTTATTTAACTTCTGCTGACATGTTAACAACTATGTTCTACAGTTATTCACTTGATCCTGTAGACAAGGAGCTCTTCATTCCTAGCAAAATAGTCCAATTTGATAATTCCTGGATTGCATTCTTCCAATACAATGTCACTTACTATAGATTAAACTTCCTTTAACTGCTAAATGAAAATATTTCAGAAAGCACTTTTATCATTACTCACTTATCAATAACAAACTATGAAGCTTAACTTCATTATCCTTTCCTTAGACTTGGGTGACTAGGGCTTGCATGAGTAACTTTTAAAGCCAGCGTATCTTAGAGGCATGATCACAAGTACTCAAGTATAGGAGCATCGTGGACCTATTAGAACTGTGCCCTGCCTGAAAGAGTGAAGGCTAATTATTTAAATAAACTGCATTGTTTCTCCTGCTAATACCTTGAAAAGAGTCACGTGAAGACAGTGAATTCTGGCAGTTGGTATACAAATGTGTTATGACAAATCAATTTCCCTTTTAATTTCCAATACTCTAACACATGGACTTACATAATATGTGAAATTGATGTATTTTATTTTTCACATGAAAGAAGGAAAAACCCTTATAAAGTGATGTCCTAGAATTCCAGGGCATTCTTTGAATTTCTGGCTCATAACATAACTTCTGAAAAGCAATTATAACTTTCATTTTCAGCTTCTTCTGACAACAAATCTCTCTGGAGGAACTGTCACTGGATTCTTTCTTTGGAGAACATTTTTGTTCTTAAGGGAAGGGATGCTCAGCAGCATTCAAAGCAGTTTCAGGTGAAATGAAGCTAAGGGAATTTTATTCATCCCAAACTTACAACAACTGCATGCATGTCAATGACATCATTTGCCATTGAGACTTCCCTCCTTGTGTTTCCCATGTCACAGACTCCCTGGTCTGTCACAAGTAAATTTTCTGATCAAACATAGAACCACTGTACTTTTAGTTGAAGTTCTTCCCGGATAGCTGGAAAAATCCAAAGCTAGCCTCCATGTCCACATATCTGAACAGTAGTGGAGAGTTTAAGTCAACTGCTCTCTGGGTTTTTCTTTGTTTATGCTTTCATCAAAAGATACAATACCTGCTGGGAACAGGGAGATGCGCTGTGTCTGTGTGACCTGCTTGCCTCATTATTTTCCACACTGTCAAGCCAATGTCCCACACAGTGTGGGCACACAGATCACTGTGACAGTGTCTGTCCCCATCCATTTATTCCCAGCCGCCAAGGCAGACCCTTCGGATACATTGCATGTCAGTCTGATTATCGTAGTGGCTGGAGACATGGAGCAGAGAGTGAAAATTTTCAAACGTTGATTGAAAAAGCACCTCTTAGTGCAGTCAGACAGAAGTAGGCAGATGAGAAATTCCCAGAGAGTAGAATCCGAGCACTTTCTGTGATTATTCCTGTTATTACTACTCTCTGATCTCCAGGCACACTCAGACATTCATTCTTTAATAAAGTTCCAGAAGAGAAAACAAAATAGGAGACATCCCTGTCCTACCTCTGTAAAGAAAATATGTGGTCAAAGCTTCTGTCTACCAGTTTTCTGTGAAGTCCTTGCACTCTTCAGGCATAACCTGAAGAATCAAGCCCACAACAATGTTGCTTTAATATCTGATCTCACTGTTTGAATGGAGAGTAGAGATGGGAATTAGTGGATACAGCTCTACTTTTAGAAGGGAAAGGCTTGACTGCTGTTTGCTTTCCTGCACACATGATGTCTGGCTTCTGTCCATCACTTCCATTGCTGTGCCCAGTGGAAGGTTGAATGGCTACCATCTTGTCAAAACAGTCCTAGTTTCCGAGTTTGCTTACAACAACCAAAGGAACCACTTAAGAGATCTTTCATTTCAAGATGCAGGTCTTTGTAGATGCATTTTTGGGTCAAAAACTAGGAAAATGTTTAACCTCCAAGAAGAAATGTGTTTCGTTTTTCAAGCAAAATCAAGCACTATAGGTAAAATAAAGCAAAATTCAGCAGAACAGGCTGGGTCTTAATAGTTGCAATGTCAGACAGGTCTTGTGGTTGCCTATGCATTGTGTGTGTATATCCTACTCAGGCTTTTACCCCTTCCATAGACCTACAGTGATAAGCAACCTGAGACGATCAGACAAGGGAATGTTTCTTTTTATAGGTTATGTAAAGAAATTGACCCAGCACTTCTGCAAGATAAGCACAGACTTAAAGGTGTCTTTATAGAAGTATGGAATTTACTATGGGGATTTGTGTTAGGCATTGTTTATTAAGACAGAAAATATGATTGTTGAGTATAAAATCAATCTGTGTTCTGTTGTTCAGACTTTGTTTAGGAAAAGATTATTTATATGGGGAAGCATTAGATTTATTTACAGAGCTCTGTGAGGGAAAACATGCTTCTGTCTATCATTATGGGGACCCCAGCAGATGTTAAATCCCTAGTACTTATCTCACATTATAAAGAAACTACTAATGAATCTGTTGTGGAGCTGGTTGTTGCTGGACTTGTCAGTCAACATCTCTACTACCAAGCTTATTGCAATTCTTCATAAGTAATTGTGTATAGTCATCTGTGTAAAAGCATGAGAGTGCTTATTGAGTCTTATTGAGTGCCTGCTGTATGCCAGTCATTGTACTGGAGACAAGAGTTAACAGATCAGGTGAATGATCCTACAAGGGCTGCATTGATGCAGATCTACTGAAGGTATAAAGGTATGCATTTCATACAATGTAATGGACATTCCTTAATCTTTGGAGCCCTAATCTTTTTTAAAAAATAGCATTGTTTTTATTGTAAGAGGTAAGGATAGAAGTACAAAAATTGATGGGTTTTATACAGTTATTCAATAATGTAATTATAAGTGATACCTGGTGAAAATGGTCTCATCTTAATATTATTATAAAGAATATAGGGGGGCTCGAGAGATGGCTCAGTGGTTAAGAGCACTGGCTGCTCTTGCAAAGGAGCCAGGATCAGTTCCTAGCACCCACATTGCATCTAACAACCATCTGTTTCTTTATTTCTAGGGAATCCAACCCTTTCCTGATATCCATGGCCGACATGGGTATACTTACATACATGTAATCAATGCACTCAAACACTTAAAATGAAAATAATAAAGAAAATATTTTAAAAAGAAGAATATAGGATATTTTCAATAATGAAGACATTTTGGACTACGAGTAAATTGATGATGTTACTCTCTAGAATATTTTCCTTTAGGTTTTTTCCATCAAGCTCACTCATTGAAGTATTTCAAGCTAAAGATGGTTTATCCATAATAAGCCAAGTATGGTAGCACACACCCGCAGTCCCAGCTACTGGGAAGGTTAAGGCAGGAGACCAAAAGTTAAAGGCCAGCCCGGGAAGTTTAGCAAGGCTATACCTCAGCATGGAAGGATAAAGGCTGGGATGTGACATTGTGGTAGAGTATTTTCCTAGCGTTCCACTGAACTTTGATGGAACAGGAAAAAAATGGCAGAGATCATATTGACACTGGCAATTTCCCAACAAAAAGGATAACACTCTTCCTCCTACCACCACCCCCCACCTTTGGAAATTAAAAAGGTGCTCTGGGACCACATTTCCTTCCCTATGCTATTGGTAAGCCATTGCTGTAGGGTCAGAACTCATGGGGTTTCTACTAGTGACCTTTGACTGGTAATTTGATGCAGATCACCTCAGGTGGTACTTGAAAGTCCCTGGACGTTGTGGACTCCTTGTTTAGGCTGTTCTTGGTACTTCTCATCATTTCCCCTCATTATTCTTCCTGTCTGCTCAGGTGCTTCATTTTCTATAAATTCCACCAAGTTTTCTCTACCCAAGGGGATGTTTCGTTGCCTTTCTCTCTGTTCACATAATGCTTGTAGCTTCTGGTCTACTATGGTCAGTTTTCATTGCAAATGTTTGTTTTGCTCCAGGACTATAAAAATATATACCTTTAGCAACACAGCATCTGTTTCTGGGAACTCTAAGTGATGGGACCATTACTCATCTTTATACATCCAGGATTTAAGGCAGTTAGTGACACACTGTGGGTGTTCAGGAAATGTTTCACAAATGAATAAAGAGTAATGTGTGGCAACAAAAGTATTTGGGGAAGAGATTCTTGGCAGGGATGTGAAATATGCCTGGCAAAAGGAAGAGATTTTGGATGGCTGATCTGCTAGGCAATTACTATCCGAGACAAGAAAGGGTACAGGACAGTGGTGGTAATGGAAACGGGGCAAATGCAGGCTGCAGACATTTGTTGCTTGGGCATTTTCTTAGACTTTTCCCAGACTCCATCCCTCAATGTATTGATTTGTTTCGAAGCACTAAATATCATCATACTCTTTGGTCAATTTTAACCTACATTTTTGTTTGTTTTGTTGTTGTTCTTGTTGCTGTTGTTTTGGCACAGTCTCTCTGTAGCCCCAACTGGCCTGGAACTCTCTATATAAAAGGTTGGCATCATTCCCACAGGGATCCTCCTGCCTCTGCCTCCTCAGTGCTGGGATTAAAGGGGTGTACCACCATGCCTAAGTTTTATTCTAGTTTTGCTGAGCAAGTGCTGACAAACTAAAGAAACAAAAGGTTGTAGGAGAAGCTGTGTGTATTTTATCAAGAATAGTAAAGACTACGTATGAGACTTGAACACAGTGGACATCAGATTTTCAGACTTGGAGACATTTTCATCTGAGAACTGGGAGACAGTCTAGCAGAATGACTGCCCTTAAGATTGTGCATTTAACATTCAAATTCTGGGTCTTCTATCCACCACAGGATACATGGGAAAATGTATCCCATTTTGGTTTTGCAACATAGTGGGGAGGATAGTTATACTCATACCATGAGATTGTTCTGGGCATAAAAGAAGCTGATACGTGGAAGAACTAAGCCAGTAGCCAGGATATAGAACATATATATACAGACCCTTTACATGTTCGACAAATACAGCAACTTACAAACATGGCTCATGATTAAAACTTACTTCTATGTAATGGCATGGATAAGGACCCTTCTATAATCACCTGTAGCATCTTTTTGAATGATGATGTATTAATCATACGTGTGCCTTCTTCTTTAATAATATTTACCATATTTTTATAAATAATATACAATTCATTTTAGAGTACTTTTATTGGAAAGTTACAGTATGGTATTATTGCATAGCAAATATGTAAGTCTAAGACTATTTCTCTGTGATTAATTTTCAAAAGAAATGTCACTGGCTCAAATAATATGCATATTTGGAAGGATTTTAATGCAAATACCAGATTAATTTCCAAAATACCATTCTTCAGAACTGGATTCTATAGTTTTATGTTGCTTTCTTTTACAAAAAAATTATTTTTATTTCATATAGAGTGTATGTGAATGCGTGTGAAGTGCCCATAGAGGCCAGAAGAGGGTATCAGATCCCTAGATCTGGAGTTATAGCGGGTTGTCAGCTGCCATATAGGTGCTAGTAACTGAACCTCTGCCTTCTGCAAGAGCAGACAGTGCTGTTAACTGTTGAGATATGTCTCCAGCCCCGTGATCTTGCTTTCTTTAAGGTCAATGTAATAAATTGAAAAAAAAAAAAAAAGATTTTGGTTTTAACGTAATTTGAGTACTGAGGCAGACAAACATCTTTCATATCATATTAAGTCTTTGGTATATATTCTCTATGTGTGAAATGCTTGTTTGCACATTTTCCTTTTTTCTTTTATTTGCCCCCATCTTCCCTTTCCTCCCCTGCCCTCTTTTCCTTTCTTTATTTCTAACTTGCTTTTACGGCTCTAATGTTCTGTGTTGCTCAGGGTAGTCTTGAAGTGGTCAAGTGCAAATATATACCCAGCTTGCTGCCTGATTTTTCTATTTGTATGCTCCTAGTTGTTTATGTTAATAAACTTGCAGAAACGTTACTGTGGCTAGGTCAGTTTGGGAGGATGAAGGACCTCAAAGAATCTGAATTTATTGCATTAAGTGTTAGATATATTCAGTTTACCAGCATGAATTGTTTTTACTCATGAAATGGTAGCATTATGTGACATAACCTAATAATTTAATGTTGTAGGAAATTATCAAGCAACTCAGAAGATTTCCTTTGATTTAAACTTCAGTTTCGTTATTTGACTTATGCCTCTCTATTAGACATTTTCTATCGTTGTTTCTTACAAGGCTGATTATACTGAGTAACTGCTTCAAGATCTAAGTGTTTTGCCTTCCTATTGTCATGGATAAAAGATTTGGAGACAAAACATATCTCTAAATTTAAATTCCCAACAACTTGTGAATGGCCCATTATTGCACTGTGTGATACAAACATTTTAGTTTATGGAGAAGATGGAATTTTAGGTTTGAACACTTGCATTGCCTAGTGTTTTAGAGTTTACATGTAATTTAGATACAGCATTGTATTTGACATTGACAAGAAGCTCTTAGGGACACAGAGAAGCTTTCTGTTAGAGAGGATGATGCTATGACTAGGGCAGGTTAACTGATGCCCAGAGGCCAGGCAACTAATAAACTGCAGAGACTCACCTAGAACCCAGAGCTTCCATCTTTGAATCTAGTGTGTTTTCGCCTCTCCTCCTTCTTCATTGAATCTCTTGACCTGGAAATATGTGCCTTCACCTTTGTAGGAAAAATAAAGCCAGTGGGATTTGCAACCTCTGAGAGGCAATAACACAAAGCTCCACTGCACTTTTCTTGTTGTATCTGTCCTATTTTAGAAGCATATGTTTTAAAATTCACTGTATAAATGCCAGTCTCAATTTTACAAAGGAAAGTGAAAAACAATGACATGGGGAAAAGTTTATTTTACTTAATATGTATAGTTTTCACAAGAACCGGCTTCACTTGTAATTGATTTCAGAGTTTGTTTGTTTATTTTTATGTTTTTAGGTACATAGCCTCAGGGTAATGTCAAGTTACTCATAAAGAAGAGATTTTAATGAATACCCATGAAAAATATTCTCCTTTTCATTTATTTCTGGTGACTTCCTTTCAGTAACTAAATTCTATTGTTGGTCTCTGGAGCATAATGTGATACTGAATCAGCTTTCCATCACCAGCTTCAGTTCTTTCTTAACTCCCATACCCACAAGCCATCATGTGGAGGATCAATGCCCTTGTAGTAGGATATATTTGCTCAGTGAGTTTCAGTTCCAATCTAACTCCCACTATACTGAATGATGTCCCTCATGAAGTAACAGAAATGGATGGGGGACAAGGCTGTGCAAAATCTAAGTATTCCTTGTAAAACCTTGAAGAATGTTTGAAAATTTAGACAAAATTAGAAACAGAAGGTAAGATTGAGCTGTGTATTGACCATTTTGAATTACATTTACATTTGAAATTTGATCATATGTGGGCAATGCCTCTAAGTATATTACCAGTTAAAATACAAATGTTTACAATGCAATCACAGACCAAAAGTGAGATGGACTTAAGTAAAAGTTCCATACATGTATAGAAATCCTCCATGCTGTGACCATATCTGTCTTTTCTGTTAAAACTTCCTATTGGAGGCTCTTGGAAGAGACCCATTTCTCCAGTAGTCATTCATTTAGTTCCCACTCTCTCTCTCGACTGTTGTCTGCCACATTATAGAGTCCTAAACAACTCTTGCATGTTGTAATAATAGGCATTTTACTTATCCAATGTTCTTCAACATTCATCAATTGCATTTGGAAATAAAACCCATTCAAAACATGCCTGATTAGCTTCTGATACACTTCTATGTAGTAAAGGTATTTAGATATTAAAACATAAAAATCTGTGAAAATTTTGGTAGCTATGACCACAGAACACATACAGAATGGCCTGTGAGAAAAGATGGTATGCTAAGGCTATACTTTGAACTAAATGAGAATATGAGAAGATCAGGCTCAGGTGCTTTCTGTGTGATTGTTTGGGTGCGAGCTCTCCAGAGTAACAAGGATAGATTCAGTTTTCATATAACTTTGTTTGTCCTTCAGCTTTTTATGGTCCATTTCCTACACAAAGTTATTTGAAAAATATTAGCATCCTCCTATGTCAAAAATATTTACAGTAGGTAACACAGTTAATTCTGCACTTAGTTCAAAATAACATGGAAAGGTTATTTACGTCTGAGCCTGTGTATTTGAGATACAGTTTTGAAATCTATTTCCTCATGCACTTTGCTATTATGGAACTGAGTGCTTAGAATATTTATCAAAGTGAGAATTTGTATGAAATCTAATGAAGCCTAAAGGGAACATATATTTTTCTAGTTGCCTTTCAACTGATGGTTAGTGTGCTATTTTCTCCAAAAGGACTGAGTGAAACCCTTTAACACAGTGAAGCTTTCTATTAGCTACAGTTCTCTGACGCTCTTTGATGAGGGTTCACATGTCTTCTTCTAGGGAATTGTTCCCTCCCGGCAGCCACCTTGCCTGGGCAGCAATGTAGCTTTTACTGTCTCTGTGGGCTTCTTTGTTAAGAATAGCAAGAGCTATGTTTGCAGACTGATGTTCATGATAAAGATTTGAAGTTAAAATAACTAAAGCACATGTAGAACCTGCACCGTGTCCTACCCGTGGTAGGAGCCACGGGTAATAGGAAAAGACTAATTGTTTAGTTGAAAGTGGCTAGGAGAAAAAAGTTAATTGAGGTTCAGTAAGTAATGCCTAATAATATTATCCCAGACTAAGAATGGAAGAAACCTAATTTTGCCCCAATCCACTGCTGTAGAAAAATATTTGATTATTGAGCTAGGAAAATATTTTATAAAGGTTAACACATGCACATAGTTCCAACAGTGTTGTTCAAGTTAAGCTGACTTTTTGCCATGCTATTAAGCTGGTAGAAGCTATTCTTAATCTTCCTAATCAAAGAAACTTTTCTGCCTTTTTATATATGCAATGAAAACCAAAGGCTAGGCTGTCTATCTGATGCCAGGCGGGGTAATACTGTCGAGATAAGCTCAGTGAGAAGTGCTGTTTGAACAGAGTCCTGATAGGGCCATCATGGGGAGGAACTGCCCATTCCAGTATAGGACAATGCCTTTTGAAGTAAAGGCAGACAAATCCAAGAGGCACTGATGCTGGCATAGGGACAAAGGAAGGAGAAGATGGTGGGCATAAGATAAGGTTGCAGATGGATGCCAAATTAGATTTTTGTTGAAATTTGAAGAACATGGTCAAGGGTTTATATTTTAATAAAAGTACAATTTATAGAATTATCTCAAGTAAAATAATGACATTTGCTATTCATTTTATTGTATTGTTTTACTGACAACTTCATACATTCATATAATGTGTTCTAATCAAATTCACCCCCATTCCCATCCCTCCAGTTCTATCCCATCATCACATTTCCCTCCAAACTATTCTCTCTCTCTCTCTCTCTCTCTCTCTCTCTCTCTCTCCCCTATTGAGTCCACATAGTGTTGTTTACATGTGCATAAGGGGGTATGGATAGCTTTTCAAGGGCCACATCCCTGAAGAAAACTTACTCTTCCTGCCAAGCAGCCATTAATTCCCAATAGTTTCTCAGCTAGTAGTAGCACTTTATGAGACCCTGCCCTGTCCGTGCTGGGATTTTGAGTGGCTAGGTCTTGTGTAGGTCTTGTACAACAGTCACAGTCCCTTTTATGTTAAGCAAATAAGCAATTGCTGTAGACAACCACTAATTATGGCTCTTACTATCTTTCTGCCCTCCTCTTTCACAGTGACCCATGAGTCTTGTGGAAAGGGGTGTGATGTATGTGTCCCATTAAGAATTCCAGTCTCTTATTCTCTGCATACTGACTAGCTGTGAATCTCTGTATTAATAATCATCTAATTCAAAAGGAAGCTTCACTGATAAGGCTTGAGGGATGCACTAATCTATGTGTATAAAGATAAGAACTTGGGGGACAAGCAGTTTTTTATTCTGCTCATTTAGCAGAATAATAGTGTTAGGTTCTCCCCTAGGGCCAATGATTTCAGCCTAGTTAGCAGTGCCAGACATGACTTCTGTCTTGTGGAGTAGATTTTAAATGCACTTAAAAAGTGTTGGATACTCCAATAAAAGTTCTGCCACAATTGCACCAGTGGGCATATCTTGTAGCTTTCAGGGTTCATAGCTGGGTAAGATTATTGACTACTTTTTTCCCTGGTATCATAAAACCTTCTAGCACGATGAAAGCAAGCCAGTAGAGGTGAAGCTTCCAGCTCAGTGTCAGCTTGATCTCTCCATATCCTATGACTCACTTATATGATTTCTTCAGAGACAGGATCTTACCATCAAGTTCTGGAGAGTAAACAAGAACAATGGCAATTGCAAAGGTATCTATGGGACTCCACTGAACTTGAAAAGCAGTAGCACATACCTGGCACTGGGTTTTATTTGATAGTCTATGTTGTCTGGGGACTGTATTGTGCCATTCTTGTAGGGTAACTCCATTCAAACTCTTTTATATTTGTACATGTATATGTTTTATGAAGCTTCTACAGTAGTAAGCTTCCATATGGCATTTTCAAAGATCCTTAGTGTTAGTAATTCCTCGCCATACTCTGTCCTTCACCCTGGCCTCCCATTCTCCACCCCAATTAATTCTTCCTGTTCCATCCCTAAATATGTGGAGAATGAAACATGAGGAGAAATCAAGAGATAACTTTGAGCAAAAGATGGTGTTCTGTTACTTGTCCAGTGGTCCTTCAGCCTAAATCAATTAAGAATGCTACTGTATGCCAGGGCATTGTTCTAAGTCCAGAGGCTGTCAAGGGTATGAAGAGAAAGGACCCTGTTCCACAAGCACTGACTGAAGAAGGTGGGACAGATAGTGTTAAGTCCAAAGAAGGCAATACAATAAGGTATTAAAAGAAATTGAGGTGCGTTTTACACCAGCTATCAAGGATGTGGAGGAACCTGAATAACTTAAAAAATCTAGATGTGGTAGAATTTCCCATAAGATTCTGTAAGCATGAAAGACTGAGTAAAAAGAGCCTGATGTATGCACAAAATTGACATTAAAGATCATTGTGATTATGAATTCTGAAAGAAAGGGTCTCATAGTCCTGGAGGAAGTCAGTACTGATTTCATTACATAGAAGAAGTTGCTTCCTGTGAGATTTCTTTGCATGTAGCAATGGAGCCAAAGAATGAGACAAAGGCTCACAAGGAGTTCATGGTGCTGCATCCATCACTGGTTGAGAACCCCACACTACTTAGGAGTTGTGCACCAATAAACACAATTAATTCATGAGTTTTATTCCTGTCACTTTTCTATTACTTTATTAAAATGATGGCCCTAGCAATTAACATCCTTATTATTCAGTTGTTTTAAGGAACTACTAATTATGATAATTATCAGGATTTGATTTTCTACTCACCATTTTACTAGATTCTTGATTATTGCTTACAGACAAAGAGAAAATACTTTATGCTATAAGAATAAGAATAAGCCTTATATAGTGGGAATATTTTGTCCTACTGCTTAAAGCTGAATCACTTTAAATACTATATAATACAATATTTATCGAAGTATTTGAAAGGCTCTAATGTGCAAATGCCTTTGAAATTACTCCTGTGTCTAATTGGCTCCAGTTAATATGTTTTTAATGGGAGCAGGTAAAAAATTTGAACGAAGAATGATTAAAGTGGCCATCTAGATTATTGCTTGAGCATGTAGTTGTCCTGTCCAGAATGTGAGAATTATTGGAAAGGAAGGTTGGTTTTCATTAGTTTTGAAGACTTGTTCCAGAACTCTTATTAAAGCAAATGTTAAGTAGAGCCTTTGCCACTTGCTACATGTGCACAGTGAGTGATTGATTTCCTTAGCTTAAGTAATAAAATATCTTTCTACTGACCTCAGTGCTATTGTGTTGTAGTTGCAATTCTCAGCATTGCATATGAATATAATTTTGAGTCTCTTTGTTCATAATGTTAAATGTGATCAGAAGTGAAAACCCAATGAAATACTTTCCTTATCACTCCTCGGTGTTGGACTCCTGGTCTCATCAGTGCTTTGTCCAGAGTCAGCAACAAAAGCAGGTTTGCTGTGTTGGAGTCTCCCTAATTCTCTGTAGCCATTCTGCCTCAGAGAAGACCAAGATAACTTTTTTTCTTCAAATGGAAAAGCATTCCAAGCAATGCCTTCATAATGTGGAATTAGCCACAAAATTTATTACTTCAGAGTTTTTGATTTAGAGAAATGATCTCACTGGCACGCCAAGTTCACAAGTGAGATATTTTATTTTTTGATGTATAGTTTGCCTTTAAAATTGAATCACTGTAGAGATCCTTAATGTCTTTGGTTAGGTTTATCCCTAAGTATTTTTTAAGGCTATTGAGAATGGGAGGGTCTCATCAAGTGCTTTTTCTGATTGCTGGGTGAGGGAGAGTATGACTTACATATGACCACTGGATTGGCTGACTACACTCCAGTGACTGCATTTACATTGGAAGACATTTGGGTACAAATACCCAAACGACTAGGACTCAGTATGTATGGCAGAGTGCGTAGGGTTAGGTGGGGGGATAGGGAGAGGCATGGATGAGGGAGGGGACCTGGATTTGAGTGGGAAATGTATTAAATTTTAAAATCTCAATAAAAAATTTAAAAAATAAATGAAATATGAAAAAAACCCAATTGCCCTCTTTTATAAATCAAGCACAGATTAAACACCCATGTGACACTTTTGAGATGGTATTTTTACCAATGTATAGATACCAGGTATGCTTAAAAACTGTGGTTATCATTGTTTTAATTTTAAGAACTAAAATAAGAAAATAATTATCATGACAATAACCTCCTGTAATCCATTAAGGGTGATGTGTGGCTTATTTACTTTCACTCTTTTTTCAGTAAAAATATTATTTGAACTCAATTTTAATATAAACCTTTAATATAAACCTAATATCAAGAGGAGTGGATGCATGTTAACATTTGCTGAGAACAAAGCACAGTTAGATTTAGCTGGCTGGTAATCACAGTTATAGTAACATTTAAAATATTGTTTTTAGCTATAAAATAACATCCTAGCAATGAATAAGCTGTCCAAAATATAGTGAAACTTAAAAAAAAAAAAAGCATTCTTAAAGGTATTCACACTAAAAAGCTGTCTGCCCTCAACTTGGAAGTTCTAGTTAGTAATGAGAGAAGGAGAGGGAGACAGAAAAAGAGAGAACACAAATTGAACAAAGGCCTTAAAAAACACAGGGTAGCGATTTAATTAAAGACTGTTTTCCATATAAATTTGTGCTAAAACAGCACTGTGAGTTGCTTAGGATTCATTTTATCTTACTGCTGGGACTCAGTACTGGGCAATGATTAGAAACAGACATGTTGGTCAGATCTATCCAATTCTTTATTTGTTACCTTGCTGCTGTGGGCACTTACCCTCTAAGAATCTCAAGTTTTTCATCTATTAAGCAACCAGTAGTGATCTCTGTCTTGGATAGTTCATTTAAGAAATAAATGAGCTTATGCATGCCTTGTAGTTTTCTGGGACATGGAAAAAAACATCAAACAGCAGCAAATCCCTTCCTGTCAGGCCAGGTGGATTTAGCTATACATTTTCAAATAAATTAAAGAACATTTTATCTAAATATGACAGAAAGTTGGAAATGGCCTAAAAATATTTCAGGATCCCATGTTTAGGAAAGAAGTAGTTAAGTGGCTCTGAATATTGAGTAATACATTTCTTCTTGCTTCCTGTAAGGAGCATAATCCAGAAACACTGGATTTCAGGAGCGTTTCCTTTGTATTTGCATCCAGAAACTGCAAGTGGAGCTTTTTTGGTATGTCTTTTAGAAATAACTGAAATTTTGAGCAGCTTGGTGCTTTCTGTTATTTCAAATGTGTTGAAATGTGCTTTTTCAGGCTTGGCTGACCAGTCACTGCAGTCAGTCAGAAGCAGTCATGCCTCTAAGTTTCTTCCTGAGCACCATTTCCCCTGTCCAGGTGATTCTGCCACTTCACCACGCTGCCACACACTGCCACACACTACCTTCCAATGTTTCCTTGACTGATGGAGCTTTGATCATTTTCTCTTTTGACCTTATAAGATAATGAGAGCTGCTGAAGTGCCCTTTTAGTTAAATCAATAGAAAGTGCTTCAGTGGATAATATCTCATTAACAGTGATGGCTAATGGCAAACGTGGGACAGTTTATGTAACTGACAAGAAGAGAACCAGACTGCATTAAAGGGATGGATGACCTATAGCCACAGTGACCCTGGAGACAAAGAGAACTTTAGCAACTGGTGGATGCCCACCCTCCCCTAAGGATTGCCTGTGGTTGATTCCCTGAGAGAATGGGTATTGTGTTGGCGGAGTTTCCCTCGAGAGTAACTCCTTCTCTGCAGCACTGAAGCAGGATTAAGCAGAGGGAAAAGTTATCACAGGCAGCAGTTGTCACAATGTCTGAGGCCCCCTATGACTGGAATGGCCCTTCATAGCTGTCCCACACTGAGGTAAAGATGCCAAACCTTTGAAAACCCCAGTGTTTCAAGGCGGCCTACTTGAGTTTTAGGGCATAACCTTAGGCAGAAGATATCATTTTGGATACAGTCATATTTCTGAGGGAGAGTGTACTCTGATTGATTGACAATCAGTAGCAGTAGTTACAGGGGGGATCATCCATCCTCTGCGTTCCTCCATTCCCTAAGTGGGAGCCCTCCATGGCCCACCACCATACCTACTATAGTGCCAACTCCCCTAATTCTGGATGTTTTATAAAATTCTGTTCTTAGCAGAAAACATGATAAACGTACATTATTATTATTATTATATTTGCACATACATGTAATACTGAGATCATACTTGTGCTTTGCCTTCAATAGAAATTTAAGTGTCTGAGACATAGATTCTGTTTATCAATTAAGAAGCCTCGATTGCTGTACAATTCTGAAACAATGTACCCCTAGTATATGAAACCCACCCCCACAGGGCCATGAGATGAAAAAAAGGTAAACTGTCTAAGACTCCACAGAGTACATCTTACCACAGAGCAGAGCATGCTCCTTGGAGGCAGCAAGACCTGGAATTTGTGTGAGATATATTGTGAGTTAGAACAAAACTAACTTCATTTTGTCTGGAATGTACCTGGTTCATCTTAAGATGATACCAAAATTTAGGTACGTCACTGAAACTCGTGTCCAGCTGTATGACCCCACATTGCAATAGTTCACCTTATAGATTTGCTGGAAAACCATGCAGGAAAACCCAGCTAGGGTTACTCAGAGATTGTCGTGGTGGCTACAGTTCAAGATGATTACGGTCACATCAAGCTATATTTACATATATACTATGAGATTCCAGGCAGATAATAAGGAAATAGAAAACCTTGAACAAGAGTATGAAGTCACTAGGAACATTAGTTCCTTCTCCAGGACATAGTGCCTTTTCCCATGGTTGCTTTCTCTCCTGGGATGTTGTGCATTCTGAGTCTTATGAACAGTCACCAACACTCAGTCCACTTGTCCCCATGGTGAGTGCTTGGGATGTATCTGCTACCTTCAGGACCAGGATGAAGGTAAGGCAGGTGAAATAATCACTTTAGGTACACATAAGGTGTAAAATACATTTTTAAAGATTAGTGGTTCATTTTAATGTGTTTTTAAAAGTCAAAGTTAATGCAAAAATCATAATGAATAAATCATAACGAACATATAATTAAGAATTTTAAATAGGCTGGGTGTGATGGTGCACACCTTTAATTCTATCGGGAGGAGGCAGGCAGAGGGAGGAGGCAGGCAGAGGGAGGAGGCAGGCGGAGGGAGACCTTGCCTCAAAAAGTGCAAAAACCCCCCAAACAAACAAACAAATAAATAAAAATTTTAAATAGAAAGAAGCTCAGTGCTCAATATTTCCCACTGTCTTGACTTCTACAGTGGCTTCGGTGTGCACTGGTGACCTTAGCTATATAGAAATAATCAGATAAACATTCACATTTCCATGAACCTGTTTGAATGGACAACTTAACAATTGCTTCAAAGGAGATTGATGGAGATGTTCCTTAACCACTTTCAAACCATAAAAAGTGGTCTATTGAAATGTATAGGCTCAGTGGCCCTCAGTTACAACCTGAGGCAGACATTGGGAGCTGGGAATTGGCATCTAGGTTGAAGATGTAAATGAGAAAAGAATCAGAGGATTAAATAGGTCTCACGATATCATTAACTCAGGGACGCAGCCAGGGCTTACATCCTAGCTTCAGTGAGTTGGAAGGCCAGACACCAGTCCTGGGCTCAAAGGGAAGTGCCAATGGTGAAAGGATAACCATGTTCCAAGGATCTCTGAAGAGTGTTTGTTGTGAAGCTGGTGTTGGGTTGCTTTTTCTCCTTTCTACTGAACAATCCTGCCAGTCTTAAATGTTTTAAACTTCTCCCCATTCCCTATGGAATGACTTCTAAGTCTTTCAGTATGGCATCCAAGGCCCTTCCCACCATGTAGGTTTAATGATCCTCAGTCTCCTTTATGGAACATTCCTGAAAGTTATAAATACAAACAGCCTTCGCTGTAGTCACAGTATTTCTGCCTTCCCTTGGCCTTTGATGCCCCTGTCCTGTAGTCTTGGGCAACACATGTCATTTCCTTTTCTGATTGCTTCTCTTGAAACAATATGAATTATCTCTTCTGAATACCTGGGAACTGCTTGGTAGGGAAAGCAGTGCCAGATAGAAGAGACTTCCCTTAGAGTGACAAGCACTCATCCAAGAAGCTTCTTTTTGCAACAGATGAAGGCTTCTGCAGAGTTGCACATCAGGTCAGGCACAGAGAACATATGCCTGGGAGATGCCCAGTACTAGGACTAGGTGACACATCTGCAGTCAAATCTCTACAACTAAGTCTCATAGAATATAGTGGAATAAGGGCTAGAGAGAGGGCTAATGTATCCTTCGACTCTCACCAGTGAAGCTTCCATGTACAACAGAGTGCAATGCACACAGAAGGCCACAATTGGCCAAGTTATGGAGAATAAGAGACGGTAGAGTGTAGGATGGGACTCCTATATGGAACATTACCCATCCACAGCTCAGGGACCATTGCAGAAAATTGTAAGGGCCAGGGCTGGTTCACGAACATAGGGAGGTAGAATCATCTAAGCCACTGGGAGGCTTGCTCATGTGAGCCTGTGGCAGAGATGGCATCGAGCATGGGACCCATGTCAGCTCAATTAAACAAGGGCTCAAAGGTGGAGTGAGAAATAGGCAGTGGGCCAGCACTAGACTGAGAACTGCTTGAAACTGATTGCTATTGGGTGAGGGAGAGTGCAACTTACATATGACCACTGGATTGGCTGACTAGATTCCAGTGGACACTGGAGGACATTTGGGTACAAACTCTCGAATGACTAGGATTCAGCATATGTGGTAGAGTGCATAGGGTTTGGTGAGGGGATGGGGAAAGCATGAATGGGGAGGGCATCTGGATTTGAGTGGGAAATGCATAAAAATTAAAAAGCTCAATTAAAAAGTATGATCTCTTCTTAGAGTATTTTACCACTTTTTTTAAAATTTAAAGATTATTTTTATGTTTCTGAGAGTCTTGCCTGCATGTATGTGTACCGTGTATGTGCAGTGCCCACAGAGGCCAGAAGAGGATGTTGGATTCCCCTGAAACTGGAGTTACTGATGGTTGTTAGGGTGTTGGAAACTGAGCTCAGGTTCCATTAGAGCAGCTAGTGCTCGTAACCACCCAACAGTCTCTTACTTAGCCCCTTTCTGCTTTTCTTATTGCTGTGACAACAACCTGAGCATTTCAAGAAGGAAGGGTTTATTTTGGCTTATAGTTCATGTGGATGTGGTCTACCGTGTTAAGCAAGGCATTGTGCAGAAACCTAGGGCAGCTGGGCCCAGTGCATACACAATCAAGAGCAGAGAATAGTGAATGCTTGTGCTCAGAGTCTTGTTCTTTTTATGCAGTACAGCGTTGCAGCCCAGGGAATGGTGCTGCCTACATTTAGGGTAGATAGGCCTTACCCATGTCAGTACACCCGATGTGAATAATCCCTCTCAGATATGTGCAAAGATTTGTTGCCATGCTTGTTTTAAATCTTTATTTTTATTTTTTTTATTTATTTTTTTAATTTTATGTGTACAAGTGTATTGCCTGCATGTAGGTAAGTGCACCCATGTCATGCAATGCCCACGAAGGACAGAAGAGGCCGTCAGATCCCCTGGAACTGGAGTTACAGTTGTTAGCTGCCATGTAGGTACTGGGATTTGAACTCAGGTCTTCTGCAAGTACAGTCAGTATTCTTAATCACTGAGCCATGTCTCCAGCCTCCAGTTGTTTTAAATCTTATCAAGTTGACAAAGTTGTCACAACCAGTTTTCTTAGAGTGGGTTCAAAACAAATTTCTTTCTCACTCTGAGCAATCTATTGGTTACAATGATATGCAAACATATCTATTATCTAACAGACTTTTATGTATTTGCTATTTAATAATATTGTTGATGCGAGTGGAACTGCTTAGTGACTTTTATGGCATCTATAGACAGGTGTCGCCCGAGTTTTCTAGGGTCTCTTGCCCCTGGCACTATTAGACAAACCACATAACATATCTTTATCTGAAGCTTTCATAGCTTATATCTTTGAGGGGGGGGTGACTTACAAAGAAACGAACACCCCACACCAAAACACCCACGTCCAAAAGCCCTTCCCTCCATGGCTAATTCTCTGCAGTCAGTTCTCCTCAGCAGGCCCTGTCCCTCAGGGGAACCAGGCCGCTTGGGACACACGAGGCCACAGAAAAAGCTCAACAGGTTGATACTTCACTGGAGCTTAATAAATTCCCATCACCCAGTCATATAATATTTCATATCATCTTCATTGTACTTATGTATAAACTAAGGCTAAGTGAGCCCTAGATTCTGAGTGAAGCTACCAGCCTGCCCTCTCTAGCATATATGGTTTTTAATGTCAAATTTCTTTATTTATTGTTTGGATCAGGGAGTAAAAAATAGGCATATTTAGCAAAGCCGCAGTAGTGAACCTTACTGGGGTTTTTATATAATGAATTCCTCATTCAGACTCTATAAACTGGTGCAGGAAAATATTGTGGAAAGCAACTGGGCTTGCTTGTTCTTTGGAAAGCAGGCATTAACATGTTGCTATAAGAAAAGGAAAAGGAAGCCTGCTTACAAGTTTGATGCGAACAGCAATAGACCTCCTGTAATGGCATTTTATCCAGAGAGCTCAGGTTCTGGTTTCTCCTTCCATGTCTCAGAAATGAAAATCTCTATTTTCTGTATTGTAATATCATCTATTGAAAATGTTCACCATTTGATGACTTAAATCTACTGTACAGGCAGATTTTTGTTGTTGTTATTTTCAGATTTCCTGGCGTTGTATAAGGGTATCACCCTGAATGTTTTACCATCTCTTTATACTCTTAAATGTGCTTTGCCTCAGCACTTCTGAAATTCATAATAAGACTCAATCATTACGATATCCTCTCTCAGTTTTCTCCTCTGGTGTTTTTCTGAGGGTCTCAAGGAATCTTCTGGAAAGAGGAGTGTTAGTTACTACTTATTTCTCTAGCATGAACTCTGCTTTCCTTCATACCATTTCATAGCTCACACATCTCCACGATATTAGTTGATTAGATCATTAAAATGCTAAAGAGAAGAAAAATCATCATTTGGGAAATACTAGAACCAATGCTGAATCATGGTACAGATGAGAAAACTGAGGGAGGACTGGGCCATATTGTTAGTTGCTCTTGGCCCTTGAAGAAGTCATTATATCACAGAATCCATTGATCTGAACATTCAGAGTCCTTCTCCAAACACAACTACCATGAGTGCAATGGTTGTACTTCTTTCTTAAAATTTTCATTTATTTTATTTTAAGTGTAGGATTGTATTACGTTCATGTATGTAAGTGTACCCATGTTGTGTAATGCCAAGGTCAGAAGAGGGTACCAGATTACCCAGGAACTGGAGTTTTGGAAAGTTGTTACCTGCCAAGTGGGTGCTTGGAATTGAACCTGGGACCTATGCAAGTGCTCTTAACTGCTCAGCCATCTCTCTGGCCCTGGTTGTACTTCTTAATTTAATACTGAGCTGATGAAAATCTCACACAACGGCAGTCCAGATTTTGCTAAAATAAATTTTCCTTTTTTTTTAAAAATTCTGGCAATGAACAAGTTCAGTGCCATCCATTAGCTAATTGTATTACCTTTGGATAACAAAACTTAGGCATATTTCATCAAAACTTCTGATTTGCGTTTCTCAAAGTCTTTTAAAAAGAAAATGAAAACATCTCCTTTAGCGAGACTTGTGTTTTTCTATTACATCCAATTCAGCACAACTTGGATAGTTCTGCTCAGAGTAAACTGAAAACTTGGCATCAGTACCTGGATTAGTGGTGGGTCTCCAGGTGAGGCACGAAGGTGCTGTCTGGGAGACTTGTTAACTGGTAGGCCAGCCACACAGGCAAACATTTCAGCTTCTGATGAGTTTTTCCTAACTCCTGATAATTGTTTCCATCTTTCCATTTTCTCCCTATCTCTAGACGCACTGTCAATACATGTAACTGTTGATTAAAACTGTTGCTTGTTATTCCAGAGTGCATCATGATAGTTGCCCCGAGGCATTCTGAAATGAGGGTCTCAAGCTCTGTCTTACAAATTGTTTTAAGAAAAGGAACAAACCTTGTGGTTGAATTCTTAGTATATTTTTCTTCTGATGACCATGGTTCAGAAAGGTGAAGGTGGGTGAGGTAGAACACATCCTGTTGAAGAAAGGGCAAGTCCATCCATCCTATGCAAGTGTCCTGAGTCATGCAAAATAAATGACATAGAAATATCTGGACCTGGGAGAAGGTGGCCTCAGGAATTCTAGGCTATCTGAGGAAGATTGCTGGATGGTACACTTTATCCTCAGGCTTAAGGTTTGATCAATATATGAAAACTCTGGGGCTGCTTTCCCTTCCCAGCACTAGTAGATTGCTAACACGCTAATAAATATTCTTAACTTGAGTGTGCCTTGGGCAAAGACTATAGTCAAGAGTGCTGTGACAGTTTTACTGTGGTAATTAATTGCAGCATGAGGAATTCTTTGGGGAAAGAAAAATATTTATAGAAGAAAAGTAAAAACAAAATAAAAAATTAAGGTAGAATAACGTGATTGGGAAAATGGTAATTAACTTTCTTCATCAAATTACAATAAATGAAATGTTAAGAGTTGAAAAACCTTTGAAAATTCTTTCTGTGTACAGAGTAAGATGTAGAATGTAAAATATCTAATGTGGCATGGAGTTTATATGAATCTTTCTTATCTTTCTAATTTACAGTATTAGCAACACACTATTTTTGAAATTGAAATTTGAAAAAAAAAGATCTTGGGAAATTACTTAAGTAGATAGATCTATAATTTTAACATTTGGAGCATTGACTATGTGAAGTTTGCCTGAAAAAACAAATAGAGAAGGGTTTGAGGAGCTCTATTAATATGGGGGATAGAGCAGAAGAGGAGGTGAAGGGTGGGGTGACTAACACTAAGGATGTTTGAAAAGGCCATATGGAAACACTAATATAGCTATGTGAGTTTAGTTCATACCCTATACAGGGGCTACGCTCATCCCAGAAGCTACAGGTTGTCAATAAAAAAGCCCAGTTCCAAATGTGGAATACCTCCCCTAGAACTGTTGACTGTGTCTTAAAGACCCTCCAAATAATACAATTATTTCCTTTGCTGTTGGTTGCTCACCAGAACTTGACGGTAAGACCCTTTTGCTGAAGATACCACACATACTGGTCACAGGATATGAGGAAATCAAGTTGGTACTGACCAGGAAGCTTCCTCCATGCTGGGTAGTGGAAGGTGCTGTGTAGGCTGCTGGGGAAAAAAAATCATCAACAGTCTTACTCAGCAAGGAACCCTGTGGTGTGGCAAGATATGCTCACAGGTGCAATAGGGGGGTGAAGGTAATGGGGGTAGAAACCAGCTGCTTTCTGATGGGATTTAAGGGCTACACCACAAGAGGAAACAGATGCCTCTTACTGTAAATCTGGTCAAGAATTCTTGGTTGGGAGCACACATGGCCCAAAGGTGATCCTACCACTGTGATTCTGCTAAATGGACATATTATCAAACTGCCCTCTAAATTACTCTTTCTCTACCCATAGATTAGTGCAGCTCTCAGACCTCATCAGAAGAGTTTCTTTGTGCAGATGATGATTTTCAGAGAAACTCACAACTGGCCAAAGTGCATAGAATAGTTGTCAGTGGAGTGCACAGCCACAATTGGGACATCTATATCATACCTCGACCCCTTTAAGGCTCAGGGACCATTAGAAGTGGGGCAGGGAAAATCCCAAGAACCAGCAATTTGCGAGGACTAGAGGGAAATGGTGATTTCTGGAAATGACAGGACCATGTCCTCATGAATGCACAACAGCTGTTGTTGTCTGCATAGGATCTGCACAAGAGCAATCTTGTGAACATTCAAGCATGGAAAGGGAAGGGGTTCCTGAGTCACACCCCCAACCAAGAAGCTCTGGATAGATTATGGCTTCTGGGAGGAGAGTCAGTTTTCGTTAAGGCTCTGACCCCTGGTAGGTCAACTGTACTCCAGTGGACTGGCCCCACAACCCAGAGTATATGGGCAGCACAAACTATAATCCATGCTTAATTTTAAAAAAAGGACATGAAGTTTGGATTGTAGGGAGATGGGGATAGATCTGGGAGTAGTTACTGGGAGGGCTGGGGGTTGGTGAATATGATCGAACTTGTATGAAATTCTCAAATAACTAATAAAAACATAAAGAAAGCAGTAGATGACCCAATATGACATAGCAGATGGTAAGGTGGAGAGAGAGAAGGTAGCAAAACCCTGCAGAGCAGACCTAGGAGACCTGACTCTGGGGATTCAGTGTAAACAGGAACACGAGCAGCCTTACTCAGTACAGAATTTTCTTCAAAGAATGTACTGATAATAACACTAGCCATTACTTTGGCACCTTAATTTTCTACTTACTTCCTCTTTATACCTTAAGAAAATCCTACAGAGTACTCGTTTTAAGAAGTTGAGGCGTTTATGATATTTTATGTTTATATGGAAGAACCGTGTAATCAACAGGGTTTTCTGCTTTAGAAACTACGTAGGAAATAGTTCACCCCTTCATAAAATGGTATTGACAAGGAACAATTTCTCACTGTTCAAGAAATTTCTCACTGTTCATGGACATCTTGTACTGAAAAATGAAGTTAGTACATCTCCAAGAGGTCTCAAACTTTCACCATTTTTAAAAGCTCCAAATTTGCCAGGCATGCGCCTTTAATCCCAGCCCCTGGGAGGCAGATGCAGGTGGATCTTTGAGAGACCAAGGCCACCCTGGTTCACACTGTGACTTTCAGGTGGGCTGTGACTACAGAGACCCTGTCAAAAGACAGTCAACAAAAATGACCCCCCCCCCATTAAAAGTTCCATATTTAAGGTCTCCTCTGGACCCATGGCAGTTTTTGTTTGTTTGGTTGGTTGGTTTTTTTGCTTGAGTGCCTGCAAACTATAAAGCAAATTATATAGTTCCAAAGTACAATGGCATAGTGTTAACATTCTCATTCTAAAAAGGAAGAACAGGTGACTAGAAAAGAGAAATGGGAGAATACAAAGACTCAGACACAACATGGCAAACTTCAAATATTGTAGTTCCTTGAATCTGGGGCCTACCATGGGATGTGAGCTGTAGTGGGCTTGGGTTGCCCCAGCTCTATATCCTTGCTTGGTACTGCTCACATGTCTGAGCAAGGCCAGAGAAAAACTATTTAAGTGGAGTTGTTCATTTCAACCCACTGTTTCAGATATCTCAGTGCATCATGCCTGGCTCCATCATTTCAGAGTTTGTCATAAGGAAGAACAACACAGTGGCAGAAATGTGTGGTGAACCTGTCACATCATGAAAAACAGAAAGCAGGAAACATGATTTCCCTTCCTTCCCTTCTCTCCCCTCCACTTCCTCCCCTCCCTTCCTCTCTCCCCCTCTCCCTCCTCTATGCATTGAATGAACACTTGTTAGTAGGGGTGAGTGCCTGCAGAGGTCAGATGAAGACTTCTAGTGTGCTATTTTGTTACTCTCAACCTTATTCTCTGTCTCTTACTGAACCTAGGGCTTTCCATTTTGTTTATACTTGATGGATAGTAAGCTCCAGGGATCCATCTGTCTGCATTCTCCAATGCTGGACTTAGGTACATGATGGTCCATGCCTGACTTTTTACATGTGCCTGAGAATCAAACTTGGGGCCTCATGCATATGTAGTAAGAGCCCTTACCCACTGAGCCATCTCCTCAACCTGGAATTAGCATTAATATTTTCTAATGCTTCACTGCATTCATGTTTAATTACTATGCAAACCTAACATGTCTCATCTGTGTTGAGCATGGAATCAAGTTTGATGTGGCTCATGGTTTATAGTCTTAAGGAATTCAGGTCTGTTTTAAGTCAGGTTGGGATAAAGGATTCATGAAAAAAGACACATTTACCTTCAAAGCCTGAGTGATGTGAGGTTTGGTCCTGTGTTTTCCATAAAGTTCTTATGAAACTTGAAGCCTTGAATAACTAGAATTATAAGTATAAATAATTGACTGCATATCAAATCATTCTTTAAGATTGAAGACATACAACTTCATGCAATATTTCAGATAGTGTCATATATGAAAGATAAAAATAACTAAATCTTAGGGCTGAAGAGATGGCTCAGCTGTTCAGAACACTGGCTGTTCTTATAGAAAACCCAGGTTTGAATCCTAACACCCACATGACAGCTAACAACTGTCAGTAACTCCAGTTCCAGGGTATCCGACAGCCTCTTCTGACCTCCGTGGGCATTGCATGACACGGGTGCACTGACCTACAAGCAGTCAATACACACATACATATAAAATAAAAATAAAATATAAAAAATTAAATTCTAATCAGCTGGAAGAAGAGCCATCTTAACTAAAAGGAAAATCCTCTTGCATTTGTTTTTATTACTTCTAAAACACAGTCTTTTAAATTATATAATTTTACATATACTTTAAATAACTCATCTCTATAGAATTATCTGAGAACCATATGTATATGGTATGAATCTGAGTACTAAGGATTTAAATGAAAAATGGATAAGTTCCTTGTGAGGGAAAAGACAAGACAGGTGGTGTTGACTTTGAAAAGGATCCTAATCAAGTGTATTAAATTGTTTATCTCAATGCCTAGAAAAGAGTGGGTGATGAAAGCATTTTGCCTTGAATTTCTTCTCATGGATATGATTTATCAACCTTGTTTTTCTTGAGTGTATGCTAGTAGTGGAATTTTGATGATAAAAGCAACTGGAGAAGATAAGTCAGATTATTGTTTTCTAAAGTTTATTTAAGGGACCCTATTGTCCAATGGTATTCAAAGTTCTTTCTTCTGAAATGTACCTTTATGAATTCTATCTCTGCATTTATATATATGCATGTGTGTATATTCATTTATTGCCATTGGATATCACAATCAAGTACAAAATACTAAGGTGCATTACAAATCTGAGTTAATTTCTGCAAGAAGTAAGCTGTTTTCTAAATTAAATTCAAGTAATAATTATTGGCATGCCTTGCCAAGTTCCAATAGAGATGAATTACAGGTACTGTTATTTGTAAGCGATAGCTTTACAGCAGCTTTCATTCTGTGGAGTGAATCTCAGAAAGGCGGGGTGAACTATGAGGATTACTGACAGACAGCTGCACTCAACTGCATCTCCAGTCAAATCTCTAGTGAGATCTGTAATAAAGGTGCATTTGAAGTGGATTGGCAGCTAAGGAAATGGAGCGCTAGACTGCTAACGGAGGTGATACTTGAGCTGAAGTACGAAGTGTGGACATTGAACAAAGGCGGAATTGAGCCGTAGACATGTGAACATCTGATGTGTTTGGTGCTTTGTGTAAGATTGTATAACAACAGAATACCTTCAAAGTTACTTTGTAAAGCATTTTTCTATGTGGTTGAAGGGGGAAAATATCTATGAACATGTCTTTTAAAATATGATGGCAGTGATAATGCCTCAGATATCTCCATTGCTGAAAGATGTATTAATCTAGTAAGTGGCAGAAACAAGCAACAAATAAGCAAATTACAACTCTCCTGTATTTAATGCTGGCTTGAGGGCAAGATTATCAAGAAATGTGCCCCACTGAGGTGGATTCAGACTAATACAGTGAGGTAGCCATTTGTGTAGGTGCTCAAAGATCAAGCAGGATGCCCACTGTGTGACTCCATCTAGCCACTATTGCCTCTGTTGTCTGTGGTCTTGCCTCTAAACTAGGGTAATACACACTCTAAAGTTACAGCTTAAAGGAAAGGGCTCTAATCACAGACCTCTTATACTCTGTTGATATTGCTGCCAAGCATCCAAAGCCTGCTTTGGTTCTCAAAGAAGTGCAGGAATCTGACATCTCAGTTCGCTAAGGCCCACAAACACAACAGCAAAATCAAGGAAATTCCAAATAATCAGCTGTTGCTCCTACTAATATCCAAGTGTGTCCTTGGGTGTGTTGAATTGCCTAACTCTCTGACAGGAGTGTCTAGTGCCAGGTGAAACAAGATGATCCAGGATCTGGCTATTTTTTTTAAATTTAATGGCCAAAATAAGTTTTATCCACAGGGATTTTTTTGAAGTTAAATGGTTATTATGAGTCAATAACACACATAAGATCAGAGTTTTATTTTGTAAAATATTGTCCAGTTTCTTATAAATTTCACTTCATGTGTCATCTCAATGATTTTCATTGATAATAATTTTGTTGTTTGGTATGGTTGCTTTGTTTTACACTATTCACAGCCTTGGTATATCAGATAACTAGAAAGGGAATTCTTACTGTTGTCCCAGATTGCAGAGAAATTTCATTTTAGTATACTAGAAAGCCATCAATAAGAGAAAAGAAATTTCTCCCTCGAGGCATCTGAAGCAGAGCTTTAAGAGCTCCTTGGTAGTGCACGATTGTCAATAAAATCAGAGAACTCCTCAGTCCATTGTACTCTCCTTAATTCCTTAACCTTGAAAGCACAGCCAGGAGTGGGATAGGATTTGGAACAACTATAAAGAAGTGAAACTGTGAAGGAAAGGTGGACACAAGGGTTAAACGGGAAAATTTCTGCTAACATTTTACTGAAGGAACGAATTTCTGTTTTGAAATTCAGATACCATAAGCACACGGACAGATGGACACAAAGTGAGGGAGAAGATGTCTCCAGGGTCCAGATTTCCTCTTACTAATGATGCCTTCTTAGCTTTCCCTTTTGTTTATAGGGCCAGAGAATGAAGCCCATCTCCTGATTAATCACTCTCCCAGAGGACCCTGAGCCATGCATTCTACTATGGCATGCATTATTTTGCTTAAGTAAATTCCCACAATCAAGACCAATTGAATAGATCTACAGGAATATAACATAGAAGCCAGAACCTGACTATTTCAATTTCATATCAAAAATAAAATGGAGGCCATAAGTCCAAACCATTATGGAAACTAACTTGAAAGGTAAAGCATTTTGAATGCATGCAGAGGGAAACATGCCATTCTAAGTAAGACATTGAAACCATCTGTACGTCAATTGTCTTTGGTAAGAGGGGAAACACAAGGCTTTGGAATATATTTATAGCTATGTGGATGATAAATCAGGCATTTTCCTGTTTTGGGTAATGCTTTTCCCAGACCACATTGAGTATACTGTGTACCATCCCAACACCATATGAAAGCAAGATTCAAATTCAAACTGATAACGTATCTAATTTTCCCAAAGGATTGTTAACCATTCTTTCTGAAAAACACTATCGGGCTTTAAAATCTGACCGCAGAGGAAGAGTAACTGGACTATTCAAGTGATTTCTGAAGGTCAAAAGTAGAAACATAGGATACAGAATCAGTAGTAACAGTTCTCTACTCCTGAATGAAATGAAATCATACATTTTCCCCATCTATATAGGTTTAGGGGGTGCTTTCATTGTGTCTTGAGCAGTTACAGCCTTTGGAGTGCTCTCTGCTTTCCACAAATAGTTGCTTGTGTATTAAGGATGATGAACCATGCTGACAGGTTGGTATAACACTGGAATTCAGATTTAAGATATATTAAGTGTAAGATTTCCATAAAGAGATCAGAAAGCCTCTTCTAGCACGTGCATTATGCCACTATTTCTAAGTCATGTATCTTTGAGAGAGTTGCTGAACTGCTCTAAGCCTCTTTCATGATCTGTAATATCATAGTAATAACATAATATATTACTGTATGAAAATCTGCAGAAGGTCTTCATACAGTGCTTAGGAGATGACCCACTACCACATGCTATTTCATATATTTTGCAGTACAATGTAAAAAATATTCTCAGGCTAGGGAGATGGATCAGTGTTTAAGAGCACTGGCTGTTCTTGCTTAGGACCCTGGTTTGATTCCCAGTACCCACATGGCTCTAACAACCATCCAAAACTCCAGTTCCAGGGGAATCCGATGCCCTTTTCTGACATACATGAGTATTGCACAGCATGAGTGCACTTACATACATGCAGACAGTACACACTCGTACACATAAGGCCCTTGGTTCTCAGTCTCAGCAATTCAAAACAACAAACTACAAATACCCAGGTATTAAATTTAATCCAAATAAAAATATTATTTGATCCAAATAATCTTAAGGATCTTTATAATCCACACCCAGGAGTATCATATCAAAACCACTCTAATAAGGAAGCTGTGATTGCTAGAGTCTTCTTCCGTGATGTTCTTTCTTCAACCACCAAAATATTTAGTTCTGAGATTTGTAGAACATGGATTTCTAGAGCTCCTTTCACAGATGGACAGCTGCCAGTTGGAGCATTCTTCCATCCTGTTTTGTTGCTGAGTCATTGTGCAGAGTGGCCTTCATGGTGAAGTGGTATGTAATAATGGTTTTCACATATCAATTTTATTATTTTGTTTATTTTTCATCATAGCTATGGATAATCAAATGTCACATTATTTTCATGCAAAATATGCTTAACCATGAGGGACTGGAATAGCAAAATAGAAACCAGTAGATCTTATCTAGTACCCAGGCTTTTACTAGATATTAGGTTATCAAGAACAGTCACCTGGGCCTTGGGATGCTGCTCAGTAGCAGAATCTTTGCATCGAGCTGGGCATGCTGGTGTATGCCTGTTATCCCAGCACCGGAAAGGTGAGGGAAGGAGGATTAGATATTCATGGTCATCATTGGCTATATGCCACGTTCAGGGACAACTAGATAAATTTTCTTATTTTTAAAACATTTCCCTGGCCTGGGGAATGTCCTGTCCAAATTTTCTTATTTCTTAAACCACTTCCCTGGCCTGGGGAATGTCCAGTTTGGCAGAAGGACTGGGTGGAGAATAGGGTGACATTTCTAGGTAACCAATAGACATAAGTTATGTCCATTGGAAATAACAATTCTTTTGGGAAGAAGGAATGGGGTAGATGGTAGAGGAAATCCAGGACAGGTAACTGGGATCATGATGATTCTCTAACAGAATAATCTCTGAACTGTAAACTGTAAAGAATGACCATTTGAGAAAGAAGAACTTCAGTAAAGACAGAAGTTTGGTTGAATTTAGAGACAGGAAGGTTATACTGAAGAAAAGGGAAAGATTAACGGAAGGCTCTTATGCGTGGACTGAGAAAGGTACATTTAATCTGATCAGCAAAGAGGACCTAGCAGAAGCTCCTAAGCAGAGGAAAGACATAATGAAAAGGAGTTTCGGAAGATTATTCTAGCAGTATTGTGCAGGTGTAATTGGAACAAGAACGACTCTAAGCAAGGAAAGCCACCAAGTTGCTACTGCAGCAACTCTGGGTCTCAGTGATAAGATCCAAGCACCACTTTCAGAGTGATGCTGATGGAAATGGAAAAGATTCTGATTTAATACTGGGGAAAAGATATAATGGAATACTTCTTATAAGGGTATGCTTTTACTGTATCGTTTCCAGTCATGCTTCTATACCTCCTTCCACACCCAGCAACTACAGAACTCTAAAGTTGCATGAGTTTCACCAAGTCAGATTTGTTTTTCAGTCATGTGCTAAGAGCATAAATTATCTGTTCTAGTATTTTATAATACAGACATGATCAGTGGCTGCTGAAGATTTCTGTCATTTCCTATTTCCAAACATATCATAGGCATATTAGCAGTATATTTTCTTGGGAAAAAGTAATGTACTAAGAAAATCATTGATTAGCAAAGTACAAACTTTGTCTTTTGGACATTTATTTGCCTGCTAAGTATGCATGTTTTTTGTTACTGAAAACAATAAATGTTATCTTTATCTTTTAACTATAACTTTGCAGACAATAGATACTAACTTGAATATTAACACTTTAGCTCATAATGCTTTCTAACATCTTTTGCATGCTGTGTTTTGAAGACTGCTTGAAGATATTTCTGGAACTTACTGGAAAGCTTTATATAATCACATATGTATATATGTGCATGTATGAACATTTATGTATATATGACCATAACATAGACATTATTTGAACAATATTTGCTGCTTAGAGAGTCCAATGCTTGCTGAAATGTTTACCATTAAGTACTGCTCTATTGGTTACTTTCTTCAACACTGTGACCAAATATATAACAATAAACAACTTAAGGAAGAAAGGGAAGATTTATTTTGGCCGAGTTCAGGAGATTAAATGAATCATGGTGGGAAACCTCTTGCTTATAACATGGTGGATCAGGAAATAGAGAAATGTAATTGCTTGCTGGCTGTCTTCTTTTTCTTCTTTTACTCAGTCTAGAACATCTTTACCTTAAATAAATATATATAGCAAATACTAGCAAGTGAATCAGTATTAGTAATATGGCATTACTATAGGAATTTATTACATATTCTAGAACTTTATTTTTGATATTTTATTTATTTTTATTATATGTGTATGAGTGTATTACCTGCATATAGGTAAGTGTACTGTGTCCTGCAATGCCCACAGAGGTCAGAATAGGGCATCAGAACATCTGGAACTGGAGTTACAGATGGTTGTTAGCAGCCATGTGGGTGCTGGGAACAGAATCTGGGGCCTCTGCAAGAGCAGCCAGTGCTCTTAACCACTGAGCCTTCCCTCTAGCTCGTATTGTAGAACTTTAATGATATAAATAATAATTTGTTTAGGAATCACACATTGCAATAAATAATTATAAACCTGATTTGTGTACCCAGACTTGGTTATTTTTAAAATAGTTGGAGAAATCAATTTGCTACATTATAGCAAAATAAATAACTGCACAAGGACTTAGGCTAAATTAACAGTGACAATTTTCTCTGAATTCCTTTAAGAATATTTTGCTTAGTACCTACTACATACAAAGTGGTGGCAATAGATGAATAATTTGAAGTTATAGGAAATACATTGCCATTTTAGGAGCTCAGGTATATTTACAACATGCTTAATGGATGTCAAATTCAGGGACAAAACAAGATGTCTTTTAAAAAAGAAAATGAAATATTTCTGTGCTAGAATTGAGGAGTTTACAGATGTACCAGATGTTAATGATTTTACAACCACATGATATTGTTTTCTGAGGTACTTTTTAAGTGTTCAAGTGGGAAAAGGTAACTAGAAGGCTGGAAGTGTAGACTGGATAAACTTAAATGTTCTTCAAAATGGTCAAGATATTTGAACTTGATTCTGAAGATATTAGGGGAAGAATCAGTGAAATTTGATAAAGAAACTGTATTATAAAGTCCATACTAAAAAACACTATTTTGAAAAAAAAGCACTTTTGGACAATTATTACTTTCAGCAATTAAATTATTCAGAATAAAATTACCATTATATATGCTTTGCTGACATAATGGGGCACAGTTTTCCTTCAGTAATCATATATAAGCAGTTTATTTTTTCACCGTGGTATATTTTAACTTTTAAAATTCTTTCAGCTAGCTATAAAGGTTTATATGATCCTGTTTATTGATTGGGTTCAATTGTTGATAAAATAAATTTCAAAAAACACTGTGGGAAGTATCCACAGCAAAAATGTTACTATGTAATAACACATTTTTGTGTGATTTGGTGATAAATAGGGAGAAGTTGTTCTGTTTATCTAGTTTACAAGATTTGTTTTATCAAAAGTACACCCACCGAAAATTCAACCCATCATCATAAACATAAGTTCTCTATGCCTACAGTACATCCAAAGCTAAAGCCTGGAAATCTTCGACAGTGTTTCTTTCATCTGCAGAATAGAAGCTCTTGGGGGCTTGAGAGATGGCTCAGCATTTAAAAGCATTGGCTGCTCTTGCAGAAGACCCAGGTTCAAATCCCAGCAGCTGCATGGAAGCTATCAACTGTCTATAACTCCAGTTCCAGGGGATCTGACACCATTTTCTGACCTCCGTGGGCATTGCACGGCACAGGTCCACTTACATGCAGGCATTAACACTCATACACATAAAATAAAGAAAAATATAAAGTTTTAAAAAATATTTTATTTTTTTAATTTTTATGTGTACGAGTGTTATGCCTACATGTAAGTAAGTGCACCTGTATTCAAATTCATGTGTGTCTATGTTTGTGCCTGTGTGTGTACAGATACATATGCATATTTGTGCTAATGCATGTAGAAGTCAGAGGAAAATCTCAATTGCTGTTCATGCACTGTCCACTGTTAGTTTTGTTGTTGGTTTCTTTGGTTTTGTTTGTTTGTTATTTTGAGACATGGTCTCTCCCTGACCTGACCTGGAGTTTGCCAAGTAGTCTGTGCTGGCTGCCCAGCAAGCCCTAGGGATGCATCTGCCTTAACCTCAGAACTGGAATTATTAGTATGTGGCACCATGTTCTGCTTTTTTACATCAGTTCTGAGGATTTATTTTAGGTTATTGTTCCTGCAAGGCAAGCACTTTACCAACTGAACTGTCTGTCTCCCTAGCCTTTGAAAGAAATTTATGAATATAGAACTTGATACTATGTTTCACTAATATTGAATTTAACATTTCTTTTCAAATTAAGAACAATTGTGTATTTACATTTTCATCCTCAAATATGTAATTATTTTTACGGACTGTGATAGGTCTTTGTATGACTTTTATTTGGGTTCCATGCATAGTGAGTTCAAAGGTTTCTTCTGTAAGAAGCTTACTTGCTCTTTAAATTCATATTTTAGGAGCTGGAGAGATGGCTCAGTGGTTAAGAACACTGACTGTTCTTGCAGAAGACCTGGGTTTGAATCCCAGCACCTACATGGCAGTTAACAACTGTCCATAACTCCAGTTCCAGGGGATCCAACAGCCTCTTCTGTCCTCCACAGGCATTGCATGACACGGGTGCACTTACTAACACGCAGGCAATACATGCATACACATAAAAATAATAAAATAATTTAAATTCATATTTTATTATAGGATATAACAAAAAGTTGAAATTACAGAAACGTAATAATAATAATAATAATAATAATAATAATAATACCATACAGGTATCTGGGTTTGCAAGAGATTTTGTGTTTGATTTCTTTGGTATTCAGTCTGTTAGACAGTAGTGAATATGGCATCATTATCTTTAAGTAGTAACCCGGTGCATGTAACCTCATTCTCCACAAAGGGAGGTTACAGATGAAAAATATCTTATTTATGATGCTGCCTCACTCAGGCTCTTAAATAGCATTTCTATATATGATGTACATATTGAAAGTAAATCGTGATTGTAGGATAAAGTATAATATTAGACACATCTAAATCAATGCTGATTGCTTCAAAAGATATAATTCAAAATCAGTACTCAAGATGTTCCAGTTTCTCTACCTTTAGGGAGCTAGACCTTGTTAACTCTTCACTGTCTGAGTTCACTCTCTCCTTCACCTCTCTACAGAGCTGATTATTTTCTCCTTTTCACTCTTACTACTCCCACTACACACACCTATTGCAGCACTAATCATACTGTCTGGCAATAAACTATCTACACTTCTGTCTTCCATTCTTTATTTTGGACCGGTTAGTCATCACCCCTAGGATCTAACACATTGCAGAGGATATGGCATGTATTAAAACTATGCTTTATGTGAATGTGACAAGGCACCAAAGATATTCTTTAAATAATGAATTTAGATGATTCTATATGCTACACACTGATGCAAATCAAGTTTGAATGGGTGTGCAGCAAATTCTCTAGTAAACTTATGTTGTTCTTCATTTTCATGATATAGAATCAGAGAAAGAATTCCTTCACAGCTAAGATTGCTTAAAGGGAAAGAATGTGGATAGAATTTAGTTGTCTAATAGAACGGAAAAGTGACTATTTACATTGTTCATAATGAAATAATGTAAAAAAAATAAATTTAAAGCATCTTCTTGGCTTTTCAACTAATACAGACAACTGCTCATTTTATTTTTATGATTTGGTCATACGAGTTGTATACAACTCACTGAAATTAATGATCAAGCATCACCTACTGAAGGTGACGAGTAAGCTCTGTGGATGTGTGGCTAGTTTAGAATGTACCTTTCCTAGCTTCAACCAGCTGTTTTCAGTCATGAATGCTTACTGGTATTATTAGATTCCCCATTTTGGCTTCATAGCTCAAACTTCCTTTGTCTGTTTTCCTGGCTTGAGCTCTTTACCTAGTACTTGGCTTGCTTCATCTCTGAGGTCATTTCTCTTGGACAGCTTGAGGGCTCATTCAGAAAATACCACCATCACAAATTATGTTTCAGTGTTCTGGGTAGAGATCATCAGTAGCTTCTAGAATCATCAATTAAATTAGAATAGGTTTATACAGCCAAGTAGGACTTTTATGATCTGTTAAAAACCATGTTTTATAGAAATGAAGAAACATCAGAACCAGCTATCCACAGGAGGCATTAGACGCAGTGAGTGACTGCTATCCAGCTCTTCCTGCTGAACTCAGTCATTTTGATCTTACAATGACTTCAGAATGCATCTTTTGACTGAAGTATAATTATGACTAAATATTCGTAGAAATTTCTTATTATTTAAGTGTTTTTGTTTCCTTAAATATCTGGACCCAGAGAGAGAGATGACTCAACAGTTAAAGGCACTGGCTGCTCTTACAGAAGACCTAGGTTCAATTTTCCACCACCCACGTGGTGGCTCCAATTCCAGGGGAATTTGATGCCTTCCTCTGACTTCTGAGGGTGTTGCACAACATGGGTGCACTTACATATATGCAGGCAATACACTCATACACATAAATAAAATAAAAACAATAAATAAAATATATTTAAAAATATGCACCTGGGGCTGGAGAGATGGCTCAGCTGTTAGGAACACTGATTGTTCTTGCAGAAGACCCGGGTTTGAATCCCAGTACCCACATGGCAACTAACAACTGTCCGTAACTCCAGTCCCATG
>NW_008331836.1:1501962-1515457 GCF_000622305.1 Nannospalax galili | reverse complement strand
CAATGAAGAGTGTGTATACTTATATGCATTCTGTTCCTACTTTATTTTTTAACCTGTTGAAAATCAAATTTTGTAGGTCATTACATTTGCATTTTTACTTCATAAGTTTTTATTAATAAAAATGAAGAACTTTTTTGAATGATAAGACCATAAACTAGTGCTTTCTATCAGCTCTCTCATCTTTCCAATGTTATAGGACAAGGAAAGACATCCCATTCTGAGACCAGCAGGAGAAATTACTTTGATCAAGGCACACTGAATGAACCTGCTCCATAATAAACTTTCTTATCAGATATACAAACTTAAAGTTAAGGTTATGATGCAAAACTTGACATCTTTAGTTGGAGAAACACATGTGCCTTATTATTCTATAAATGTAATAGGTAGTCCTTTCTCAATTACTAGATGAATTTGCATTGATACCCTGATTGTTTGTATCAGTTTCTTTGTATAATAATTTTCATCAGAATGCTTTGGAAGAATTCCATTCCTTCTTGTAGTTTAATATAAACTTCTTATCATTATCAAGCTAAGAATTTTCAGAACAAAGTCTCTTAACTCTAGTACTAATGAACTGATTCCAAAATAAGCATAATCAGACATATGAACATTTCTGCTCATAAACACTGTATTTATGGCTTTAACTCATGTCTTTGCTCAGTTAAATTGGATACAGAAAATGTTCCTTTGATCTGATATATGATTTTGTACATGATACTGCACCAACAATGCCTGAATCTTCCATCCTCTCCCATGTCTCATAATTATCTGTATGGTGGCTTTTAGTTAAAAATCAACTACCTTGTACTCGACCTGAATGGCTTAAATTAAAAATACATTGATAGCTTCATGGACTTTGATTATACTAGAAAGGCCTAGTATAATTAATGTTCTCTCCTAGAAATTGTTACATTATTGCACGTGAAATTTGCCATACTGTTAGATCAGTAATTTACTCATGTGCTAAACAATCTAGATAGGATACTCGCCCTCGGAATAGTCACTGTTAGGCAAAGGTGAGTGGGACATGCTAAACATTCCTAATCTGTAAAATAGTGCACAAAACGTCCCAAATATGAGACTTTTGAGTAATTGAATAATATCAGAAGTAAACATTTTATACTTGACCTCATGTGAACGCTCAAAGTCTAGTGCACAAATTTTGTCTCATGTCCAAAAGAGTTAAAAATATCATATGGAGTTACTTTTCAGGGAATGCACATAAAAAGCACAAGTGAATTTCTTATTTTTATTTTGGTCTTTGTATCATCTATTTATCTATCACTATTTCTATCTATCTATCTATCTATATCTATCTATCTATCTATCATCTATCTATCTATCTACACCATCATCATCATCTATCATCATCTATCTATCATCAGCCTATTTATCTATCATCATCTACCTATCATATATCTATCATCTATCTATCTATCTATCTATCTATCTATCTATCAATTGATCTATCTATCATCTATCTATCATCTATCACTATCTCTAACCATCATCTATCTATTTATCATCTATCTGACTATCATCTATCTATCTAGCATCTATTTATCTGTGTATCTATCACCTATCTGTCTGTCTATCTATCTATCATCTATCTATCTATCTATCTATCGCTATCTCTACCCATCATCTATCTATCATCTATCTATCGTCTATTTATCTATGTATCTATCATATATCAATCATGTATCTCTATCTCTATGTATCTATCTATTTATCTATTTATTTATTATCTCTATCTACTATCTATCTATTTATCTAGCATCTATTTATCTGTGTATCTATCACCTATCTGTCTATTTATCTATCTATCTATCGCTATCTTTATCCATCATCTATCTATCATCTATTTATCTATGTATCTATCATATAACAATCATGTATCTCTATCTCTACCTGTCTATCTATTTATTATCTATCTATCTATCAATCATCTATCTATCTATCTATCTATCACTATCTCCATCTATCTATTATCTATCTATCTATCACTATCTCTAACCATCATCTATCTATCTATCTATCTATCTATCTATCATCTATCTATCTATCTATAATCTATATATCTATCATCTATCTATCTATCTATCATCTATCAGCTCTGTATCTTACTATGTATATGTAAACATATGACAATGCAGAAGAGAACATCTGAAATCTGCAATGTAAAATGCTCTTGGTTCCCAGCATTTTGAGTAAGGAATGTTCAATGTGTAACGTATAATCTTGGAAACTTCACTGGGGCTTG
Organism: Nannospalax galili; assembly: GCF_000622305.1. Lineage (NCBI taxonomy): Eukaryota > Metazoa > Chordata > Mammalia > Rodentia > Spalacidae > Nannospalax > Nannospalax galili. Next base: position 1,513,194 of record NW_008331836.1, on the reverse strand, counting down.
ATTTTATTCTGTCTTTTCTCTATGTGGAAATGTTTTCTTATATGTGAAGCTTGGCTTTTTAAAAACTAAGTTCTTCTATTCTATCCAGCAATAAACACCTTGTTTGAGATGTAGGGAGGGATACTTTTCATTAAGTTCCAGAAGAATTTCTACTTTTATACTCCCAGATATTTAAAATAACAACTGAAAGATCAAAGGAAGACTTCCACGTCTATTGTTTCATTTATTATTAATTAATTTGCTTCTTCAATAAGGAAGTAACCATTAGTACTTACTAAACACAGAAAATAACAATGATACACAGTTAAGAGTTCTTGCAATCGCTTAGGCATAATGCTGCATAGAACAACAATTATATTAAATTCTTATGCAGAATGCCCATGACCTACAACTGAGATAGCAATAGACTGGGAACTTACTATAACGTGAAGGATGCCCTGTTTGGAAAGTACAGATGAGATGGCTCCCTTATCCATTATGGAAAGTTTGAGATAAAATGCAAAGAAATAATTGGAAAGGAAAAAGTTTAGCTCCATAAGTAAAGGATGTTCAAGCAATCACAGTGTAGTGTTAATGGAACATTTAAGATCAAATGGAGACCATAGACTTATGGTATGGAAGGCAACTTGGTGTCATGTCATGGAGATCCTTGTGAGAAATAGAGTTTTATGTATTCACCTAAGCATAAGGTTATCTGTTGGTTGGCTTGGCCTTCAAAGCAGCTCCTTCTCCTGAACTTGATGGAGGCAAACATTAATACCCCCTTCTTCAAATCAGAGAGATAATTAAAAGTGAAAATGGCTGGGAGTAAATAAAATTTCCTATGACTGAAAGGAATGCCCCAGTATTGCGTCCTCCTGAGATTTGTCACTTACTGTGTTCCTCTCTTGTCATGGTTCTCTTGTGTCTGTTATTTATTTATCTATCACTTTAGGTTTTTTCACTTCCCATTAGTTGCTTCTCAGACTTCATGTTGTTCATTTTTAGTGCAAGAGCCAAATATTTACAGTTGAGGAAGCCTGAGAAAATAGCATAGAAAGTTAACCATTCCAGAGAGGACATTGGGAGAACAAGACCGTCTTTGATTAATTTTTTTTTTCTTGGCAATGCCATGGTGCCCTGGTGTGATTTCACCACCTCTTTTAATCATGTGAGCCACCGCTCCTGTGATGCCAGCATACTCTGCAGACTCTTCTTACTTGGAATTGGACCATAGAAACTTATTCTGATTTTATAAATAAGGAAAACTGGTGTCATTCAGCAACTATTAATCTAGAAAACCTCACTCCAGGATGCAGTTTTCCAGATCCTTCCATTTCCATACAGTTCCATTCTTTTCCTTAAAACAGTGGAGACTGGTAAAGGCCTTGTCTTTTTATGATTTTGTGCCATCTATGGTAGTGATCTTCATCCCCTAGGAACTTGTGTCTCTTTGGAAGGAGGAGAAGCTGTGGGAAGAGCCAAGGGTTCCCACTTCTGAGTGTCTTCATGTCATCAGCACAGCTCATGGGATGCTTTAGGAAATAGTTTAATTACAAAAGGATCTTGTAAGTCATGACAAGGAATTTTTACTTTATGCAGAGGTCAATATGAATTCATTGTCATGTATGGAGCCATTAAATTGATTAAATGAGTGGTAGAGAAATTTTTTAAATATTCCAGCTACATTGAACAAAAAGTGTATGGAAGGCAGGTGTAAATAAAAGCAATTAGTCTGGTGTAAGAACTGTAAGCATAATCTAAGATAGAAAGAGAGTGACCTAGATGGGCGTATTATACAGAGTTACCGTACATTACTTAGGTGAATTGTTTGTGAGAGTAAGTGATGAATTAGATGTGAGGTGAAAGAGACTAGCTTAATTTGCTTAATATGATAATCTCAAGTTGCATCCACTTCCTGCAAAAAACATAACTTTGTTCTTTATGGTGCAAGCTAATTGCATGTAAGGGCATCGTGTATATAAAACACATTTTCTCTTTTTTTCCCTCCATTGTTGGGCATGTAGACTATTTCCATAACAGCTATCCTATGTAGTATAAATATGTTTTCTTCTCCCTTTAATACTTTACCTTACAACCGTATTTCATATAGATGTTTTTAATATTTAGATTTTGTCTAACATTGAATGAATTGCGTATCCACACATGAATTCTCAGTCTATCTCCTCTACTTAATTCATTTAGATAACGTTCAAAAATAGGCTCTCAAAATCATGGCCTGAGAGCCAAATGTGGCTTCTTACTTGCTGCTGTATGGCACACAGGTTAGCAATACCTTCCTCATTCTTAGATCCTTGTGATTTTTAAATGACTACTATCTCATGAAAAATGGGGAGTATATAAAATTTAAGTGTTTCCATACATGAAATTATACAAGAACACTGCCGTGCTCACTCGTTTGTGTGTTGCACATGGCTACATTTGTATGAGCGCTATAGGTTTGAGTCAATGCAACGGAGGCCTTATCACTCACATAGTCCTAGAACTTTCGTGGCCCAGCTCTTTACAGAAACCCTTGCCAACCCATGTGGTAAATGATTGTTGCATTCTGTAATCTGATGATCCTTATTTTTAGAAACTATATTCCTTCTTAAAAATGCAATAGCATCATAGTTTAGGGATCATGTGCTTTGGGTTGGGTTTTCAGATTTATGATCTGTGTTAGCTACCAGATGCTCCAATGTAAACTTATTAATGCATTTAAGTAGTATTGACTTTTTCTAATATTTATGATACCGGAGCAGCATAAAAGTGTGTTTTAGAAAAGGTGTCATTAATCCAGGTAGATGAAAAAATAGAAAGAACAATTTAGCAGGGTTTCTCTTTACACTAACATTTAAAAAAGTAATAAATGCTTTCTCTGGGCACTTTCAAGTTGCAGTATTATTAGTGATAGAGTCATATTTCATGTTACAGTAACTTTATTAGAATGTGTGAGGTAGTAAGGTGATGCTATGTGCTACACATAGCTGTTACAGCTGAAATTGCTTTTCAGTCATGCTTCAACCTATTTGCTTTTAGAAAAAAGTAACTTTAGTCAGCCAACCATAGCAATAACTATTTTTCAAGTAGCATCACATACCATTTTCAGGATTATAAGTAAAGCCTGCTACCAAGAGGCGATTTTTCTACTGAATATACAGCACAGCAATTATATACAGATACACTGGTTCCATTTGCTTAAGGTAATATAGTATATTAGAAGGCATATCAGGCATTGATTTCTTGTCACCATCTTTCCTCCCCTAATTAACCACAAGAGGTCAAATAACCATTTTCATTTGACTTGGAATCTCTTGAGTCAAATCATTATTTAAGAGCTAGTTTTATTTTGTTTCAGAGCTTCTTTAAGAGTCACTGATGTCATATTCACATGAGTGACATAGTTCTAAAGTGTCTATGAGTATTGACACTTTGATTTTGAATTTAAAAATTTTAAGTGGAGGAAGAAGATTATTTTTTTTTATTTGCAACTGTTCAAATGTAAGAGCATTTTGGTCCATTGCTTTGCTTCTTTTGGTCTTACTACATTATACTGGAATTTGAAATAACATTAGACACTAAGATATAAGAACAAGGGTTAAATTCAAAGGATCATTTTTTGGACATTCTAGTCTGAGATATTACTTGATTCCCGATTTATTAGTGACATTTTTGTTGAAAACATGATATTCTCCCATGTGTCCTGTATTTCTAGATTTTACACAACTCTCCTTCCCCAAGTTTCATTTTTAAAAAAATCTTGTCTTTTAACAATGATTTTAGTCCCCAGCTTTCTTTTGACTAACTTTTCCAATAGTATGATGTGACAGATGATTGAAATTGAAGTATTGAGAAAGAGCTTCAAGAATCAGGAGCTGTACTTTGTGGAGTGTCTTCTACACCCCATGCACTTTCCACAAGTTCATGTTAAAACATATAAGCCTCAGAACTAACTTAATAGGGAAAGTATGATTATTTCTAAATGAAGACAAAGAAAATCAAGAGGCTAACTTCTTAAACAATTAACTAGTCAACAGTCCAGATTTCAACTTGATTTTATCTGATTTTAAAACTCTTGATTTTTGTATGTCATCAGCTTGTCTCTTCACAAGAGGTAATAAACAGAAAAGTCTAGACAGTTAAGAAACAGTCTAGGGGAAATCTACATCTAGAGAATATGCTCAAAGATCAGGAGCCAGGAAATATAAATAAGACAGAAGCAAAATATAGGAAGAAAATGTTAGTAGTTGTCTAAAAAGCCATGTGGTATTGAATTGGAAAGGATCACTGGTATGATTGGATGAAGAGAGGCATATGAAAGGGCCTTGCTGTTGACCTGACAGGCACATCTCACCCTGTCCCTTTTCTTGACTTGCTCTCTTAGTCTGCACGTCTTATCCCTGGAGAACAGGCACTCTGCGGGGAACTCAGTACACAGCCATCTTCAACCTCAAGTATCTCCCCATTTCTAAATTCTGTGTCATGAACTCCGTTCATAAAGTATTTTGTTTCAGAAAGACAGAGGATTATAAAATAAAGTCCTCTTTATTTAGTAGACCAACTAATTGAAAGAACTTTTCTTTCTTCGTCTTTTCTCCTTCTTCTTCTTCTTCTTCTTCTTCTTCTTCTTCTTCTTCTTCTTCTTCTTCTTCTTCTTCTTCTTCTTCTTCTTCTTCTTCTTCTTCTTCTTCTTCTTCTTCTTCTTTTTTGCATAGCCTTTCTTTGAACTTGATAGGTTTAATTATTATCCTGAGCAGGCAGCACTATAAGCTATTTACCATGTTTCCTGAGGCAACCTTATGAGAGGGCTAGAGGATTTTAACAAGTGCCTTGACTTTCTCTGCACCTAGAGATTAATGTGCTAGTAAAAACTTTATGAACCCTTAATCATTCATAGCAAACATATTGGATCTTCTGATGCTAAAAGCTTCAGCATTCATAATTAAGAGACAGCAGAATAGGACCATGTAAATATGGAAAGGCCTTCCCAGAAATTTTAATACATTTTTTTTTCTTTACTTAAGTGGTAGGCATTTTAAGTCTACACATGAGTATACTTTCTTAGGTATAAAACATCAAGTCTAATGTGGCCAATATTTTAAAGATAAAAATGAAGTTTTAATGGTAATTTTATGATTTTTTTGTTGAAGTTTTATTCTCATCTTAAAAATGGGGACAAAAGTGTGGTGTCGCACACTTTTAATCCCAGCACTTGGGAGGCAGAGGCTGGCTGATCTCTGTGAGATCAAGACCAGCCTGGTCCAGATAGTGAATTCCAGGCCACTCGGGGCTACAGGAAGACCCTGTCTCAAAAAGACAAAAAAGGGGAGAGGGGAACAATTACTACTACGTAAATTGATGTCATCTCTTTATAAGGATATTCATTAGTTCCACTTCTTCATGCATATTGCTTTCTCTTCAGAAAATATGTGGACATATTAGGCTAATGTATATACTTGGTATAGCTACTATAATGTATTAGTAAATAATTGTAGTAAACACATAATATAAAATAACACAATGAACCACAAACTGTGTCACTGTTAAAAATTTACTGGCACAGGGTATGAAAAGTTAGAATGCCAAGATCAGATTGTTAATAGGTTTGATTCCTTCTGAGGAAAGAATGTTGTGAGTACATTATGACTCCAGGTGTTGCCTCTAGCTTCTGGTACATTTCCTACTGTTTTTGGTATTCTTTGGTAGTCCCCCCTTTTTTTTTTTCTGATATATGACCTCTCTTTTAATCTTCACCTGACATTCTCCTTGTGGATGTGCATCTAACTTTTCCCTAACAAACATTAGGCACTTTGGGTTAGGGACCTGCCAAACTCCAGTATGAACTCGTCTTTACTTAACTAATTTCATCTCAGTGATTCATATATATCCAAGTAAAGTCACCTGTGCGTCTGTGGCCTATGAGTTCCATGTGAATTTTGTACCTGTAATAGACAGTATGTTATTCAGTTTTAGTTTAGGAAAATATTCCAGAGGCTTAAAATAACAAGTTTCCTTTCTCCGAAATTCCCAAGTGTCCTGCTCTTGTCTGTGTTTTGGCTTAGTGATGAGCCTCCACGGACCTTAGTTTTCTTTGATCTCCTAGATGAGGAAAGAAAAAAACTTGAGCATCCAGAACAAGCAAACAACACTTCTATAAGGAAGCGGCCTATATGTCTTCCTTTTATTGGCCGAAATGAGCCATATTCCTCTCCTGAAGAGGCAGAGAAACTCCGTTCCTATTGTGTGACAGGAAAGGAACCCCTCCCCCCAAAAAAGAGGGATTGTGTTTCTCCATCCACATATTAATTTACACATATTTATTTAGTAAATACTAGACATCTATTAGGAAGTCTTGAAAAAATTTCCATCTTTCTGGTAAACTAAGGATTTCTTTTTGTTTTGCTTTTCCCAAGATGAGATATTTAGCTATTAATTAATCTTTCTTATGTCTCCCTCACCTAAGGAGGACAATTCTACAGTGAGAATGGAATGCCTACATGAGTGAAAGTTACTCTAATTCATAGGGCAAGAAGTATTTATTAGAAAAAAACATCCAAGATACACGAACACATCAGTACGGTCCAAGACTGAAGGAACATTTTCATAGATTTCTCTCATTTCATTTATTTTCTTTATAGAACGAGAGCTTCAAAATTCACAACAGGATTATCTTCACCTGAGCAACTCAAAAAAGACAAAGAAACACTCTCTGTACTGCTTAGCCAGAAAGAATTCCAAATAAAATACTGTATTTAAACAGTCTCTTCTTAGTGTCCTCAGTTTGTCGTCACAGTCGTGTCTTGTTTGTCTCCTGCAGACTAGGAGACCTTGCTCAGACATTTTTCTACTTATTTGTTCACTTGTTGTTTCACTTGTTTTCTTAAACCCACTGCCTCAAATGATAGAGCTTCCTCTTGAAAGCCAGTTTCTGATATCTGATACCTATCTCTGTCTCTTTACTGATAATGCAGTACTGAGAGTACCTCCCTGATACTGAATACACAACGTTTTGAAAGAATAAATAGAGAAGTAACGCATCATGGTAGTAGGGGAAACTCTGGTGGTATTAACTTATCTCTGTTAAAAGTCTGGGTAAGGTATTTGAAGTTCATAAAGAAAACACTCACGTTCAAAAAAAAAAAAAAAAACAGCTATTGTTCTTCCCTAGAGTGAATGAAAGGGCTAAATCTCTATAACAACATACTATTTATTGCAAAATTATATTACCACATCTTATATTCTAGAACCAATATATTTTCAAAAATCTATTTCATCTATTCATGGCAGTTATTTTATAGGGACTCTGATGTAAAACTTGGCCTTGGTGTATTTGTAGGTTAATTTGAGGTACATGAATTTGTGCTGAAACTACTGAATGCAATTATTTCTAATTTGATTTGTTTCCATTTTGCTACTGCTAATTTTTAAGTAGAAAAGTGGACATATTTTTAAATGAATACTTTAAAATAAGCTTTTGAAAAATGTGTGAAAATTATTTGGTGTTTAACAATAAGTGACAAAAGCTTTCTCTGGCTTTTTTCTCTGCTGATAAAACAATCATAGAAATAATTACAAAAAAATTTATTGGCTATCCAAATGAAAGCAGCTGATTATAAACATAGTGCTACGCTGCAGTACAGTCTGAGCATCTTCAGGTACTATTGCACTGTTTCCATCATTGAGTTAGGAAAATCCATGGTTCAGAGTCTTCTAAACCATATTCTTTGGATCCCTCAACTCTGAACAGAGCATTATGATACAACATCATTTCTCTTCCTTGTCATTTAGAAGTCATTTCTTAGTTATTACCTTAGGATAAGCTGATTCAGTTAAGACTTTTGCTCTTGATAACTTTGGAGTTCCTGCCATTAGCATCACTGGCTGAGCAGAACGTCTTCACATTGTATCCGTGTAAATGACATTCTCCTGAAGTTTTGCAATATGGTGTTTAAATTTAGGCTCAAATGATCAAGAGTGTGGAAGGGAAATATGTAAGAATCTTCTGAGTTAATGATGTCTGTTAATACCTCAAGTTGTTCTCAGTGGAACTGACTGTTCTGTTGACTTCTGATGTGTACTCACTATTATCTGCTCGATCGTTGTTGTCTGTCTCCCTGTTGGGGCTGAAATGACTTCAGAGCCTCTCTCCGGCAACCTTGGTCTAGTGCAGTGTCTAGGTGGCTTCTGTACAAAATGCTGCCTTTGCTTCTTACTCGTTAAAGTCACTCTGCCCCATTTCTAGCTATGAACTGTTGTCACTGTGATGGATTTCCTGACCTTGAGATGCTGTGGCAGCCGAGCTGATGTCATCTTGTATTTTGTGTCTCTGTTTTCTGACTGAGTAAATGGTCTTTAATTACTGCTGGCTCTTCAGCCTTGGGGAACACTTGGCAAATTACCAGCTTTTCTATTTGCCTGTATGAAAATAGAGAGCCTTTGGCTGTAATATTTTCAGTGCAGGACTTAAATTTATGTGCTTCTCCAACTAATTGTTTATAATAAAGCTAGATTACAAATTCCTGAAAACATTTACATTTACTCAAATTACTGCTGCACTTAATACAAAATTTAATAATGATGAGACCATAGATTATATTTTTTCCCATGATGAAATACCATAGTGTAACCTTAATAAGCATAGATATGAATGAATGCTTAATTATTCAAATTTCTAATGAAAAAGAGAACTCAATGTATTAGGAAAATAGCGAAAAAATTAATAGTTATCAAGAAGAGAAAGTGAGTCAAACCAATATTCCTCTGGAAGTTTATGGTTCAAAACATACTTTAGGTTATAACTGCATGAATTACTCTTTATGGTGATTAGACATACTGAATATTTAATATTTCATCTCAGTTTGTAATGCGTTTCAGATTTCTAGTCTTAAATAATAAGTTGTAGAAATGTTGTATATGTATCTTGCTCAGAGATTCCATTACTACTGGTTCTGATATTTTAATGTACATATGAATTTGTGATTAGAAATTGTAATTTTAGAAAAATTGACAAAATGAAGTTCTTTCTGTAATTCACAATTTTATTCCCCCAAATCCATAAAGGATGGGTTATTTAGCACCAATAGGCCAGAAAGAAGTTAAACTTTTATGAAGTTATCTTGCAGTGAGTAATTCAAACTCATGTTTAGATTGTTGTTTGTAATCTTCAGCGTCATACTGTAGCAAAAGTAATGTTATTAGTGGTTTTCTAATTTCTCTGGGTAATTCTCCTAGGGGAAATGAGGATACCTAAATGCTTCCATTAAGAAACTAATGAGTTAGAAAATTTTGTAATTTTTCTCAATTTTAACTTTTTACAATGATGGTATTTATTTTTAGGTATTAAAAATTAATTTATTATTACATTATTATTATTAGTGTGTGTATGGGTGTGTTGGAGAAGACAACTTGAAGTTGGTTGTTTCCTTGTACTGTGGGTTCTGGGGAACACATTTCTTCAGGTTTGGGTGGGAGGCACTTTTACTCCCTGAGCCATCTCAGGGTCCTTGTTTTTAATTTCATAGAATAACTACATTCTATGCACAGCCTTGTTTTTTAGGATAGTTTTTATGGTTCTGCCTTTTAAATTATGAATTGATATAATCAAATAATTTTAGAACTGAAAGGAAAGTTAAATTTTTATTTGATACTTTGCTTTCCACAGAAATCCTCTTTTTAGTATTATTTGCTAATGGTCCCAGTCCTCTGGAGGTCAGAACTCCTTAAATTTTAGGGATTCAAGAATTTTTTAAATTTATAACCATTGATTTTTCCATATAATAATTTCTTATTGTTTATATTTGGGCTGTGACTAATGCCATTGATGCTGTTTGCTGGATACTCATGTGTGGGAGCATCTAAGTAAACAGAACATAGTTTTTCTCTATCAGAAATGGTCAGCTAAGTGGAGAGTCCACTATGCATCATCATTAATACTGAATTATGGGGCTGGAGAGATGGCTCAACAGTTAAGAACACTGGTTGTTCTTGCAGAAGACCCGGGTTCAAATCCCAGCACCCACATGGCAACTAACAGTTGTCTCTAACTTCTGTACCAGGGGCTCCTCCGACAGCCTCTTCTGTCCTCCATGGGCATTGCACAACATGGGTGTGCTTAACCTACATGCAGGTAATACATGCATACACATAAAATAAAAATAATAAATAAAATATTTAAAAAATACTGAATGATGAGGGGAAACTCCCAGGCAAGATAAACATGAGAAGAAGGGACTCAGGAGGAAGTAAGAACTTGCTAGAGAGCATGATAGCTCAAGTGAGAAAAGCAATGAATCAGAGTTAAGTGTAGAGGCAAACTTCAAAGCATAGTAGGCCAGTATGTTACATTTTGGCCATTATAAGTAGTTGCGTGTAGGTATTATTGAAATAACATATAAAAGTAATATATAGATTCTAGAAATTAAAACAACTGTACTTTGGCCAGTAGTAAATAGCTAAGATTTCTTCAATAGACCTATATATTGTTGTTCTGTATAGCTTTGACACCTAAGAGAATCTGTCTACCTTATCTTTGTAAAACAATTTCAGGAATTTGAACATTATTGAATATCAAAGTTTGGCTGGTGCTATATGTTTCCTGGTGAAAGTATACTGAGTCCATCACATTTGTCCAGAACTTGCCATTTCAATTGCCAGCCTAAGGTTCCAACTTTAATTCTGTTTTTCAGATGCAATAATAATTTTAAAAGGGCAGAGGGCTGAAGAAATAACTCTGTGTGAGAGTGTTTCCTGCTCAAGCATGAGGACCTGTGCTTGGAACCTCAGCACTCACATAAGAGCCATGTGTGGCTAATTTGTAAACCCAGTGCTAGGTGGGGAGGAACAGGAGGATCGATGGGGCTCACTGGCCAGCCAGTGTATCTGAAAAACAGTGAGCTGTGGGTTCAGTGAGATGCCCTGTCTCAAGAGAATAAAGTAAGTAGTGATAGAGGAAAACACTGAATGTCCTCCTTTGGCCTCAGCACTGGCTCACATAGCCGGGCAGATCCAGATACAAGTGGACACACTCCTATACCGTGTCCATACACATACATTTAAAGAACCATAGGAGAACGGTATTAGTAAGGGAGAAAGGAGGGAAATGGGGGCACCTTAAATGGGAAAACCATGATGGAGGGGTGAGACAATGTGAGAGATAAACAATGCCTAGCTAGTTTTGAAAACCAGAGAGAACCATGTTACTCCTACAACCTACTGACAAATTATACATAGCAGATCAAGAAATATGTGTCT
>NW_008331836.1:1500856-1501544 GCF_000622305.1 Nannospalax galili | reverse complement strand
GGGGCTCCTCCCAAGCTTTTGTGACCCCTGAGGAACAGATTCTCAAACAACCTTAAGAGCAAAAATAAATCTATTTATCTGGACCAACTGTATGGCCTTAAACACCCAAAAGGAAAGTATAACCAAAGATTAAATGGGTCAACATAACTTCATAAGAGTCTGTAAGTATAGCTAAAGGCTACATAACAAGCAACAATGCCAGACAATCGATACCTTCTTTTGAATTGTTGGCCAGGGTGGCCAAAGGGATTCCCAGATAGTAACCCAGCATAAAACTGGGAAAATGCACAGCAGACCCCAATATTATCCAAAGGAATATAGACAACAGATTACCACTAGATGAGGAATAGCTGACCTTCCTAAAACAAAGACCTCTAGATAGGCTGACTAGATTCACCAGAAGGGCAAGTAGTGGGGAATGGCTGGGGGTGCCGACAACACGACAACACAGCAGACAGTAGCAGGGATATCAGAGTATAAGGGCTTTAGTCGGGGGAGGGAGGCTATGGGAGGGTGCTACCTGGGAAGTGGGTGTATAAATAAATAAAGAAAAGAAATCATTCTTCAAAGCATAAAAATTTGCTTCTTAATATTTAGTAGATGTGAAAAACATTACCATTGAAATCTACCTGATGACTTTATATCCATGCTCAGATGCCAAGGAGCTCAGAAAGTAACTGACTGTGAC